>NC_090930.1:1283654783-1283959307 GCF_040938575.1 Ambystoma mexicanum | reverse complement strand
GTATTGTGCTATGTACTTCATCTGTTCTTTTTCTATTTTATTTAGAAAGAAATAACTAAAATATTGGTTGGGGTCAGAGGTCGCAGGACCGGAGGATGCGAGAGATGATGGAGTCGTGGAGTCCACGGGATGCAGCCCAAGTAAAGCTTCCGGACTGAAGTATGAAGGAGAAGACAAAGAGACGGGGATGCCTAAAGAGGTGATTTCTGTGGAAGAAAACACCCAAGAGCACCAGGATGAAAGAATTCCACCGAACGAACCATATGATGAATATTTGGTGATCAAGACATCTCAGAGGTGCGGTCATGAAGATGGTGAATGCTATCAATGGAACAGTAGTGAGTTGAACTTACTTCTGCCGTGTTGCGGGTGGAGCATAGTATCATCCTATGTGACTGAAAGTGAGGGTGATGGAGACTCACAAATGTGTTATTTTATTTAATTGCTTTGGTCAGTTATGTTAGTTATTTGTTTTATTTATTTATTTATTTTATTATTTTGTTGTCATATATGACATGTTGATTTCACACATATATAAAGACTATGGGCCTCATTATAAGGCTGACGCTCCCGTAATGAAGGGGGCCGGTATGGGACCGTCCCCCTTCATTCTGGGAGTGCTGATTATGAGCTTCCCATTGCGGGTCCCGGATCGCATGCCTGGTAAAACCAGGCATGCTTTCCGGGTCCCGCGAGGGGAAGAGGGAGGCAATAATGGGCCAGATGTAATCTGCCCGTTATTATCTCCATCCGCATTCCCATTTGAGCCCTAAAGGGGCTTAAATGGGCATGGGGATGGGTTCCTGCAAGGAGGAATTACCGGGTCCTCCTATGTAGGAGTAACCCGGTAAGTCCCCATTGCAGGAACCCGGTAATAGAGCCCGAACTGAGGCAGCCATGCAGCTAATAGCTCCATGGATACCTCCATTCTCGTAATGAGGCCCAATGATTTAAAAGACATTCAAACATACGTGGACACTTGGGTTGGAAATAAACATGTACAATATTTCGTTATACATGCCATTTGGGATCTGTTTTACTTTTGTTATGATAAAGCAGTGGTTTGTTATGAAATGTTTCTATGTTCATTTTATTAAGTTGCTATTATTTCAATTGTGATTCATATCATGGAAAAAGAGAGATGTACATTTTAAAAGGTTTCCTCCAGTCATGGGTTTGTTATCCAGAATTGTCGGAAAAATTAGGGAATAAGGATATATATGGGGTTTTATTGCCATGCAACATGCAGCATGGAGGTGCAGCCATATGTAAGGATATGTGGGGGGGGTTTAATACCAACATGCAACATACAGAGGCCCCATACATACAGCAAGCCCCAGTTTGAAACTGCAGGCATTATTTCAGTAACAGCCAGCAAGCAAAGTTGTCAGAACACATTAAAAAAAAAAAAAACATTTTAGCGTGGTGTGCTGCCAGTTAAAATAAGGAGGTGCACAATTTTATATTGGATGTTTCATGTATGGAAACTGCATTAGAATACATAACTGATTAACCTTGCACTAACATTACTAAAGTACTCATTTCAACTTCTCTAACGTTATAATGCCGTCTTCTGTACACAATGAAATACAGTCCATGTTTTGGGTGCACTGTTTGGAATGTATTGTTTCCATGAGGAAGTGCACACTAGAGTTTTCTTCAGCTTGTGGAGAACAGAAATATGTAAAATGCAGGAAGGAAAATGAAACAGTTGCTTTGAAAATGAAGTCTTCATTGTATTGAATAACTAAGGCAGGCACAGGGCACATTATTTTTATTCTGATCGGTAGGGATTGTAGGTGGATAAGCCATGTCAATAGAGGGCTGAATCAGAGTTTTTTTTAAGGAATGAGCAGAAGGAGTTGGCAGTTCGTACCTGGACCATGAGACGGACGGTGCCATATCTGTTTAACTCCAAGTGGGTTGAGTGCTGGCTACGAGCATGATCCCACACATAAGAGTGGGTTTGGCACTGAGCCTGGGTCTGCGTAGACAGCGAGGTTGTGCGGGGACTTCAGGTTTCACTGGCCTTGGTAAGATTAGTGCCAAGTGAGGAAAAAACATAATGATGTACGTGTGTTGCTAGAATTTATTGGCAGTGCAGGGAGGTTAGAGAAAATGGTATGTTTATTTTTCTCTCTCTATGTTCAAGGTGTAAGAACATAAATTTGTGTTTGAAAAATATTTGCTTGTTCCTGTTGTTCTTTTATATCTTGCAGGTGATGCTGTAAATATCATGTGGTAAGATGCTTTGCGGTTTGTAACTGTCATGTAATACAAAGTACAGATTTAAAAAAAAATGAGATTTTGGTGTTATTCATGCATCTGTGAATCATAAATATATGTGAAGCACAGAGGTGATGTTTATATCAGTGCAGTAGTGCATTTACCAATTTACCACTGTAATTTAAATAGCAAACAAGAGAAAGTCAGTAGTAAATATCTACAAGGTAGGAAGGTGTGTGTGTAAATGTAATGAGGTTTTCCTTCCTTGCATGCTGAAGGGAAGGGGTGCCTAATCTGGCACATGGATTACTGGATGTACATAAGCCAGTAATAACAGCCACAAACTATAGGTGGCGGTCTGAACAAAACTCATTGGGTTCTCTGAAGTGTCTTAAGTCTGGGCGTTCTCTACAGGCGACTAAAATACATTCTAATAAAAAGGAACAGTGTTTTATGATGGGGTTGTAATATAAAAAAACATTCTCACCACTATACCACAGGAATAAGATAATTTTAGAAATACCACAAAGTAAGATACCACTAAAATTACCATCAATACAAGCTAATAATATATAATCACCAAAATAGTAAAATACCAAACCCACTCTAAATGTAAGGCCAGTTTAACGCCAATTTACCACCAAAGTTTTATGGTAAGAAAAATACTGCCAAATCCCAAATGTACCCCGATAAGAAAAATTCTCTTACAGATACCAGCACAAATGAATCAAATAGCATTAAAAAGAAGGTAGAGATAGACACATTTGTGGCTCCTAACACGTGATTCAGAAGTTGACAACAAGGGCTATTCATTAAGCCCAAATGAAGATAATTGTGTGCCTACACTTCCTTCAATATCCCAGAGCAGAGAGCAGGCTTCAAGGTCAACTACAAATGAGAAGCCTTGGCTTGGGGCCTGACCGATGAGAGCTAATGGACTAATTTGTAATGTGGAGAATAGTCTGACATTGCTTGCAGCACCTGAGTTTTGCTGACATGCTGCTAACGAGCCGAAAATCCAAGGTTGGGAAAGCAATCAGACGGTCTATGTAACAACATGCAATGCAATGTTGCAGAGACCAACCTGCTACCATTTTTTCCACTATAATCAGTACTGTATTTATTTAGAGGAAGTTTGAGGCATGCCTTCTGGATCAGGGGCAGCCAATTAAGTTATTAAGACTTATGTATACTATAGGTACATAGGTTCCTGTTAATAAGTAAATGACCACGCTTCACGCTGATGCTTGTCTTTATAGAGAGGCTTTATTTCTTTAGTTCATCCAAGAGAAAGGCCCCCAGCTGTGGCTGTCCTCCTGCTCTCAATCCTCTCTCTCTCTGCTGCTAGAATGTGGAACCTTTGCTTAATCATAACAACAAAGGTTCCTTGGTAACTAGGTTACATGGCAGCAGCTGAATTGATGTGATTGTAAACTCAATGAAGTAAATGTAACCACCTCCTAACACCTCCCTTCCTTTTACCAAAATATAAGTATTTGCCTAAACTAGATAATAGATTTCATTGAACATAAGTAGTTCATTATTTACATAGTATCTGATACACCGCTATATGAAGAAATAATTAAATTGCTTTAAATACCTTGCAGTGCAGTTACAAGTTGTTGTTTACCTTTTTGCAAATTGCTATCCTCTCCTTGTTCCAGACCCCACCCCCTTTAACAAGCACCGAAGATCCCAAATCTTTAACAACTTGTTTGGGCTGTGAAAATATGGATGCACCTTTGCGCACCTTGGTGGGAAGTTTGATCTTGATCCAATCACCTTCCTCAAGACTGAATTCTCTACAAGCATTCTTCCTGTCATATTGCTCCTTGGATCTGACCCCAGATTCAAATATCTTCTCTCTCACTCCCTCCAGATCTATTCCTACGAATTTTGACCTTCCCATCCAGCCTGGACACATGTGTGAGTTAGGTTTCCTCCCTCTTAATAGTTCAAATGGGGATACACCCGTAACACTGTGTGGTGCTAGTCTATATTGGAATGTTCTCTCCATTATGGTCCTGATCCAGTCACCTCCTGTTGCTACCGCAATTCTAATTGCATCCATGAGAGTGCGGTTGAAGCGTTCTACACACCCATTGGTCTGGGGATGATATAATGAAGTGGTTACTTGTTCTATTCCATGGTTACTCAAGAACTCTCTAAATTCCTTGGAAACCAATTGGGTCCCATTATCTGATAAACACTTTCTGGGGAATCCCTCTCTCCAAAATAATTGCTCCAAACATTTAATGATGCTACTGCTGGATATGTCTCTTAGTGTAAATATTTCGGGCCACTTGGATAATAAATCTATGACAACCAGTACATAGGTGTCTCTCCCACCCTTGATATTGAAAGGCCCTAGTAAGTCTAAAGCAACCTCATCCCATGGAACTGTGGATGGCTTTCTAACAGTCATGGGTACTTTTTGAATCCTGAGACCCTTATTACCTTCAATGCAATCACAACAATTGTTGACCACTTCTTCAGTGTCTTTGTCAAGATTAGGCCACCAAAATTCTGCTCTAACCAAGCCTTTGGTTCTAGGCAGTCCCAAATGCCCAACATGAGCTAGCTCAATTATTAATTTTCTCATTTTAATAGGTACAACCATCTGATGTCCTCTATGTAAGTATCCTTTAGCAATCCAGAGTTCTTCCTTAACTTTGGCAAACCCGCCTAAATCACCAATATAGTTTCTTATTCTGTTCTGCGTCACCAATGTTAAAACTCTCTGGTACAATTCATCCTCTGAACATGCATTGTCCCACTCCTCTTTCTTTACTGACTCATGAACCTGAAATATTTCAACACCTTTCTCATGAGTCAGAGGAGACTCCTCAGACACTGTTTCTCTCATTACTGATCTGGATAAGGCATCAGCAACTACGTTGGTTTCACCACTAATGTGAAGCATATCATATTGCAGGCCTTGTAGGGATGTCACCCACTTCATGATGCGTCTGGAGACTCCCTCCAGACCACCTTTGGTAAATATTCCTATTAGGGGTTTATGGTCTGTACATACTGTGAATTCTCTGCCCCACAAATATCTTTTGAACTTTTCCACTCCCCAGACACAAGCCAATGCTTCCTTTTCTACCACTGAATATCTGTTCTCAGGTCCTTTGAGAGATCTAGAGGCAAATGCTATGGTGTGTAAGCCCTCCTGATCTTCCTGCATTAGGACTGCCCTAATACCATAGTCACTTGCATCCACAAATAGTAATGAATGTCTACTTTCTTCAAACGTTTTCAAGATGGGTGCATTGACTATAGCATCTTTAATCTTACCAAACTCTTCCTCACAAGATTCATTCCACTTGAACGTAACACCTTTACGAGTCAACATCCTCATGTTCCTTGACAAATTTGCCAACCCTCTAACAAACTTGCCATAAAATTCAACCAGACCTAGAAAAGATAGTATATCTGCTTTGGATTTTGGTGCTTCCATCTTGCGAATAGCTTCTATGGCCTTTTCTTTGGGTTTGATCCCTTCACCTGTAATTTCATGACCTAGATATTCAACTTTGTCAGTTTTGAATATGCATTTCTCTAACGATACTGTAAGGCCAGCCTCTTTGAATATGTTCAACACTCTCTCTAACCTTTTATCATGTTCTGCTTCATTTTTCCCACATACTAGCACATCATCCTGGTAACACATGACACCTCTCTCTCCTCCCAGTAATCTGTACATGACGTTCTGAAATACACTAGCTGCTGAAATCAATCCAAATGGCATTCTTATACATCTGAAAAGGCCAATAGGGGTAATGAAAGCTGTGAGATCTCTCGAATCAGGGTGTAATTCTACTTGGTGATATGCAGATTTGAGGTCAATAAGAGAAAATACTTTGGAATCAGACACCCCTGCCAATAAATCATCTATTCTGGGTAAAGGAAATTTGTCAGCCACTACATTTTTATTCAGGTGTCTAAGGTCTATGCATATCCGCAGAGATCCACTGCTCTTTCTCACTATTACAATAGGACTAACCCACTCTGAGGAATCAATTCTCTCTATCACCCCTTCACTTTCCATTTTATTCAATTCACTCTCTACATCTTTTCTCAGGGCCAAGGGAATGGTCCGTAATTTGGCAACTTTGGGAATGGCATCCCTTTTCAAACGAATTTTGTGCACAAATCCCTTCAAGCACCCTAACTTAGTGCCACTCATATGCCCTCTGGCCCCTTCCATAACAATGCTCGAGACCGATTTTCCACCGGATTTTCCACCTTCAACAGTCAAAACCTGTTCTGGGTGGCTTGCTTCAAGTCTTATCTTGAGCTCTGCCTGATCGCTCCAGGACAACAGCTCTCCACGTCTGTTGGCTACATGGATAGTCCCTAACGCCTTCCTGTCTTTGAATTGGAGCTCAGCTTCAAAGCACCCTAAAATTTCTATGGGCACATCTCCATAAGCATTTGCTCTGACTACATTCTCCCACAATGTACAACATCCAAATGTCTCCTTCCACACTTGCACACTTATCAAAGTATAATCTGCTCCACTGTCCATGAGCATTGATACTGGCACCCCTCCAACTAACACAGTTGCATATGGTTTCTTTTTCTTGACCTTCCCATCAATGGCATTGACTGAAAATATAACTTCTCTACCAGCATCATCAATTGATATAAATTCTTGATCTGCATTGACTTCATGTATTTGACTTGGGGCGGTATAAAAATTCCTACAGCATCTAGCCATGTGTCCTCTGACCCCACATTCATTACATATAATGTTTGATGCATAACATTCTTTGTCAGATGCTTTGTGATATAGACTCCCACATCTGAAACACCTCCTAATTGATTCACCTCTAGGATAACCAGAGTCCCTGCCACCCCTGAATGTAACATTCTCACTGGGCGACCCTCTGGTAGATGATCCTTGTCCCCATGCTCTGGTAAAGGGACCTTGGCGACCCTCAGGTCTCCTACCCATTTGCCAAGTGCGACGCGCAGTTGCCGCACCTCTCTGCATCACTCTCGAAACCTTATGTATGGCAGCTTCATTGTCATCAGTTTTGGGCTTATCTTGAGATGTATTATCCACTTGAAGCATTTGTATACATTTGTCTGTGTGTTCTATCATTTTCGCTATCTCAATTGCTCTATCAAGAGAAGGATTTCTTTCCTTCCATAACTCCTTCCTGATGTTATCATTAGAACACTTAATCATGAGTTGGTCCCTGACATGCTCATCTCGACAATGGTCAAATCTACATTTGATGGCTAAACCTCTAAGAGCAGTTACAAATTCCTCAATACTCTCTCCAGTTTTTTGAGTTCTCGTGGCAAATTTGTACCTTTCAAGAATTATATTTTCTTCAACACAGTAGTGTTTGTCTAATTTTGCTAATGTTTTCTCATATGGACCCCCATCAGGAATGTCTGGAGGTTCTGGTAGTTTTTTGACCACTTCCTGTCCTGCGGCACCTAAACAGTGAAATAGGAGCGCCTCTTTGCGCTCATTGGAGAAATTGGGTCCAAATGCTGCCAGTGCATATTTTTGAAAACCCTCTTTCCAGTCTATCCAACGCACTCTGGGCTCACCTGGTGTAGGCAGGAAGAAAATTGGGGCTGGGACGTTTGCCATGTTGTGAATTAATTAATGTCACCCCCAGGTAGGAAACCTTACACAGCCACACTGTCACTTACTTGTACTTAAATTTTATAAGGTGTGATTTCAGGTGGTACCTGTGCTGATATTGTCAGCGCTGTCTGTGGTAGTTGCAATTTGTGATCCACAGGTCAGCCTCCTCCGTAATCCACAGGTGATCCAATTTGTGATCCACAGGTCATCCAACCTCCTCAATATTCGTGCTCAGCTCCAGTATGCTTTTATGGTTCTCTCCACTGCCAGGCACTGACTTCTTTCTTGGTGCTCTGCTCCAAAATGCGCTTTGCTGGTTTACTCTGCTCCAGGAGGATGGCCGTGTTTCTCGCCTGCTATTACACAACACATCTAGTGTAACACTCCGTCCATTTGCATCCAAACTGTAATCAATATTGCTGCAGTGTTGCTGCTGCTGGGGGCCTTTTCTCCTTGGCCCAATCTTCGTCGCCAATGTTAATAAGTAAATGACCACACTTCACGCTGATGCTTGTCTTTATAGAGAGGCTTTATTTCTTTAGTTCATCCAAGAGAAAGGCCCCCAGCTGTGGCTGTCCTCCTGCTCTCAATCCTCTCTCTCTCTGCTGCTAGAATGTGGAACCTTTGCTTAATCATAACAACAAAGGTTCCTTGGTAACTAGGTTACATGGCAGCAGCTGAATTGATGTGATTGTAAACTCAATGAAGTAAATGTAACCACCTCCTAACAGTTCCCCTAACCAATCCCTCCCATCAATAGGTTTTAGTTTGCCATGTAGGATGATGACATAAATGATGCACATCGAGGTATAAAACATTTAAATAATCACATTTGGGAGTGAGTTTGTGAATTACTGTATGTTATTCGCTAGATTCCCCTACTATATATAATGCTGATAATAAAGTAGTACTTTGCCATATTCTTGGTTAATTGGGTTTGAGATCATTATTGGTAATTCCATCTAGCACATGATACTCTTCAAGGTGCTAGAGCACATTTTGGTAGCAGTGTTGATTGTTCTGGTCTTATTAACCTCGGTCCAGTTCTAGACTCTCAGACTCTTGATTGATTCCACTATTAGGCAGAAGACTGTGGATCTTCCTGTGGAGATCGGCCCGCAAATACACATATGTGAGAAGAATCGGTCGACATGTGCCCCTTTGATGAAATTCCTGTTCGTTCCCCAGAGGTACCCCATGGACTGAAGGCAAACTGGTTGATTGGGGAAGTGTCGATGCCGTGGGTCTCGAGCTGAGCCACGGATGTAAGTAGAACATTGAAGATAGCGAAAATAGGGGGAGGGACTGTACTGAAAATATATGTATAAAAGTAACAGGATATTTACGGATAAGAAAGAAGAGAAATAGATACCTAGATTCCCAGTTCCAAGAAGGGTGGAAGGGAATGCACTAAAACGTCAAATAGAGGCATTGTTTAAGGATTCCTGAGGCAAGGCCAAGAAGAAGAATGTGTATCAAACTCCAAAATGGAGTAAACAATGAGATAAGATACATTTAAAGTAAAGGAAGGCGTACACAGAACATTTAAACATGCATATGTGAATGGGGTTATAAGTATGTCAGTATAAAACTTTTTATTGTGTTTAGATTAGGAGATATAAAAACAATAGTAAAAAATTAAGGAGATCATCAGATTTTTAAATCATGTGATTGACGTCAATTAGGAGGGTAAACATCAAAGGAGAATAATTAATAAATAAAGCAGAGACTCTTAAAACATCAATAATAAAAAAGAAGCAATTAAAATGAATAGGAACCAAAGAACATAATTACATAGATTTTTAAAGTGGTTAAAACATTTTTTTGTTGTTGTAATAAGCAGTGATTGATGTTGCCTGCTCCAATTAATCAGTGTGCTAAACTTGATAAAATAAATAAGAGAATAGAATATCTGGTAAGTATTGACAGTCGAGATTGACTTGTCATCCAGTGGGACACCGTCTTCTATTCCTATGCAGGACACTGCCGAGACACACACCCAAGATAAGACAATATCACATGAAGTGTGTTAGAGGCATAACTAATAAAACACTCATGCCTTGGCCTCGGGAGGGTTTGTTGGCAAAAACAATATTGCAACAAATGACAAAATATTTACATGCTACACACAAGGGGAAGAAGTTACAGAAAAGATTGGCCCTTTTAGAATTCTGGAAAATGTATCAGTGCACGAAAGAAGATCTGCCTAAAAAAGAGTGGATGCTTAATCAGCATTAGGAGGAGGATATAGCACCTTCTGCTCCTCTGTCCACTCCTGTAAAAAGTCCTCTTTTCCCTTCTGAAAACAAGAGCACAGATACAGAGGAACAAGGATTTTATCCTTTAAAGGAATTGAAAAGCAGTGGCAGGGTATGTTAATCCGACATACAAGCCCCCTCTTATAAAAGTGATGATAATTCAGAAGAGAGCAAAAAAGTAGAGAACACAAATATATGCCAACACGCAATGAAAGTAAACAGTGTGATGAGAGAATGGACAGGCAGGACAGACAAATGGAGATATAGTAAGAGGCAAGGCGACAAAGGGGAGTGAAAGATAAGGTTAAGGGAGTGAATATTTTACAGAATTAATGGATGAGAGGACAAATAGTACTTAACTTAGATGATAAGGAAACTAAAGGAAAGGGGTTCGGGAAAAGGAAGAACGAGAAGAGCGGGGAAAGAAAGAAACAGAACACAGGAGAACATACAAAGAAGGAAAAACTGAGGAACCAAAAGGAAGAATGAAGAAGGTACGAGGCAGGGAGAGAAAAGGAGGCACTTGAAGAGAAGAAGCGAGAGGCAATAGAAATACAGGGAATGCCAGTATGCAGGTTGAGCAAAAGGCAAGCGGAAGAGAGAAAAGATAGATGAATAGAAGGGAAGATGAGATGAACAGAAGTAGTGGTCTGAAAGATGTTGAGATAGATTATCTATTTCATAGACGCCTAGTGCCGATCAAAGCAAAAGAACAATTTGAGGAGGAGAGAGGGTCGTACAGTCCCGCAGGGAGCTGCAGGGGTTACCTAGAATAAAGGCATGGGCTGAGGAGCATGAAGCAGAAAACATAGGGAAGAGTATTAGGGATTTACAGTTGACTATCATGCACCATTGCCAATTGTTACAACAAAAGAATAAGAAGAAAGCTGGGAGCAGAAAACAGGAGGAAGCAAAGTTAGTTCAGAAATAATTGTCAAAACTAGCCATAGAAGGAGCGGTATTGGCGAGTAATGAGGGTATGACGACACAAGAGCTGTGACCAATTTTTGACCAAGCAGATGAGGAAATGGTCCCGGGGAGGAGGACAATGTGGATTTCAGAACCCTCAGGGAGGAGGAGGATTTACAACAACAACAATGCTGGAATTGCGGGAGGATGGGACATATAGCCAGAACATGTAGAAGTAGACGAGGCATGCAGCAAAATTGGCAAGCTCCAAGAGGGGGATGGGCTATGTTCCACAATATAATACAGAACCACAGGAATATTATGCCCAAGATCACAAGAAGAATCAGGCATGTGCACCACAATCACAGCAAACACAGCAAGTTCCACTATAAATGCAATTGCGACAAGGGCAACCACATCAAGTGCCTATGCAAGCCCAACAGATATAGACCCAGCAGCTACCGACACAACATGCCATGGTACCACAATGGAACGCAATTGTAGGAATACGCAAACACCTGCACCTAAACTAGGGAGTGTGACCGTAGTAGGAGGAAATCCTTAAACAGGCACATGGATGAATTTATATCCACAATAGGATAGCCCACAGAGCGACCTAATATGTTCAGTACTAACATTGACACCAGACCCCGAAGAGGAACCATAGATCAAGGTAACGATAGAAGGCAAGATATTTTCATTCCTTGTAGACACCGTAGCAACTTGTTATTGTGCGCAGGAGGAAAAATACCCAATGTCAGGCATTGCCATGAATGTGCAGGCATTCTCTGGAGCAATGAGTTTATTTCCCTTTCCAGATTAACTGCCAATCTCTATAGGAGAACATGTCGTGTCTATGTCCTTATTATATTCTTGGCAGACACCAGTTAACATACTAGGACGTGACTTGATGACAAATCATAACATGACAATGGGCATCATCACGAGTTGGGCGGTAACACTGGCGCTATTAGCGCCGGCGCTAATAGCCCTACCACCAAACCCCCCCAGCGCTATTAGCGCCGGATCATAGGTTTGGCAGAACGGTTATTGCCCATTCACCATTGGGCCCATTCGGGAATTCATCATTCCCCATTGGGCCCAATGGGGAAAATTCACGCTATTACCACCGGCGGATTTCCCGCCAGCGGTAAACAAGCTGAAAATCTGCAAATTTGCCGCAGATTTCCCCCCAGCTCAGAGCTGGGGGAAATCTACCATGGTCATAATCGGCGGACCCTTAAATGTGGCAGTAATAGCGCTACCGCCACATTTAAGGGTTACCGCCAAACTCGTGATGAGGCCCAATATCTTTTACTGATGAGGGAATTTTGTGCTCCACTCCAGGGATACATTATATGAATGTGATTACATTTATATTAGCCTTCACAGCTCAAAAAGCATGTTGAGGAGTCCCTTTAGATCCAGTAGTATTTTTGTATGGAGTAACTGTTTTATTATTATGGTTACCTAAGTTGGTAGGTAAAATATTAGGAATACCTGAACTATTTTTGTTTATAACAGAAATACCCATGGATGATGAAGAAGGACAGGTTATCCCTTTAGAGTTAGATGCAACAGTGAGCAGAGAGGAAAGAGTGGTTGTCCATGGAACAGATGATTAGGGTAGAAGATGGAGAGCAATGATAGCCCTCAGTGAAGGATATAGATTGACAGACTTCACCGACAAAGAGCTTTTTAGGGATGATTATTCTGAGTATGGAAAAAATGCATAGAATGGCGATGATAAAAAAGAAACCATAATTTTGCTAGGAAGATTTGTTAAATGTGCCAAATATTTTATGGACGACCAATCCATATGACGTGGGCCTATTAAAAGGACAGGGGCAGTTAAATTCAAGCTTAAACCAGAAGCAATTTTTACCACCAGCAAAACAATATCCCATGTCCTGAGACGCAGATGAAGATACATTCCAAACCATTTCCAATTTAATGAAGCAATTAATATTGGGATCTGAGTCCCCATGCAACACGGCTAGGCACCCAGTGAAGAAATCAACTGGGGAGTCGGTAAAATGTATTCAGGATCTCCACCCCCTAAACAATATTGTTGAAGCAGAGTTTCCTTTAGTTCCAAATACTGCCAAGATATTATGTAATATTCCATCTAAGGCTAAATATTTCACAGTTATAGATTTAGAAAACACATTCTTCTCAATTCCCTTTCATGAGAACTCACAAAATGTGACTTCCTTTTTGTATAGAAATATTCATCTGAAACATGCATGTTTGCCCCGAGGGTACTGTGAAACCCCATCAATCTATAACAGAGTCCTTCAGATAGACCTGGGTAATGTACAACTCGAGCGTGCAATAATATAGTACGCAGATGACATATGGGTTGCGGTGAGACAGAGGAAAGGTGCAGCGAAGACTCAGTGTGACCATATTACCAGAGAAAGGATACAAAGTGGACAAAGAAAAGTTACAATATTTTCAGGAAGAGGTCCTGTACATAGTAGGGTAAATTTGTGACACCTGAAAGATCAGAAGCAGTTGTGAAGACTTCAGAACCTAATACAGTGAGGGAAATGCAACAGTTTTTAGGCCTATATAACTATTGTGGGGCCTTTGTTTTCGATTATAGCACCGATATTCAACCACTTTTAAAAGGACTTAAAGAAGCACAGGTAGACAAAAGTAAGATAACATGGACATATGAAATGACTGAAGGATTTGAAGAATTCAAAAAGGCAATTAGTACAGCCCCTGTGCTAGGAATTCAAGACTTTCATGAAGAATTTTACTTATTTTCTCATTCAAATGGAGAAGTCATGACAGCAGTTCACACACAGAAAATGACATTTGGACATGATATGATATGATATGTCATTTATAACATGCCTATACGCAAATGTTTCAATGCATGACAAGACAAGGTAGGGAAGACAGAGGGAGAACAAGACAAACAATCTTAGTAGGCCTTGTGTCATTCAGATTGTGTAAGTGTGACAGCATGAGGTACAGAGTGGAAGGGAGAGGGTGAGGTGCCAGGGAGAAGGAGTTGGGAAGTGTAATCAGGGCAGCAATTGCTCTGAGTAAGTGCAGCAAGGGAAGCACAGCTCTGGGTAAGTACAGGAGGCAGGGGACTGTAGAGGTTACAGATACAGCCCCTAAATGAGCAGGTGAGACTGATCATGAGGATCTTGGCACCCAGTGAGGCTCTGAGGGTAGCCAGGCAACCAGTGAGCGCAGCAGACAGGTATATCAGCAGGGGATGGAGAGAGAGAAAGCAGAGGAGAAAAGGGAGGTATTGAGCTGCTTCTGGAACTTCAGGTAGTCTGGCTCAAGTCTGAGAGGGGCAGGAAGACCATTCCAGAGGAAGGCACCTGCAGACGAGAGAGATCTACTGCCCACTCTCTGCCTGGAGAAGCGTCTGACCCTTAGAGAGTTGTAGGTAGCTAAGTGAAGGGCTTGGGAAGGACGGTATTTTGTAACAGAGAGTTAGATATAATGCACACTCCAGCCCCAGAAAGCCTTCTGGATGATGCAGATGGTCTTGAACTTGATCCTTGCAGCCATCGGGAGTGTAGAGATTTTAGGACTGGAGAGATACGGTCCCTGGGCTTGAGGCCAAGGATAAGTCTTGCAGTCATGTTCTAGATTAATTGAAGAGGGCAGGGAGTAGAGGAAGGCTGATTGCAAACAAGGCTGTTGCAGTAGTCCAGCCTAGAGAAAACCATTGCTCTGGAGACAGTGAGCATCTGGGGGAAGTGAGAAAAGGAATACTACCTCTGAGGAGGTGCAGCTGGTAGTGAGCCTTCTTGGCAAGGTTCATGATGTGAGGAGAGAAGGATAGAGTGGAGTCAAAGATGGCACCAAAGTTTTTTGCCTCACTGGAAGGTAAAGGAAGAGGGCCGAAGGAGGGCGGCCAGAGTGAAAGAGGTAGAGTGGGAACAGAGGTCTTAATGTGAAGGAGATCCGTCTTACTGGCTTTAAGGCAGAGATCGTTGGAGGCGCACCAATCCTGAATTGTGGATTGACAGTCAGGAATGAGCGAGAGAGGAGAGGAGGCTGAGGGGAGCCTGAAAAAGAGCTGAGTGTCATCTGCATAACACTGAACGTTAGAGGAGAAGGTAGAGATTAGATGGGCCAAGTAGACCTTGAAGAGCCAGGGTGAGAGAAAATTGGAAAATTCCCAAGTTGGACCTGAGAGGGCTGGTCCAGAAGGAAGTAGGTCAACATCTCCAGGTCCTGATCCATGATGCCCAGGTTCTCACTGAGTCAATTAATCAGGATGCCGTGATTGACTGTGTCAAAATCAGAGGAAAGGTCAAGGAGGATGAGGACAGAAGGAAGGGTGGAGTCAAGATTACAGAGCAGATCTTCACAGGTGTTCACGAGAGCAGTTTCTGTGCATCTGGCTGCTCTGAAGCTAGACTGGTGCTCGTGGGAGCAACCAACAGATTCAGTGTGGAGAGTAAGCTGGGAGATGGGCAGATTTTCCAGGAGTTTGCCAAGGAAAGGAGTGATAGAGATCAGCCGGTAGTTTGCTTGGCAGGTAGGATCGGCCAAAGGCTTCTTAAGGAGGGGTTGTACAAGGGAGTGCTTGAGGAGAGAGGGGAAAGATCCAGTGTTGAAAGAGTGATTGCAGAAATCAAACAAGACTGGAGCAAGGGTGTCAATGTCGTCCTTGATGGTTCTGGAGGAGCAGGGGAGCACCTGTTTGGACAACACTTTCCTAGATCGGACCTTTCTTGAAACGTTGTCAGAAGTTGTCAGAGAGAAAGTGGAGAAACGAGGAGGATAGAAAGGACTTTCCCTTTGTATTTCGCTGCCTCCTCTGTTGTATGCATGTGATGCCTGTATGCCTACTCCCTTGTATTCTGTTGCCCCGTTGTATGCATGTGATGCCTGTAAACCTGCCCCCTTGTATTTTGCTGCCCCCCTATTGTATGCATGTGATGCCAGTATGCCTGCCCCCTTGTATTTTGCGGCCCCCCTGTTGTATGCCTGTGATGCCTGTATGCCTGCCCCCTTGTATTTTTTGCTTCCCCCTGTTGTATGCATGCAATGCCGGTATGCCTGCCCCCTTGTATTTCACTACCCCTGTTGCCTGCATGTGATGCCTGTATGCCTGCCCCTTGTGTTTCGCTGCGTGCCCCCCCGTTGTGTGCATTTGATGCCTGTATGCTTGAATCCTTCATTTTGCTGTCCCCTCCCCCCATGGCAGCCCTCTCCGGCTATCCCCCTTACATCAACTATACCTTCCCTGCCCATTGTGGGAGTTTGTGTTGACACATTATGGTGCCACCATCAATGCCTTGTTGCTAATGCCTTGATTTGACCTTTTTTTGACTCATGTGACTCCTGTTGGTCAACCCTTCTCGAATCTCGTCATACTCATGCTGGGCTTCCTTTAACATCACTTAATCATGGCGTCCTTGTATCATACCCATTTAAATCTTGAATCCTGGCTTGCACTTGCTGTTCTCTTGCAACATTTTGTATTGAGTACTTACGTCTGCAACTTGATTTGCTCTCTCCACTTGCTTATGTGCTCTTTAACACTGTATTTCGCTTGCTTGCCTCTTCTTCTCTTCCACTACACACATTGCTTCTCACTCTTCCCTTCTGCCTCCCTGCCTTTTCCCTCTCTCCTCTTCCCCCTTCCCGCACTATATTCTATGCACTTGCTCTAGCCGAAATGTCGTCTGACCTAGTAGGATAGTAGCTTGTTCGTTCCTCCCTCTCACGCCCCCGGCTCTCCTTTTGTCAATCTCCAGCACCACCAGAAATGTCATCAGCCCTAGTATGATATTTGCTTGTTTTGTTCCACTCCTTCCACCCTCCCTCACCTCTTGTCAATCTCCAGCACTATCAGAAATGTCGTCAGGCCTAGTACGATAGTCGATTTTCTGTTCTCATCTCCTGAACCCCCCTCCCCTCCTTATCATTGGCAAAGCTATTGCACTCACGGAAATGTCGTCAGGCCTAGTACGATAGTTAATTTACATTCTTAATGTTTCAAGTCCTTCTAAGAATATCATGGTATTTTCCCTTGCTGCCTCTCCTTAAATAACTCTGAAACACATGTGTGTATAGGCACTACACAAATAAACTATCATTCATTCATTCAGAGGGGGGCGAGAGAGGTAGAGAGAGAGGAGGAGGAGAGAGAGGACAGGATGTCCTGAGTTTTTGTGCTGAAGTGAGAATCCAGAGCCATTTAGAGGGCCTGGGAGGGAACAGGAGAGGTGGATACTGCAGAAGGATTGGCCAGCTCCATGCAGATTTTAAAGAGTTGAGCCATGTTATTATAGGCCGCAGAAACGCAGGCTTGGATGTGGACTCTCTTTTTGGAGAGGACGAAGTGTCTGTATTGGCTTTGGAGCAGGGAGCAGGCCAGTTTGTCAGAGGATGCGCCGAAGCTCTCCACTTCCTCTCAGCCACCTTGCACTTGTGTTTCAGGGCAGCGAGGTCAGAGTCATACCAAGAGTTGCACTTGGAGGGAGACTTCAGATGGATTTTCATGGCAGAGGCGAGGATGTCCAGAATGTTGGAGATAGCAAGATTCAGGTTAGAGAGGGCTGTGTCAGAGTTTGAGTCAGCCACAGGAGTAGGAGGAGCAGATAAAATAAATGCAAAGGCATCCCCTGACACATTCTCTTCATGGGCCGAATGACCGAGAAGGTAGGTGGCAGTGCTGGGGTGGGCTTAGCCCGAGGGACAGAGAGTTTCAGATAAGAGGAACGCAGGAAGAGGTCAGTCCAGGAGATAGGAGTGGTGAGAGGGTTAGAGAGGGTAATGTTTGATGAAATGAGAACTTCCAAGGTGTGTCCGGCAGAGTGTGTCAGAGCATAGGGTAGAATGGAGAGAGAAAGAGTGTTGCAGAGGTTGCGGAAGAGCCCAGATGATGGATTACAAGCATCGAGGTGGATGTTGAGGTCTCAGAGGAGAAGTTGAGAGGGAGCAGCAAGGAAAGAAAAGGAGAGGTCTGCCCACTCTGAGAGGAAAAGGGCAACCTGGCCAGGAGGCCTGTAGATGGTGGCTACGGTCAGAGAGAAGCTAGGAGAGATAGAGAGCCTGCAGGCCAGGCATTCAAAGGAGGAGTAGGCCTGTGTATGAATGATAGAAGCAGGGACAACTCCGGGTGAGAGCTAATCCACCTCTGGGTCAGTGGATTCTGGGCTCAGAGAGGATCTTATAGCCATCAGGGAGGAGAGTGTCAAAACTCGTTCCAGAGCTTGCTGTGAACCATGTCTCAGTGAGAGCAAGGGCATACAGGTCAAGTTCTTCGAGGAGCTGGCAGATGTCAGAGGAGTGTTTGACAGCAGAGTGAGAGTTGAGAGTAGCGACGTGGAGCAGGTTGCCACATTTGAGAGACTTCTGGGGTGGACTACAGGCTTGAGGTATACCCAGCGGAAGTGGTAGAGGGGCCTGGCAGTGGGCAGAGGTGGTAGAAAGAGGTAGCATAGCAGCCAGAGAGGAGGAGGAAGGTGCCAGAAAGTCGGCAGAAGAAAGTGGTTGCAGAGGGGTCAGAGATGTGCTAGTAGGAGTAGCAGGAGAAGGAAGGAAGTTGACGAGACATGGGAGACACCTATTGAAAAGGAGGAGCTTGGTCTGAGGACCCTGGACCAAAATGGTGCCATTCAGATAGACATTAATTATGGTATTGGAGGAGTCAAAGGAGGCCAAGAGGACCTCCCACTGAGTGCCACCATTAATGGGAGAGGAAGAAGATACAGGAGAGGGAGCCAAGACCATATAATGGGTAAATAGGTCTGGTGAGGAAATGACAAAGAGGATATCGATGAGAGTCTGTGTGGAGGAAGCACTGACATAGGTATCAACTACAGGGAGGCCTGGGTTGAAGACTGGAATCTCCCTTTTGAACCTCTTCCTTCCAGACTTAGTGAGAGCAATAGGATAGGAGATAGAGTAGCAGTTAGAAAAGACAGGACACATGGAAAGCACCATAGATAGTGCGCGGAGGTAAGTTTGAGGTGGAGGGAGCAAAATAGAGAGGAGAAAACACACAGCCCAGCGCCACCAATGCAAGAGCGTGGGGGGCGGATATCACACAATAGGGAACACATCAGGGGAGAAAAAAGGTGACACACAACAGTACAGCGGTACCCACAGAGGGGAGGGGACCAAGAGAGTGGGAGAGAGCCTAATGGGAGGCAGTTCACAGTAAAACAGTAACCACAATTCAAACCTGCCCAGATTTGACTTTTCTAAAAAGAGGGCTAAATGCCTAGTTGTAAGCACAGCAGCAGTGCAAAACCATTGAGATTCAACTTTCCTAAAATGAGGGGAAAATTGCCTAGTTATAAACACATCAGCAGTGCAAAAAACACCCAGATTCAACTTTGCTAAACTGAGGCAAAAAAGGCCTAGCAGGGCAAATGTGACTTTCATGGGGAAATGAGAACGGTGGCTAAGCAAGAACAATTATTTGAGGTGAAGCATGTGGTGAGATAAGTGAAATAGGTATAATGTGAGGGGAAGGTCAGTTAGTGGAGTGCAGTTAATGCCTCCCCAGTAACTGCACCTACCTAGTATGTAGCTGCAGGTTGAAGGCTGCAGGCTCCTTGTTTCCCCAGCTGACATCAGCAGACACCATCTGAAGCTGCTTCCACTGGAGCTGTCCTTAGCCTTCAGTGAGGGGGCTGCCATGGCAGGGGCTACCTAGGGTGGCAGACTGTAAGGGAAAGGTGGCCAATGGGAGTGTGGTGAGTGGAAGGGAGGTGGGGAAGGAGAGAACAAGGAAGCAGGGATGGGGGCAGGTTGTGGGAACACATGTGCTGCAGTGCCAACAAAATTACAATTTGAACACAAACCATTGGCTATTACAGTGGGATTTTAGATTCAGTTATGAAAGGTCATTACTCTTGAGAACACGCTTTAGCTTCTTCTGCATTTGCAATTGAGAAGGCTTCAAATATTAGAATGGGATATTCAGTAACTTTGTTTGATGAGCACGCAGTTTGGCATTCTGGGAAATCCAAAAGTATATTGATCACACAAAGAGCATCCGGGTACAAGTTAATTATCTCAAACCTTGCAATCAAAATGATTAGGTGCAAAATAGTGAATCCAGCAAATTTCATAGTCAAACTAATAGGGGAAGATGGTTATGTACAGGATTGCACAACGTATACTGAATTTTATGATGACATCACCTGTGTTAGAGAAAATGCTCTCGGAAGGGGGGAGTGCTTTTAATTGATGGTTCTTCAAAAATGGATCAACCTACTGGTGAAAGGCATACTGGGTCAGCAGTTGTAAAGATGAACCGAGAGGGTGAATTTGAATTAGTGACAAGCACGAGATTGCCTTCGCATGGCTCAGCACAGACTGCAGAAAAAGTGGCGCTTATCGCTGCACTCCAAAGATATGCGGATGAGGTAGTGACTCTGCTTATATGATGTCAACTGTACATCTAGGGAAGGAGGGGCTTCCTCTGCGCAGACAACACTCCAGTGCAACATACGGCCCTATTGGAAAAGCTTATTGAGGCATTAAGACTCCCATTGACTATCACAGTCGTAAAATGTGCATCGCACACTAAAACAATGGATGTTATTTCTCATGTAAATGAAGCCCCAGGGGCAGAAGCCAACAAGGAAGCATATTTCCCAAATATGTCTGATTTCGAACTAAGAAGTGTTAAGCAACAATGGATGATGGTCACCAAGGGCTTTAACATGTTGTCTATTGTTCAGTGAATTGAAATACAATGTGAAGCCTCACAGGAGGAGCAAGATTTATGGAGAAAAAAAGGGGTGTTCTTTATCTCCCACTGAGGCAATCTGGAGGCAGGATAGCACTGGAAAGCCAGTTTTGCCTTTAGCATTATTGAGGGTAGCGCTGGAGCAGCTTCAATACCTGACTACTTTCCTATGACTCGAGAGAGTCTTGCTGCTGCAATTGCAGAAGATTGGTTTTCACCAAATCTATTAGAACATGTGAAACAGTTTATTGTGAATTCCATCGTGTGCCAGAAATGTAATGCAGGGCACACTTTGCGAACAGTGAGAAGAACAATTCCTAGGCCCATTGGCCCATATCAGCATCTACATATAGTTTATGTGGATATGTTGCAGACATGTAACTGTTATAGGTAGATGCTAATAGTGGTATGACCCTTTTCTAGGTGGATCGAGGCAGGTCCATCTACGCACCCCGATGACACATGTACCGCCAAGTTCCATGTGCATGGGGTGTTCCCAAGATGGGGTGTCTGCAAAGTACTGCAGTCTGAAAATGGACCACATTTTGTAAATGGACTATTTGAGCAAGTAACTCTTTTATTAGGTATAAAACACAAGTTCTCTTCTGCCTATCACTTGCAGGTGATTGGAATTTGTGAGGGATTAAATGGGCTACTTAAAGAGAGGATAGTGAAGATTATGATAACTTTGAAGGAGGGGTGATTTCACAGTTTGACCATTGCTCTATATTCTCTGCAAAGTCAGCAAGGCTCAGATCACCACATAACTCTTCATAAGTGGGTGACTGGATACCGACTGAGACCACCCCTGGATCCTGCAACTAGGGTGAAAACTGATGCCCAGAGTGTAGGAGATAGAGTAGAGGTTAGAGAAGATTTGGGGAAATGCAAAGCACCATAGAGGGTGTGAGGAGGTAAGTAGGAGAAGGAGGGAGCAAAATAGGGAGGAGAAAACGCCCAGCTCAGCGCTGCCAACACAGGAGCGCAGGGGGGCGGTGGAGGTCACACAATAGGGAACACATCAGGGTAGTAGACACACAACAGTACAGTGGTACCCCCAGCGGGGCGGCGACCAAGAGAGTGGGAGTGCCTAAAGGGATGCAGTTGACAGTACAACAGTAACCAAGATTCAAACCCGCCCTGATTTGACTTTCCTAAAAAGAGGGAAAAGGCCTAGTTATAAACACAGCAGCAGTGCAAAACCACCAAGATTTGACTTTCTTAAAATGAGTGGAAAAAAGGCCTAGTTATAAATACAGGAGCAGTGCAAACCCCACCCAGATTCGACTTTCCTAAATGGAGTCAAAAAAGGCATAGTTGTAACACAGCAGCAACGCAAATGTGACTTTCCTGGGGAGATGAGAAGGGTGACTAAGCAAGAACAATTAGCTCTGGTGCAGCAGCTGGTTAGATAAGTGAAATAGGTATAATTTGAGGGGAGGGTCAGTTAGAGTTGTGCAGTGAATGCTGCCCCTGTAACTGCACCTACCTAGTATGTAGCAGCAGGTTGAAGGCTGCAGGCTCCATGCTTCCCCGGCTGACACGGCAGACAGCATCTGGATCTGCTTCCACTGGAGCTGTCCTTAGCCCCTGAGTCCCTCACTGAGGGGGCTGCCATGGCAGGGTCTACCTAGGGTGGCAGACTGTAAGGGCCAGGTGGCCAATGGAAGCTGTGAGAAACCTGAAGGTGCCTCACCCACTAGTCCCCAGGGATCTGTCATCCAGGTGGCCAGGACCCGGCCATCACTTTTGGATCCAGTTCCTGGGGGTACACCAGTGCGAGAAAATCACCTGGATGAGTAGTCTTCCGGGAGCGGAAGTGGGACACCATATGGGGAGATGCAGTATTCCCTTCCCTGTAACACCTTTTCCCCATCCTAACAGGTAGGATACCTAGTAATTCAACATCCCCTTTCCCGACTTGAACACTTTCTCATGGACAGCTCATCATGAGCGACAACAGACTAACACCCAAGCCATATACCTGACAATGACCCATTACAATTGTCAGGCAATGTCAGGCAATTACTGATCATTACACACACCTGACTTCCATCACACTTACCCACACAAATAAAAGGCAGAGCACAAAAGCACTCATTGAGTGAGGCAAAACACATGAGGAAACAGCAGTTCCAAGATGGCAGTTTAATACGAGAAGAAAGACAGCACGCCCAGAGAGGGTTGCAAGGAGCGAAGTGCCCTTGACCTTTAAAAACTGTTACCTTCTTAAACCTTGGAAAGTAAGAAACCTAAGACCAAGAACTAAACACCTGATCCATATAGCTGACATGTCCCATTGCAATTGTCAGGAAAGGTCAGGCAATTACAGATCATTAAACACACCTGACTCCCATCACACTTACCCACACAGATAAAAGCCAGAGCACGAAAGCACTCACTGAGCGAGGCAAAACACATGAGGAGACAGCAGTTCCAAGATGGCAGTTTAATACGAGGAGAAAGACCAGAGAGGGTTGCAAGGAGGGAAGTGCCCTTGAGCTTTAAAAACTGTTACCTTTGTAAACCTTGGAAAGTAAGAAACCTAAGACCAAGAACTAAAGCTGATAAAACCTGAACGGTGTGTCAGAGGTGGCCACAGCTCTCCCGTGTCAATAACCAAGGTGGGGAGGAACAATAGCCGCTGTTATACTGTCCATGGCTCCTACAACAAAGCAGCGTCAGTAAAGACAGCACATCTGGTGAGTGGGAGAGACTCATACCAAAGCAGCCTGTGTTTTGAACCAAGTTTGCAAGCAGTAACATTGTATGAAGATATCTAAAGAGAACAGTGTGTGAGACGTAAGTGATGAGCTACCCAAATAGAATTGGAAACCAAAGGAGTAACTGAACTTTGGGAAGCCAAGAAAAGATACCATAGACAGAGAGGCCCGGCGCCACATGGGTGCTCATTTGAAAGTCTCTGTTAGGTATCCAACTGATGCTAAGTGTGAGAAAAGGGAGTCTTGAGATCGAAGTGGTAATGCAACGGGTCAAGCTAAACCCCTTGCACATTCGAAAGTCTTTGATGATTTAATATATACTGCAATTGGTCCGAGCCCGGCTGAGAGAGACTAACTGGGTAAAAGAAAGAGATGTGAGCCCGGCTGAGGTGGATCTGGGGTGAACCGTGAGTCTCCTGAGAAAGAATATTCTCTGAAAATTGTAATAAGGGGATCTGAGTCCAGAAGAGGGGGATCCAACATTGAACTTTTGTTTTTGAAAAGGGATCTTATTCTGGGCTGAGGGGGATCCAGGGTGAACACTGTAATGGATTTCATGACATGTCACTCTCCAGCCAGGGACTTCCTCCACTGACACTGAAGGTGGCACACAATAGAAAATGCATTTTTATTTTTATTTGAACCCTGGGTTCTTTTTTTGAGAAGGCACCCAACCCGTCTCACAACCACCTTAACAAATACCCTGTGTCGTAATGGACCATGAACTAGGCCGGTGTGTAAAAATGAAATATTTATTTATTTTTAGAATTCAAATAAAAAATCAGAGCAAAACAAAATTTAGGGCAGCAGCCAACACAGTGTGGCAATACAAATGCAAAACCTTATAGCACAGTTAATTCAACTTCTAACACTAAATACACACACCTTTAAGAGAACTGGAAACAAAATCACTTTAATTCACAATCACAGATGGCAAATAGGTTATGCACTCCCTCTGCAACACTTCCCCCCAAACACCTGCTGACTAAATTCTGCATGGATGGAAAGCAGTGGCAAGGAGTGATTAAGGAAACATCGGATTTAAAATTCAGGCCACCACCCCAGAATGGGAGGCCAGAAACTAAATGAAAACCTTCAAAATGAGCAAAATGGCATACTCAGATTTTACTGGTTACTTATAGATCAGTTTACACTTATGGTAGGATAGCTTGACAGAAATGTGTGTGACTGCACTAAAGAGACAAGGAAGCTTACAGGCTAATGAGCAGGGCACTAAAGCAATGTGAACACAGGTGAGAAAATGGATTTTGGGAAGGAAAACAATGCAGCAGAAATCAGACGTGGCAGAATTGCAATTCCTTATTTTACACAGGCTTTAAACAGGCAAACAGCTAAGGCTTAGCAGTCAAAATCAGAAATCGTTTTTTGGGATGAGAAACAAAGGCGCAGCACAGGAAGGATACTTAGGGGAAGCGATGACACATTATAATGACGCATTATAAGAAGATAGGATGGGTTAATAACGGGCCCGCAAATAGCGGCCTGTTATTAGCTCCCTGGTCCCTTAACGGGTCCCGCTAAGGACGGCTGGTAAAACCAGCCGGCCCTAGTGGGACCCGCTAAGGGACCCCGGAATGAGGTGGTAGGGGGTTAACGGCACTGGCATCCTTACCGGTGCCGTTAACCCCTTATTGCCATACTCATAATGACCCCCTATGTCTTTCATATCATGGGGAAGTTAAAGTGGTGGCACGTTATATGCTACTTCCTTTTTCTTCAGAATTGGTGCTGTATACCCAGAAGCTTCGTTTAGCTCCTGTTCATCCAATCCTTACGGCCATTCCTGCTGTATGTTTCACAACCAGGCACTATTATTGAATGGGACAAAAACAGGACTATCTCAAGCGTCTAACATATGAAAAAGCAATCGAGGACAATATTTTCCCCACTGCTGATGATTAAAAGGACATGGCTTGAAAAATTATAGAAAGTTCAAAGATATGAGAAGCAGCCCATGCTCTATCATTGAAACTTATGTACAGAGGTTGACCTATCAGAACCCCACATTTGATGGTAGCATGCAGTTTAAAAAATAACCTAATTATTGAATACCCTTCTATGTAGTTCCCAAACTGTTAAATTAATATTTTAACAATAATGTTAACTTACAAAGGTGGCTTCTCACTGAAAGTGCCAACCCAACTATTACTACCACAGTGCCTCCAGAATTATTCATTTGATAGACCAGAGGTTATAGGAGGTGAAATCACTATAGTTTTCCGGAAATGGTTCACACATCTATCTCACCCGTTCACTCTTCCATTGGGGTGGGTAGGTGTGTACATTTCTCCATCCCATTGAACTATTAAATGCTGGATAAAGGTTGTAGTATCGCCATTAGGAAACAATGCTTGTCATACTCAGTATTTCTTTTTTAACATTTGAATGCTGAGCTCCTACTTTCCGTCTGGGAGATCTAAACCATACTACCTTGCTACTTTTTTTTTTTTTTTACTCGAATTTGGGTGAATTCTCTTCAAGAACATATAGCTTTGGAACTTCAGGAACATCTCTCTTTGATGGTGCCCACGCCTTCTTTTCTCTGGGCATTCTCACATCAAATTGCATAACCTTACGTTATTTGATTCTACTCATTCTCTTAATTACATCAGGAGGAATATCCTTCATTATCCTGTCTGGCTATTTACTTATTATTTTTTGTTCTTCTACTCTCAACCCAAAGATACAGTTCTGAAGAGGCATGCCATGATTGCACATGAGCCCTGCATTATTCCAATAGTTCAAGTAGTGATTCCTATGGGAGATGCCCAGGCTAGTACTTTTATTTATATAGTGAAAGTTACACCAAACTGGTTATACAATATAGCCCCTGGGGCCTCCTTGTGAATCACCCTCACTCAGCTCCAGGTTTAAC
Organism: Ambystoma mexicanum; assembly: GCF_040938575.1. Lineage (NCBI taxonomy): Eukaryota > Metazoa > Chordata > Amphibia > Caudata > Ambystomatidae > Ambystoma > Ambystoma mexicanum. Next base: position 1,283,932,981 of record NC_090930.1, on the reverse strand, counting down.
TGATTTGATTATTTGATTTTTGAATTTGTATAGTGCACATCCCATGGAACCAAGTAGGATCGGCATCTGGGCACAAATGATAAAAGTGATTGAGCAAAAGGCTGAGACATTGTCACAGAATTCTATTCAAGGAGGTTGGTTTTTAGCCTTTTCCTGAAGATACAGAGAGAGTAATTTTTTTGTAAACCAATTTGCAACATACTCCAGATCCACGGGCATAAAGAGGAGAAGCGTATGTCGCCCCAAGAGACAGATCTAGATGGTTGAACAACCAAAAGACATAGTTCCAAGGATCGAAGTTACCAATTCAGTTGGTAGAGTGCAATTTCTGAAGAACGATGGGTGGGAGACAAGCCATGGATACATTTAAAAACCAGACAAATGGTATTAAACAGAAGACTCTGCTGTACCAGAAGCCAATGAAGACTTCTATGGAACTGGGAGACAGACAATTTCCTAACCAGGTAAACAATGAGCCTAATGGTGGAATTTGGAATGACCTGCAGTCGCAGTATTTGATTTTTTAGGATGCCCATGAGCAGGGCATTAGCATCGTCTAACCTTGAGGTAATTAGAGTTCCAAATATCATTCAACAGACTTTTGTAATTTTCTCTTTGCAGGGACTTAAACAAAAATATTAACAAAACGCAGGTTATCCAAAACAATGCCCTATGTGCAGAACTTAACATCCTGAAAAAAAGATCTCATCTCAGCAGCGAGAAAGGAGGTGCATTGGCTCCAAATCCAAGAAAGAATTATATATATTCAAAACCCTATCCATCACGCACAAATGTCTTGCTAACGCTGCCCCAGAATAACTGTCTCAGAAAATCATGAGAACCAAAATCCACCAGACGGTGAGGGCATCCACACCCACCGATTTGTTCCTCCAACCTTCAAAGAAGTTAGAGGTGGAGGCTCCAGCTTTCCTGCAGTGGCAGTGCAACACTGGAATGCTCTACCCACTGCCTTAAGAGCAGAAGAATCTTACTGGCCTTTCTGTAAGACCTTAAAACATGGCTTTTCATCTATATAACACTATTATATGATTGAGTATATTTACTGAAATGTCTATGCATGTGAGGTGAGCTTCCTGCCCCACACGTTCCACTATTTTCATGTCTACCTGTGTAACTGATTTCCTTAACAGCACCATGATGCCTTTGGGTTTAGGCACTTTACAAATGTAAAAAATAAATAAAAATAAATAAAATTCTCTGCAATAAGAGGTAGTAGAGGCTTCAACAGTTTGAGTTGAAAGTAGACCGATTTAACAATTTGATTAACCTGCAGGTTGCAGTTCAAGTTTGCCTGCCAGATCCAGCCAAGGTTCTTTACCTTGAGTGAGAACTTTGTTGGAACTTCGAAAAGCCCTGGCCATGGAACAGATAGAAAGAAATTAGCTAGGTTCTTCTTTAAACCGAGTACAATTCATTCAGTTTTCAAAGGGTTCTATTGAAGCTTGCTTTCCAACATCCAGTTGTTTATTTTGTCTGCACAAGATAATTTTCGGTCAATTGCTTCCACTGTTTTTTTTAGCCAGACGAAAATGTGTGTGTGGTCAGCATAAGAATGATATTGCAGATCAAATTGAGAGAAAATACTCAACAATGGACATACATGAATATGAAACAATAATGGATGCAGGGAAGATCCCTGGGGTACATGACACCTGGCAAGTAGAGAATCAGACAGGTGTGTGCCAGTTTAACTTGCTGGGAGTGGTCAGTTAGAAAAGAGGTAAACCATTTCAGGTAATCATCAGACACCTGGACCACCATAGACAGTGTGGAAATAAGGATGTTAAAGTCAACAGTGTTGAAGGCTGCCGACAGGCCCAATATATGACAAGCATGCTAATGTCACCCTCGTCAGCAGGCCTCACAATGTCATCCGAGTACAAACATATAAAAAAGGATGTCAGGGTCTGGCCGGAAATAAGCCTTACTTCATCTTTGTGAGCATCACTTGTGGGATTAACATTGCATTGGTGCTACCCTCCTAATATGCTTGCTCTCAGAAACAGATCGATTTGAGGACTCACTGTGGCTCCCAAGCAAAATAGTGCTACCCTGAGAAGATGCAGCATGGATGTTCCATGCGTGCTTGTTCATGGTTCAGTGCACTTTGCTGCGTGCATGTCCAATAGATGCTACTGGACACCTGGCTCCTACCTGAAGATCCAGTGCTTAAGGACAGCTTGGGATACAACCCTACCTAACAATACTACATAGCACATAAGAAGAACCTGTGTTTGGGTTGTGTCCTTACTACTCTACATATGGACCTCAAACATCTTCCTTTCACTGCTACCTCAAGGACCTTGACTTATTGAGTTCTCTGCTCACACCAAACATTCTGTGAAATGCAAGTAAATTCCTTCAGTTTATTGCCTTTTTCTCTGCTCATGAAGTGAAGGCCCGGAGTCCTCCCTATCTGACCAGTATCTCATATGCAGATAAACACGTGCATTGTCTCCAGAACACTGTGTCTGCATGTGTGTGTGTGTGTTTGTGTGTGTGCGCCTTCACCACTGCTGTTCCTCCATCCACAAAATTACACGATGCAAGAGGAGAGCTTAACACAGATGTGTCAAGTATTTCCACTCAGAAGGTAAAGTACATGATGATTTTCTGGTGAAGACATACAAAAAACACATGTTTTAGGAAAATTGTGCTTGGTCTCTAAAATTAAATCCACCCCAAATTATACATGCATGTTTCCTGGAATGGTAGGAGAAGTAAAAAACTACAGTTCTAGATCACCCATGATCCCCACTTCATCCTGGTGGTTCCCCTAATTCTTTCTTCAAGGGAAAGATTTATAATTTCAGCTCGGCATGCAGCCTCATCCTCTGCTAACCACCCCGTTCAGGATAATGAAGGCCCCTGTTTCTCTCAACAGATATTTGATATATCAGCCGCTTGGGGCTCAACACCAAACTCAAACCAACCAATGACAAAGTAAACTCTGTCCCGGATGGGATCTTTTTGCAACATTCTGAACCTTTTGCTATCAGCATCACACTATTCATCCATCTTTGTTTTCTGCAGGCGGGTTGACTTCAGACTTAAGTAAGGGATTACCTTTCCACTATAGAAAAGGCAGACATTAGATTCAGCACAGCCAGTAAGCTACAGACGTATTCCTGTTGTCCCCATAGTAACACAAATCATGGAAAATATGCTGTAAGAATAATGGCAAAAATACTCAAATGAGTTGCAAATCCTTGCTCCACTGCAGTCATGTCTTTGTCACAGGTATGGGACTGATCATTTATTGATGATTTTTAGAGATGATGCCATGGCAGTAATGGGAAATAGGTGTTTCTGGTTATTTTGGACCTTTCAACTGCAAGCACACTATGTTATGTGACACATGTTCAGCTCCACTCTCGGGTAGCTTGGATCTTTCCTGGAGAACAAATAAGTACTCAAATTATCCCTTTAGTTCAGATAATTCTAAAGACCCATGTGGTGTGTCACAGAATCCTCCGCTTCTAGGCAGTCTTGTTCAACCATAAGGTGGGTCCCCCGGTATCACTGTGAGGTCCATTCAGTTTGGTACCAATTGTATGGATGTTACTCAATACTACATAGTGGTAAATGGGATCAAGAGGACATTTGTGTCTCAACGCTGCCTGGATACCATCTTGTCATGGATATAAAAAAATACTTTGGGACTTGCATGGAGATAACCACTTAAGTTTGCACATGCAAAAGCTTTTCTCTGCGGGTGTCAGGTTACATGTCGAATGGATTGGAAAAAAGGATGGTGAATGTGATTGTCACCAATTACTCTCATCCATCTGATTTTGGAGAATTTGCATGGCAGAGATGAGGAATGGGACAGACAACAAGTGTCTACCTCCATTTCCTGCTCCACCATAAAAAATGTGGGTGCATGAACACCAGCATGCATTTTTATGTTGGTGTTAATGCAGTGGATTCCTATGGAATTCACCTGAAATTACTATCTGGTGAAAGCAGGGTGGATTCCATACTCTGCAGGCTGCATTTACACTTGTCCACTAACACAGAGGAGAAGTGAAGAGTAAAGGTCATTGTGCCTATGGTTTACTCTCCTATGGTCTACTCTCCACTTCGGCAACACGTTGTTGGAGCTCGTTTTGAGCCTACCATAATTGAAATGAAATGTGCAAAAGCCTTGCATAAGTCTTTTAAGAATATAATCTCAGTTAAAGCAAAATGTCCTTGAGTTGTAGGGTGGAGATAAGGGGTAGAACGGAATTGAAGTTCCTACTGCTCCTTTCCTGTCCACCATACGAATACTCCAGCATTTGTGCCGCCATTGATTTCATGCCGACGTAAATGCTGGGGATTCCTATGCACTAGCAAAGAGCAGACGAACTCCGTAGCAATTCATTAGAAATGCCAGCCACCTTCCGTACATGGCATGTAGCATTTACTTAATTTGCACGGTGGAATGCAAAAGGGTAGCATACAAGCATGTACGCAAACTTTTCCTCCTCCCCTTTTGCACTCCACTATGCATATGAGTGCAAAGGCAGTGGAGACCTGTGTACGTTAAAGTGGAAATGTAACAGGTCCCCGCCATCTTCTTACGGGGAACTCGAATATGAGCTCTGGTGAAAATGAGGAGAATTGCACAGAAGGCACCTTTTACACGAAAGTTCAAACAGAGCTAGCTGGTCATATGTTTTTCCAATTAGGCAGACTTGCAAAATGACCACCTTTGTCTTTTCTCTATTCAGTTCACACAAGCAATGCATTTGTGGCAGCTCACTTGAACTACTGCATGCAGTTTATTTTAGAGTTCATTAAGGCTATTTATAGTAACTACAGAAAAAATAAAACAGCCGTAGCTTGTACACTTGTTAGACAGAGATTGAAGGAGCATGTCACTCCTTATCCCTGATCACTCTACTGGTTACCTAGCAGAGACTGAGTTTACATTTTAGATCCTGTTTCTTTTTTAATCTAGAGTGGTAAGGATCAGTCGTCCCGAAGTGAGAAAATCTCACAGCACAAACCTCTAAGATCCATGCAGTAAGCTATCACAATCCAGGTTTAGGTCCCCAGATAAAGCTTGTGCCATTGGGTTGCCATGTATTTCCCCCTATGTCATTCCTTATTAGCTAATATTGGATTCACTAATGATAACCTGAAATTAGAACGTGAAGAGTTGCAGACGACTAATTGCTCGGTGGTAATTTGCTGGTAAATCTGCCGAGTTACAGCCAATCTTGTTCACCATTACTACCACTTCGTCCTGTGGGTGTACCGTGCGATTACAAATAGTGGCAGGGTGGTGTTACTCCCCATTTTTGGAGTTCATAGGTCTCCACAGGGATTTCCGCCAAATTGCCACGAGCGTTAGTTTCACTTCGGTAATTCTGCCAACATGTAGCTTTAAAGTGGCAGATTGATCTCCAGCAGATGCTGCAGGAAAATCTTCCACTTCAACGTCAAACTTATAAGTCGGCAGTTATGAAAATGGCAGTAATTCCATTAATGCCAAGAAAGTGTCAATAATGCAATTATCACCAGTTTTATCTCACACAGCTGAACTTGTAATGAGGCCCAATTGTATGGAATATACATTTTAACAATCATTAAAATATGTGGATTTCTAACATGCTTATCGGCACCATGCCCTAATGGCTTCCAGTGCATTCAAGTCACAGGATAGTGGTAGGTTGTTTCTTTGCGGCAGTACCAACAAATGGTAGGCAAGCTCAGGGTCGGATTGGCCCCTCGGCCTTTCGGCCCCTTGCCGGGCCGAAATCGTCCCTGGGTAGTTGGGGCCGGTTTCTGGCCATACCTGGGCCGGTTTGGAAGAAAATAAATGTTCACATTTTTTTTTTTTCTTTTCAAAAAGCCTTTTATCCTTCTTAGGTGGATAAATGAGTACCAACACAGGTTGGGTGATATTGTATGCATATTTGTTCTATAAAAAAGAGCTTAAGCATAAGTGCTATACCATAACATTATCATTTGGCCTTGGACATCTGCTTGGATTCACATTCATTTAGTGTACTTAGGAACAATGCTATTTGATGCCACTTCCTGTTTTGTCAAGGGGTGAAAGTTCGTGTTTCATCACTTTGGGGCGAGGTCAAATGACATCACTTCCGGTGATGTCATCAGAGGTCAAGGGCCGTGAGTGGAGGAGTGGGTCACGTTTTTGAGGCGAGGGGTGGGCCACTTTTTTTTCGGGTGACCGGGCCTATTTCTTGTCCCAGTCCGACCCTGGGCAAGCAACTATAATAGAAGGGGACCTTGACAGCATTTAATACGCTGCAAACCCATGAGGTGGCAGTGTGACTTTCACATGAAGTGGATCCAGGTTTTAAGTGAGGGCAAGCTTGGGGCCAGGTGGGCCTGCATGATTCTGTGTGTGGAGAGGAATCCCGCCTCTGGTTGGGGATACTGATCATGTGACCTCTGTGACAGAGCACAAGGCTTGGAACCAGTGCTTCATTTGGCTGCCAGCACCCATGGCCCTCTGCATGTTTCAGATATTGGGAAAGGGCATTCCCGCTGAGAAACACAGGGTTTGTGTGTTTTGTTGGTAATCTTACTACAGCAACAGCCTGGTCCTTGACTAGGGCCACTTTCACAACCCCCTCCCCCCAGCCCCACTTGCCATGAAGTCAAAGCAGAATGGATACTGAACCATCATCTATTCGAGTACATCTTGAGGTGAAAGTGGATGTGGCCAGGATTTCATAATTGCTGCTACTACTCTTGTTTCCACTGCCACAATGCACCATCCATGGCTATTAACATCCCAAAGCTTTCGACATGCACAGACATCACCCTGGGTCTAAGTCCTACATCACTTTGAAGAGCAAACAACAACCCCCCCTCACCCACTAACATCTCTGCAGACCAGATCCTCAAAAGCCTCATGGAGAAGACGTATCACATCCAACACTTTAATCAGGCGACATATGACAAGCTAAAGGTGAAAGGTTATAGGAGGGCACATTAAAAGACACATCTATGCAAATTCATGTTGACCAAAAGAGCACAAATAAACTGCTGGCTATGAAACAGCTGACAATGAAAACACAAAGACTGTGTATGATACATTCTGTACAATTCTTGGTAAGGGGCATCTCAACTATTGATGTATTCAAAACCTTTTACAACATGTTGTGAAATTGGTTTGCCTTGAATATATTTCAGAAACATCAGATTGCTAGATGGGAGCATTAAACGTTGGTGTCTTGGGAATTAATGTCCATGTAAGACTCTTATTTTATGGAAGGAGACATGCCCACAATCCTCTTTTGTGCACGGATCCCCTCCATGTTTTTTTTAAAGTTTAGCCACCATGTATAGTGAAGTGTAAAACACATGCCAAATCACCTTCACTCATTGTTCTACTACATTTTTGGAAAAGTGTAAATGCCGACTGCAGTTAATGATTTTAAGAGGTATTTACAATGGATTCCAATGCCCGGATTCATGCTAGAAATCAATTGGTTTAACACCATCATGACAACACATCCTGGTGTTAAATCAGGCGATGTTTTGAGGTGGAGAAGGGAAGAATGACAGACAAGGTGTGTCCTTTCAGTGCCCCTACTCTTTGTCACAATTAAATAGAAATCCCACAGAGGGACAAACATTAGGATAATAAAAGAGCAATGACTAGTTCCTGTAAATGTTTATTTGTATTGAAAGATACATATTATAAGGAGCACACCAGATGTTGTGAAATTACCTAACATGTCCAAGCAAACGAGCGCAATTCAAGCACTGATGAGTAAGAAGGGTAATGTGGTCAAGCCTGATAAGAGCATTGTCAACATATTCACCCCTGAGTCCCCCATGACAGCCTCCTTGTGGAGATGTTTCTCACCAAGGTTATCCATCATTGCATTGCCAGTACTAGGCTGTTGCCCCTGGAGGAAATGGTTTCAGCAGACAAAATACCAGTGATTAGAGTGCTCCATAAAGGCTTTCTCCTAGTGCTTAAGTATTTGTCCTCAATCGCTCACAATGTCCACCTGCTGCAGCGTGTTAATAGTTTGCCCTATTAGTCGTATAAATGCAATTTTAAAATTGCTAGGTGTACTGTACAATGCCCAGTGAACAGCAATGTATGCAAACGTGCTTTTAATTAAGGAAATCCCAACTATGCTAGAATGTGACCTTCCTCCTCTGGGTTGTGTACTATCATTGGAGCCCCTTCTCAAGAGAATCAGTGCATGCCCAAACATTAAGGTTGTCGAGTTGGGTGGTAAGGAGCATACCATATCTATATTTGATTGATATTTTGGCTTATCTCAGCGATCCTCTTGAGATCTACACTTCTCATGGACGATATAAGAGAGTTTGTGAATACAGACAAAACATTTAGAAGACAGAGACATTGCCTCTCCCTAGGTGATACACAAAAGGTGATGTTAACCATGCAGGAGTTCAAAAAAGTGGGTGGTCTGGAGCCCTTACAAAATAAATCATCTGGGCATGATGGCAGCTCCCACAGGTTCACATTAAGCTGAAAGCATCTCTGATAATAGACAAAGTAGAGACGATGCGAGATAGCTGGTCTCTGTTGCAGCGCAGGTTGGGTGCATTTAATATTATTTTGGCCCCCCATTGTGCAGTATACTCTGCGTATATGCCCTTAGCCTTTCCCAAACACTTTTATATGCAACTGCACTCAAAATTTAGTTCCTTCCCGTGAAAAAAAACAATGGAACATGATTCATGTAGGGTAAGTAAAACTGGATAGGAATAAAAGTGGGGTTCCATCCTCTGATTTTAATGATCGTCACTGGCCTGTACAAATCTTCACATGATTGGCTGGTTTCCAGAGGCCAAACGTCCTAAGGATACTGTGTGCTGGAAGGGTAGTGGGTGAACCTTTCTGTTCATATTCTCCGCTTTAAGCAGCTGCAGTTCTCCCTGGTTGCACACTACCTGGCTAGCCTGGTCTCCTGCTAGGCCTGGTTAAACAAGGAGGTGACTATCAAGGGTGTTAGAAGGTGGTGCAACAGATTCGTTAAGATCATGGATCAACTATTGGTAGACAGAAAGATGATGTATTTCTGTTACTTTGTGAGCTACCACCGAATTGTAAAGGCTGCATTTCTACACTATGGTCCTCATTACGATCCTGACGGTAGCCATTTACACTATTTACAATGTGTGGCCTTTGTGGGTACCTAGCTGCACTGATTCGTTTTGTTATAGACTGGTACAGGTCTGCTCAAATGGCGGCTGTGACTCAATATGCAGAGAATAACATTTGAGCAGGTCCCTCATTTGTGATAGCACTGTTTTTTCGTATTTTATAGTATACTGGTCATACTACCTTGCTACTTTTTTTTTTTTTACTCGAATTGAAAAATATGGATATTTGCACAAGCGACCGCTATGCTAAGACTTTTCATTTGAGTAAGCCTGTACATATTTAACCGATCGTTTGATATAAATGTGGATAATTTATGGTTGTGTATGTGCCCTTCAAACTGGTTTTCCATGTAGAGTTTAGATCTGGACTTCGGTATTTAAACCATCAAAGCACATGTCATACAAATAAAGTGTAAAACATTCCACTGCTTCATTACAAATCTGGATCATATAAATACTCATTAGTACAAAATATAAAGAAGAGAAAAGCAGATCCAATCACATAATCCATTATACTCAGATTCTTAAAATGTCAATTACACTAACTTCAAATCCGTTAAAAAACATCACCAAAATTAATCAAAAACAGGTGCAATTAAAATGTTCTTAAATAGTGTTGTCACTCGTGGTACAAATCACTCTAAACCTCTGCCGCTATGCCCTGTGCAGATATCTGGCCACAAAGCATACCACATTAGGCTAGGCAGTATTTTTACATTAGTCCAGCACATCCATAATCCTTGGGATGCCCGCCAGTCTAAAAGTGGCCAATAATATTTAGCTCTAAAATCGTTAGAGCCAGGTCTTAGCAATATAAACTGGGGAACAGTTTCAAGAGAGGCTCCACAAACCCGACAATCTGGATTGTTTAACATGCTCCATCACGCTTTGCCTGCTGTAAGATCAAAGAAAACTGACCAGGCATAACCACGAGATATAATATCCAAGTATTGTTCAAAACTAAAATCATTCTTAGTTCTCAAATATGGTCACCCACAAAAGAGCTTGACACATGTGGCCCCCATGGATCTTGTACATGCCTGGATGCCTGCCTTCTTCACCAATTGAGTGGACCCTTCCTCAATTGCAGAAGGTCAATACCACAAGACTATAAGATCCAATCTATTAGACCAAAATGTAACATGTTTGAGCCAAGGTGTAGAACAATTGCCGTCCAGTGTCAAAAGGTTGGTCAGTAGTTCTCTATAATTGAATAGGCTTGGTGCCGTCCACAGACGTGTCCAATACTGCAGTGGTTTCAGGGATATAAGATCTTCAATAGGTCAGAGGTCACATTCAAGGTACAAGATTGCATTTGGAGCACCAATGGGCTGCATCAACATGGATTTCAAGAAGTTAATTTCCACTACTCCCAATGTGTTTTTCCTTGCAAACCCCCCAGCATATCTCCATATAGGGCTGCTGGAACAGCTTGAAATCTAAATAGGTGTAGGGCTGGTGACAATGTGCCCACACCATGTGACAACAAAGACTTCTTGATCCCACCACTGCATTTGTCCATGGTCAGGGTGGCTTTGGTCACTTCTGCAGGCCATAGGCCATTCTCAGCAAAATAGAGGCCCACATAATCGTATACTGTAACCTGTTTGAGTTTGTCACCATCAACTTGAGCACCTGAGGCCTACGGGTTAGTGGCGCTATAGAAGAGAGCAGATAGATAGATAGATAGATAGATAGATAGATAGATAGATAGATAGATAGATAGATAGATAGATATTTACAATAGTATGCTTTGCTGTCCTGTGTCTGAAAACCAGTGTTTTAGTTTTTGCTTTCTTTATTTCCATGCAGAGTTCCCCACAATTGTTTGCAAAGATAGCAAGGGTATGCTTGATGCCCATTGGGCTGGTGGACAAGAACACAGTTTAATGCACAAATAATAGCACTCAGTAGCACGTGCTACCCATCCTTGGAGGGTCTAGGTTATTGGCCACCAACTCCTCGATAAGCCTCTTGATGTATAGGCAGAAGAGGAGTGGGGCCAGCACAAAGCCTTGCTTCACACCTCAGACCTCAAATGACTCAGTGCATTCACCGCTCAGCCCCCAATGCACTGAAACCTTATTATTGTGGGTGATGGTCAGTAGGGGTGCTGGGATTTTGTAGTCAGCTAGGACCTGCCATGATTTCTTGGTACACAGTCAAAATCTGTTCGAAGATCCAAAAAGATCATGTACAGTTTGGTTTTATTTAAAACTGTGTATTTCTTTACAATTAGGTCAAGCCTAAAGCATTGCTCAAGGTTGCCAATGGTGCCCATACCCTGTTGAAATTCCACCTGGAGATGTTTAATTAACCGATTAGTGCTGATCCAGCCCTTTAAAGGGCCCACAATGACTTTGGCGTACATTTAGATTTATGAACCAAACTGGTCGCTCATGTTTTGACATTCATCCAGCTAATGCAAGCACTATCAGCCTCATTATTAGTATGGCGGAGTGGGAAAAAAGGGTGCTAATGGAATTACTGCCACTTAACCACCAAATTCCGAAACCGCTGAACGTCAAGATTGGATGTTACGTGCACGATTGATCTCAAGCATATAGCTGGAGGTAAATTCTTCATTTTACCTAAAAAAATCATCACATTTATTATATCGGTATTATTGTTCAAGGTCAAGCCAACAAAACCTATATCAAGTCCTGTCAGCTCCAAAAATGGGGATGCACACTGCCTTACCACCTCAACTGGCATGAGACTGTGTGGCAGTAACTGTAAACGAGTTTGGCAGCAATTCCTACAGAATTACTGCCAAACTTGTGATGATGCTTTATATGTTGACATTTCCTCTACTAAAACTTACATAAAACACTTCAATAAATTAAGAAACGACTTGGTCTCTTGGTCAATAACTTTCAGAGCAGCCTGCGCGTGTGAGCAATCATGCTAAAGGCATGGCTTTGCTGTCGATGTTACATCATTTGCTGATGTTGTTAGATCCCGCTGGATGCAATGCTCCGACACTCATCTAGGTGAACTCAGCTCTGTAGAGATATTTAGGTGATAAACACATGCTTAGCCAGTTAAATCACCCAGTAATGGCCCCTCAGCACCCGAGAGTTTAGCAAGTGCCTTTTTCAAAGGCACATGGCATCTTTATCACCCGGATTCAGTTGGCCAGTGGGGTGATTATCACCATTACCAACCACTGCTTAGGGATACAACAGGAAGGCTTACATGACCAAGAGAAACACCCTTTTACCTACGATATTCACTCCCCCCACACAAGATGCACTAGAACTGCACAACCATAAACAAAATTGAAGAGGGATAACCTTGGCCTAGAAGTGGTGGAGGCGATAACATGCAAATAAGGTAAGTTCACATTGTTCAATATGATTTGAGAAAATGAGCGGACAAATAACATGAGGTTTGGCGGGGGGCGGGGCGCGGGCGGCGCAACCCGGCTTGCATCAATGACACAGCCTGTGTTCTGAGAAATATGATTGCCTGCACTAGCCACAATAGTTCTAATGTAGCATTGCATAGCCCACGGTCTTGGATGGGGCAAGGCAATATTTTCAATGGGTTGCCTATATATGTGATATGACTTCTCAACTAGTTCTATTAAAAAGGACACAGCCTTCTGTAATGCCAATACATATACAGATGTATAAAACACGCCCACGGAATTACATTTGCATTTTTAATTCCGTTTTAAACCAGATAATGATAATGTTTTATAATTTATATGGCGCTTTGACCAAGCGCTGTACATAGAACATATTTATATACAATAATCACCCAACAGAAGTTGGTACTAAGAATAAAACACAACCTGCAAAGCCATGAGTTGAAAGAGTACTGCACAAAGAAGGCATGATTACCAATTCCACTATAAAAGAGAATCAAGAAGTACATGTCTATGACGTTGTAACATTACTTTTAATTGTATTCATTTGGCCATATAACGATAGGTCATTCTCAAGTGTGATCGACGATAATTGCTACAAAAGTAAACCATACGCACACGTACGGTTGGTCCAGGAGCTGTACCTGTTTTTTTTTCAAACGGCATACATGATATAAATATACAAAATGGAACTGACTGCATATCAATATGGAAGCACAATATAATATGGAAAGTGAAATGAGAGGCACAAATTCTAAGAATGCCAGAACCAACGCTGAACCAGAAATAAACTCTCACTCAGAGTGCACCAGTGGAAAACTCTGTTCATTTTTACATTTTCAGCTATATATTGCCGTGCCGAGACTTCCGCTATAAAGTTCAATATGTATGGGCTAATAAAAAAGAATTATTCCTGAGCGGAAATAGATGGATGGCTTTTAAAGGGATTGGCTTATCCATCCAATTGAGAACAGCAGATAAACAGGGAATTGATCAACTGAAGTGTGTCTGTCTGGTAATAGATCAACAAGGACTCTAGATTTCATCACCCAAGTTGTTTGACGGGTATCTTATTTGGTCATTATCATTGGAAGAATGAAATGCGCAGGGCACTCCTAATGTGCCCTCGTGCCCAGCAATGTGCTTTCACAGTGACATTATTTAGAATACTGTGAAAATATATCACACGCTGTCTTTTAGCGTGTATGCCACATTACAAATTGAATCCTCTACAGAAATCTCAGAGGTTTTCAGAGGCTATTAGCCTTCATAGCTGAACTTTCTTCAAAACAGGTTCAATTTTATTTAGTTTTAAAATGGTGGCTTATTCGTTCATCATGAGAAGGGATTCCGCTTGACAATCCATCCCTTTGCAGAATGCAAAGTTGACCTGTCAGACTGCGTATGGCCCGAGTCATGATTGCATCGCAGAAAAACACATGCTTAATGTAGCATAATCAATTTCAATGAGATTACCCTGCTTTTGGCACTATATATCTGTTTAATACAGGGCGGCATGCAATATGTGTTCAAAATCCTGGAAATAATTGTCTTATTACAGGCTCATTGTGACAACACAACTGACTTGTAATAAGAAAATGACATGACAACTGCTCCATAATCAGTTATTACTTATTCTTATAACGTCAGCAGAGAGAATTCCAGCTTTCACTGCAGCACTTAATTAAAGCAATGACAAGATTTTCAGATTCCTTGCTTGCAGAATAGATTTCTCTGTCAATTTATAGCCAGCAATTGACAATGAAATGTGAATGGTAAAATGATTAAATGTGTGCACTACTTAGGGAATAAGCCCTGAGACTGCGAGCCATTACCTCATAAGGTAATGCCCCAAGGGCCCATAGTTACAGTTCCGAGCATAGCGGTAGTGGCTCACAGTCGAGGGGCTTATTGCCATTAGTTCCCCAGCCCGTTAGACCGGGGTACTAATGGTGTTTTTTTTTCTCCAGATGCGACACGCATGGCATTTCACAGCCAGAAAAAAAAAGTAAAGAAAGTTAAACAAAATGGCCACCACAGACAGCAAAATGTTGTCTGTGTTCTCTTTCTGTGTCGCCATAGTGAACAAAGAAAATGGCCCCCATGGAAGGAGAGAAGGGACTACACATAGTCTCTTCTCCCTTTCCATGGAGGCCATTGAAGTAAATTGAAAAAAAAGTCAACTAAAAAAAGGCCGCCGTAAAACAGGGAGAAGGGACTACGCCTTTCCATGGCGGCCAGTTGTGGGAAGAACTCCAGACACTGTGCAGAGCAGGGCAGGTAAGGCCTGGGCAAGGGCCAATGAGCTTGCGTTTTTACAAGCTCATTGACCCTCGCTGGATACTAATGCAGTTTAACACATGTGAGCCAGAATCTGCATGTTATCTATTATTTTAAGCACAAAGTTAAAACTATTGTTCTGTACATTCCTTTAAACTGCTTGAGCTATTATTCTGCAGAACGTTAGGAGCTGCATGTTTGCTTTTTTAAAATCCAAATAGATTCTATATTGATTATATGGATCAGCAAATGGAAGATCACTTACATTATATTAGACAGGAAACAAGGTAATGAAGGGAATTACAGTGTATGACCATGTAGTATAAGGAACAGAATAGCCACTACCATACATGAACCGAATATTGTAAGTCACCTTGAACTTAAAGGAGGACGTAAGCCTGGTTCCTCCTCAGTGACTTTTAATATCCTTATAACGTATGGTAGGATGGCACTGCACGTAAGAAGCACCATTTACATCTCACATGCTCCCCTTTTAATTCTTTGAATGCTTGAAATGGTTTTCGGAATTTCTCTGTTAACAGGCATTGGGAATGAACTGAGTAGCGACCCCCCAAACCCCCCACACCCCCTGCACCGTATGGTGTTCAGAATGAAGATAAGAGTCCATATTTTCAAAAACCAGTACAGATAGCCGTTGAGAAACGTTGTTTACCCAGAATTACGCATGTAGTAGTCGCTGTCATCTTGAAAGTCCACCTTATTGCAAGAATATTAGACATGGTGGCAACAGATGCAGATTTCTTGAAATACTCTATATGCAGTATGTCTGAACGTTTGCCTGCAATACTTTCCTTTAATCAATCCCAAACCTTGTTTTGTGGATGTAAATGGTTTGTTCACAGAAGCGTTTGATTCCACTACTGTTTAATGCACAGAAGGTAAGTAGTAAGCATCGTTTAATTCAAATAAAATTCGTAAAACTCTGTACACAAAAGGGTCATATTAAAAACTACACCACACAATAAAGTAGAACATAATCACCCAGAAACAGTACATTTCATTCTTATTTCTAAAGTCTGTACCAAAAAGCTTCCCAGAGCCTCACAGTGATTATGGTCCTGAACTTGTAACAGATACACATATGCATCCTGACAGAAACTAAAGGATGTGCCTTTCAAAACAGAATTGAAAATCGCTCTCAAGGTGTAGCATACCATGGACAAAAAAAGAATAGGCGCAAGTTCGACACCTATAGACATATTATCACACTTATAAACAAAGGCCTACCCTTTATTCCAACTGATGGTATACTAATGTAATGCAAATTGGTGGAAGCGTAATTGGCTAATACATTTTCTAGCAAGGCTATTAAATACGAAGGAAAGACAATTAGTCCTGTAGGGAGCAGCTAATATATCGGGTAGATACGTTCTGACATTAGACTTAATTTTCTCTCGTCAAGCAGCCAAGTGCATTCACATTTTTTTACTGCTTGTTTTAATAATAAAACATCTCCATCATTAATCAACCTACAATAAGAAAAGAGGTGACTTAGGCCCAGGATTTCTAATGTGTTCTTCACTTGTCTTAACCATCAGACATTTTTCCCTTTTTCACGTTGTAAGATATTGTTTAGTATATATTTGTTCGGCTGGGTCTTTTACTGGCCCAAAACTTAAGCCAAACTTTAGCAGAGCTAACCTCAGGCAGCACAGAAATTTGAATCAATTTAGTTTCCCAGTATACTAATTCATCAGCTCTAGATAAAGCAACACCTAACATCCTTTAAAAAAAAAAATCCTTTCAACTAATAACCGATCAAGATTACCTATCCACCAGACCCAAGCTCCATAGCGACCAAACCAAACTCTAATCACTGGGGAAACTGTTTGGCCTCCATAAGCAGTACAAAATCATAGAATGCCTAAATTATATTGCTTCATTCTTCTTGCCACAACATCGATTTGAGAGTGCCATGAATTATTATCCCCAAACTACACACCTAGATAAACAAAATGTGTGACTGTCTTCAAGGCGTTAGACTCCACATAAAAAAGAGAGCCTCATTATCTCCCTTCCTACTAAACATGATAGCCTGTGATTTTCTCTTATTAACCACCATGCTCTTTGCAGTCATATAATCAGCATATTAGATTGCATTTTTTGCAGTGCCACTAGTGTTCTTCCTATAAGAACAACGTTATCCACATTAGCTAAGCAAGGTATAACACATTGTTGGACATGCAGTACATATAGTGTAGCATCAACCAGATCCATCCAAATCATTCAAATATATGCTAAAATTAATAGGAGAAATCGAACACCGGTGTCTTACTCCTTGCTTAATAGGGAACCTAGAGGTGCATTCC
Organism: Ambystoma mexicanum; assembly: GCF_040938575.1. Classification (NCBI taxonomy): domain Eukaryota; kingdom Metazoa; phylum Chordata; class Amphibia; order Caudata; family Ambystomatidae; genus Ambystoma; species Ambystoma mexicanum. The sequence goes on along the minus strand of NC_090930.1, from coordinate 1,283,915,863 downwards.
TCATTAGCTCCAAATCTTATAAACTCATGTGTGCAAGAATACAGTTGGCCAAATGGGTCTACAACAAGGTTATATCTATCTTATTGAACACCGTTGAAAGATCCATGAAGGCTAGATGCAGATTAACTTTCTTTACCTTATAATATTTCTCAGTCAGGAGTGATACATTGAGACATAGGTCCTCTGTCCCTACACCAGTTCGAAAAACTAAATGAATAATTGGGGTGATATTAGCTTCAAACCACCCAAACCAGGAGCTTATTATAAATTAGCATCCCTAGACTCATCAAGGATACATCACTTAATGGTATAGTGCAATAACAGTGAAGTACATTTCTAGTTACTTTCTTAACTATAGGCATGTTGGTACTTCTAAGTAATGTACAGGGTAATTTATGAGACACCAAAACAGCTCTAATTATGTTACAGATCAGAGGTGGACATAACATAACATGTGACTTATATAGATCACCTGGCACCCCACATGGTCCTGGCACTTTGAAACTAACCGATTGAACGATAACCTCTGTGATTTTAGATAGATAGAAACCATTGGCTAATTTTGCCAAACTTTGCAGAGTTTAGCTATAACTGTCTCACTTCTTTTCAGCCTTGCCATATAATGAGCTAAAGCATCTTAGCCATTCTTCTGAAGGGATATTGTAGGATCCCCCCTTGCTTTTTTCGGGATATTCATTCTTATATCCTTGCACTACCATTTACCAAACATGTTGTTGTCATGCGAGTTACAATATTCCAATAGCTCCAACTATGATTCAGAAGACTTTTTTACTTCTGTCATCAGGGAGGATCTATCGAGGTGTTTATTTCTATAAACCACTAGCGATTCTTTGTGGCCATTCTACAATCCTTCGAGTAGCAATCTCTGCATCCAGGCCTCACCCTATCAATTGAGCTAGAAGTAAGTACCTCTTTTATGGTCTCATTCAACAGGATAAAAAACATCTATAATAGCCATTTCACAGAAGAGCAATTTTGTGCACAACCGTATTCTTGGCTCTGTCCTTCTGTCTGTTGCCTAGGCAAACCAGAATGCACATTGCTTTTATCAGGATGTTGCTCTGGTGGTCCTGTCTGGTGAGGGGTTACATGGTGCCTTTGTAATTGTGCTTGGCCAGATGTCTGAGCCATGCTGTTTCTCACCATGGTAAACCTACCTGTGGTGTGATGGAAATTGCCTGCATGAAAAATCAACTACAATCAGTTGATCGTTAAGGATAAGAATAGCTGATTCAGTTAATTGGATTGAGTTCATGGGTTGATTATAACTTGCACAATTCAGGCCATGTAGTTGAACATGGAAATTAAATACATTCTAGCAGACAAATAACACAGAATATATAACAAGTACCTCTCATTCTGTAGTTGAAGCGCTGTCACTATTTAATGTGTTTGATTCCTACCCTTTTTCATCCAACAACAATAACCTTTGCTCTACAATCAGCACTTGTCTAGGACACTCTCAGCCCTTAGGCTTTGCAGTGCTGGAAGTAATATGCAAGAGCTTGCCCACAGAAAATGAAAATGTATGCACGGGCAAATGAGCCATCAGATTTCTAGGATTGCCCCATCACATGCTCAAGCCCCTCTTACATCCAACATTACATTGTCCATTAACTTACAATTCTCAACATCTTCCAGGACAAAACAATTAAATGATCAGAATGCCCCTTTCTACATTTTAGAACTATGGACCATACAACAAGACCGACATGCACCTGTGCTATCACAAAACATTCTCCTCTCACTGCATACCTCTCTATTTGTAACATCCATTTCCTTCTTTCCTTTCCACTTATTTTCCAACATACATTTTTCTTTCTGCAGGCTAAAGTTTGTATATATCTGGTGTGTGCACAATACTCCATGATATGGGCCAATTTAGGAGCTCTTAAACTACGACGTAGTTCAATCTGGCACAGTATAAAATCCTCTCAACCTAATACTGAAAAGGTGGCAAGAGGATGGAATCAGAGACGCCCACATCTATGCTTACTTTTGGGGATCCTCTGAAGACTGTTTCTTTTCTAGTAGTGAAGGGATGTGCTGGTGCATACCTACGCTACAGAAAACACATCTTCTATTACCCCTAGCTTTTGGGTAGCAATAATAATTGAAGCTTTTTTTCAGAGGTTGTTGGCCTCTCAATCAGGTGGTATTTACCATTGAATACACCATGTAATAAATGCAGATCCTGGCTGTGCACTATATATATGGCCAACATGCATATACAGTCAAATGGGGTTTCTAGTTTGAAAATATATTCCTGATACCTTTAGTTTGGGCACACAGCCAAGGACAAGGAAGTATGCATCCGATGGGCATTGGTGTATTGCTACTTCTATGGCTTCAGTCGGTGAGGAGGAATCGGAGCAAACACATCAGGGATTGGTGAAAAGACCGATGTTTGAAAGTGACGAATATTTGCAGCAAAAGGATGGTTCCAGAGTGAATAGCCCTTCCTGAGAAATTGATTGCATAGGCAGTAAAAACAAAATTGCATCACCCCCTGTCGTAGTGTAATGACATTTTCATCACAAGAAGTAGGGGCCTGGCTAAATTTGAATGGGACAAACCCCGAGACACTTTAGTGTGATGCAGGTGGGAAGCCAGGTTTATCGCTACACTCTGTAATGTTGCCCAGTAAGTCGAAAAGGAAAACTGAATGAGTCCATTTTGCCATTATTTTTTCTTGCTGCAACAATAAAACATAATTAACCAATCCTATCACACTGAGAGTTTCATCGTCTCAGATATCTGTTTCACATAATCATGCAGATTCCTGGCATGCCGTCTATGCATTTGCCATTAGGGAGCTCCACGTCACTCAAAGGGGGGTAGAAGTGTATGCCCACGCATGCTCCGTGAACATTGTGAGGGGGAGAGTGTGACATGAAGGTATCTTAAAGCACATAGATATTCAGGCACATGCCACATCCTGTAATTCTGTTGGACTTGAAAGCTGAGTGCTCATGTGGTGAACCCTCAATCAATCAGGAGTCAGTATTCAATCCTGGTGTAGCCCTCAATCAACTGGGTAAATACCCTCAATGGACTGGGATTCTGCTCAACCAATAGTTTTTCCCCCCCACTATACAATAGACACCATTAAGCATATCTTGTTTTGATTCATACCCAATTATTTTGTTTTTAAGTAAACTTAAAGTCATGTCAACACTTGTTGCAGTGTTTTTCATTTCTAATTATAAATGTCTCTTTTAAAAAATGGTTTTATGATGAACTAAAATCCTGTAACCTGTAACCTAAAAGGATGTAAGCAGGGGGCTCTACTCCAGAGAATGTGTTCAATATAGTGTGCATTTAACACATGAGCCACTGAAACAGTACTTTTGTTTAAAGTATTCTTATTGGCATTTATTAAACATTTCTCAACAAAAAGACTTCCGGCCCCCATCCCCCTCCTTTGTCCCTCCCCTGTAAGAACCACTACTACCTTTCGTAATGTCTGACATGTCGTTAGTCTCTGCTCCTGTATTTCGGTCCAAATATCTATATCTTAACATATGTCGCGCACCCAGCTGTTTTGGGGGCACAATTGTTGCACAAAGTCGCTTTTCAAAAAGTTTAGCATCTCTCCCCATTCCTTCTGGAGTCTGTCTGCATCTCCTTGGGCCCTGTACGTCCTCCATTCCATCTGTTTCCATGAGACTGCTTCATGAACCATGTGATGGTGAAATAAACACGTAGGCATTCTGATGTCAGTCATTCCAGTCGCTCTAGTTGCCCTGTGGAATGTACCCACGTCACATCCGTTTGAGCTGAAACTGTCTTCTTTTATGTTTTCAAATATCCAACATAAAGTTACAGCAAACGTTTTTTATATGCAAAATATATAAAAGTATTAAACACCTGAACTACTGTGATGGCTACGGTGTTGGTGAACAAGATCAACTGGCTGAGGCCTACAGTAAGTTACTGTAGCACCTGTTTTAAAGAGTGTACTGGGAGATACAGAATAAAGCATATCAGGTTTATAATGCCTGTATTGCCTTACTGCTCAATCCGAATGTACACATTTTATTTTGTACAATACGTTGATAGTTTTGTTATGACTATCGTTCATATTCTTAATGTCACTGTAAAACTGAATTTTGGGCACTGTTCCGGAGAATTGGGGACACGTGGTGACCTTATCCAGGGGAGGCTGCCTTTCCCCATGAATATTCCTCCTGCAAGGCTAGGCAGACATATTTAAAAGTGCTCACTGCCTGCGGCTACCTTCCACTCTCGTTTACATTAGACTGAGTGCTAAGAGCTAAATTATTTGGCCCATCTACCTGGGGTAATTTGCATAACTTTGCATGGACCCTTCCTGTAGCATGGTGTCAGTTCAAACAGAAAATAGTTAGGAATTTGCACACAAGATCAGCTGCTGAAATGGCAGTGCCCCTGGTACCAATTAAAACTGTGGGAAAGATTACAAGCGTCACCATTCCTGCCGATTTAAGTATGCTATACTTGCCCAGACTCACAGTCCGTTGACGGCACTGATCTCTGAATAGAGATGAAAATACTCAAGGAGGAGAAGGCCTCGCAAATGGCGAGCCCAAGAGTAAGCACAAGGTCCACTTGTTAATGGATAAGTTACTCTTACATAAGGGGAAGAGAAGAAAGGGAATAAGAAACTGGAAGGTGTGGGTTGTTCAGGTGAGGTCAGAGTAGAAGCAGGTGGCAGACAAAAAGACACATAGGAAGGATGGTGGACTGGAGTGTCGAGGTGTTTTGGAGAGAAAGGGAGCTACTGGTTGATGAGAGCATGTGGTACTGTGCAGTGAGTGTGTGTTTATGGTGGGTGCGTGAGTGCATTAGAGAAAGTGTAGGGAGTGAATAGAAGGTGATCCAGAGAGTGAAAAAGGGGGACATGAGTGGAAAGTGGGGAGGAGTAGTAGTGGCATAGTGAACAGAGAGTAGTAGTGGAGTGGAGAGGGGAAGTAGTACTAGTTTGGACAGGAGGGAGTAGGTGTAGAGAGGGGAGAGCAGTAACATTGAAGGATGGTGAATGACTGTAGAAAAATCGAGGGAGACATTGGAGGAACAGAGGAGGAAGAGCTGGAAGAGAAGGTGGGTAAAGCTAGAAGGGGGTGAGTAGTGGGGCTAGTGTAGAATAGCAGTGAGAAATAGTGAAAGGAACATTAGGGCATGAAAAGAAGGACACAGATTGGGACTTGAGTTTATGGGATTACAGAACCCTACAGCTCCCTAAAACTAACCTCAACAGAAATGGAGGTCCTGCTTCTGAAGTACGAGATAGAGATTAGACAGCTAAAGTGGCTGCCTTTAGGCCCTCACTGACAGCATGACAAATTTAGATAGCAGCCATTAGCAAGCTCTAGATGCAAACCTGGGGAGTAGGCATGCATTCTTCAAGACAGAGAGTGAGGGGCAGCCCTTAGAGCCCTTCCAAAAATATGTAACAAAATCCCTTGAACAATCTCTGAGAGCTTACATGTTCTGAAGACCATTTGTGACAGGACATACTAGCATGTCACATGTGGGACCAGGAATCATTCACATTGTGCTTCAGGAAGATAGCAATATGTGTTTTAAGTGCCCACAGACATGGGCTTTGCTGGGTGGTTTGGCTGTGGCTAAATAAGTTTGGACCTAAGTCGGTGGCCACTCTTGAAAGATGCCCTTCACTTTAGCCTTCCATTAGTAGAATGGTTGTCCCATCCATGAGCAGAATGTTTTGGAATTTCTCAACGGTCTTGATTCACTGCTTTGCATGCAATGCTCACATCTCTTTTTTCACATCCTAGGTAATAGGTGGCAGCCTAGAATGTGACAAAATGACATCATTTTTTATTGCTCATAAACAAGGCATATAAATAGGTCACACAGTCTAAGGATTAGCCATTGGATTACAGACCCCATAGAGTCCTCCCCTTAGTGCACCAGGACTCTACAACGTCCCGAAAACACACCCTTGCTGTCTGTAGTTAAACACTTCACATGAACATGATGGAATACAACCAAATATTGCTTTCCAGCCCTCTTTAGTCAAGACAACTGTAAACTCTGACCCACCTTGCAGCCATTCATTTTCAACTCATAGCCTGAGGAGAATGTGACTCCATTCGTTATGTGGAGTATTTTTATCCACGCCAATGCGCCACACTGCACCCCTTTGCCAATGGGGAAACAAAACTGTGAAAAATTGAGGAAATAACCCTGTGCACGCCAAATTTGAAAAATTGTGCATGGTGCATAAACCACCAAAGAGTTGCACACCCTGCCACACGCACAGGAAAAGTTGGTGTAAAAACAGGAATCTCTGCTGTCATCTGTCATCTGTCACTGCCACCTGAAATAAGGCCACAGAAGGGCTAAAATCCGAAAATGCCATTAAATACAGTTTCCCGATCAATGGCAATCATCAAAGTGCTGTTTTGACAATAAATTCAGTCATTTTTTCCCAGTGAATTATTGAAAGGAGAGTGTGCTGAAATCATGGATTCTCCAGGCAGTCATAGGAATCCAGGCCTCACTGACTGACAGCTACATCACAAAATTTGCTGTGAAATCCAGTTTAAATGTATTTTCTTTGTCCTGAAAAATTGCTAAATCCACTATTTCAAGCATGTTGGTGAAGGGCTAATTCTTTTAAAATGTTTAAATTCCTTATAAACTGTGCTTATATTTTATATGGGAAATAAAAAAAAAATGTAATGTCAAAGGGCCCAGTCTGGGACCAATCCACTATGTAATTCTGATCTGATAGCATGGCCTGGGAAAACTGACATCTCTGCTTGACACTTCCTTGAGAACAGGAAGGCTAATGGCTGTTAATGGTTCCCGAATGATGAAAACAAAAAAAGCCTCAGACATTTGTCTCTTAGCTGACCCAAGGACAAAGGAAGGCTTGGACACCCATCTTCCTAAAGGAGGGGCCAGATGTGGAGGAGGTTTCTCAGTGAACTTCAAAGGCCTGGCCATTTACTCACTTTGAAAGTAGGAAAAAAAACTTGAATGGATTTTGAATGGAAATTACTTGTTTTTGCCTCAGAACTTTATGACATTTAACATGACAGCCAAAGTAAGTGGACAAGTGACAAGTGAAAAATACAAACTTATAAATCTGAACTCATGCTAGACAGTTGAAGATGTGGTAGGAGTTCTAACTACATAAGGAACCAAAGATACACTAAAACACTGATTGTGGCAAAACTATTAATGTTGCAAGCTTAAAATTCTATGTACAGGATCCCCTGATCAGCGCCCAGAGATGTATCAAATTAGAAATGATTAATCCAAAGTGTTATGGGTAAAATTGATAAAAATCCATAGAATGACCAATACAGCTCTCACAAAGATGAGAAATGAATGTAAATGTAGATAATCGAGTATAAAGTATATGTGTACAATTTTATGAGGGTACATAATGGTAGAAATGTACATTTGTGCAAAAGTATGTTTTGGGTAAATATCTAGTTGGGAGTTCCTAAATCCTGTCATAAGATGACAGCTCTGTTTAGACTGCCAACCAGGACAAAGCACACGCCAGTAGCCACTCACAGACATGGGGGTGTGTTGTGAAGTTCTGCCCACACCGTAAACTGTGGGATGGCATTTGTAATGTATAAATATAGAAGTTTCACTACACAAAAGACACAGTGCTTCCAGAACAGACTTCTTCCAGAGCACACTGATTCCAGAACCCATCCAAATGTCCATTCAGCACCTTATTGCAGAACTTTGCAACTTGTAGCTGACTCCAGAATTCTTTGAAAGATCCAGATTTCTTTGCAGAATCCAGACTCTAGCATTGCAAAATTATTGCTAGCCTGACCCAATTGCAAACATCCCAAACTTGATGGGATTTAATTCTGATTCAGCTTGGCTTGCTACCACTAAGTCTGGCCCGCTGAAAACTTGTATTCTGCTATCTACCATGTCCAGTAACCAGAAGGGGTCCTTCCAAATCAAGACTGAGGTGCAGTCCACATTGACCAGAACCGCCTTGCTGATCCAATCCCGATAGAGGTGCCCTGCTGCCGGTAGACAGATCCAATTCATTGAGCAGAGCTGACGGTCCAATTTAATAAATTCTTCTGTAAGTATTAACAGGAAGAACAGTGGCCCTTAGTATATCTGCATTGTATCATCCCTATCTCAACCCATCCCATCTTTAATTCAGAACTCCAGTATTGTTAGAATCCTTCTTGCGCTGATTGTCTCACCTGTGTTCCAAAACCATAACTCCCTAGTGATTTTGAATAACTAAAGTAAATTCCAGGAAGAAGTAGAGTATCCACAACAGGACAGGTACTCTGATCACGTGACTGTAAGATCCATCTGTGGCATTCTTTTTTCATAGTTATAATATAGTGTAATGAAACCCATCTGTCATTTTCAAAAGCGCATTTCTGTTTTCAATTTCGTACCTATTTTGCAAAAACACCTCTCAGTAAAACCCCTATAACTCCTTCAGTTTTAAAGATAGAAACAATATTTCAACTCTTACTGATACCTAACATCCTTAGCTACACCCACATCACAGAACAGTTTTTCTTCAATATCTCAAGTAAAGGTTTGCCGCAAGTTTGCAAAGTTCACAAGTTTACACGTGTCATTCTCCCATTTCAAAGTGCCTATTCCATCCCATACCGATTTAAAGTGTGTATTGTTGTTTATATTATAGCTCATGTATGTTAGGACCTGATTAGTGTTGCTTTTCTTAGAATTTGTCTCCATTTAAGCATTTTTGCACCTTTTGCAGTATTTCACAAAGCCATTTTCACATGTCATTTTCAAAGTGTCATTTGCCAAAATAAGGTTTTCTCTCTTGTTTGGGAGAGTGGATTGCCTATAACTTTAGACATTGTATTTCATTCCTGAAAACCGGCTGATTACTCACATTGGTGTAGGATTGCTCCTTTGTATTTAAACAAAACTTTGCAGGGGGAACATTAACCTAAACGCTATCTGTGTGCAAAACAAACTGTTCTTTTTCGCTGTGTTTTCTATTTTGCCACCTTATAAGTGAGTTCAATTGCTTTGCTTATCTTTCTGAATTGTATTGTCACCCTTTGGGTGATTGCTGCCCCATATATATCTATATTAAACCTATGTGTGATTGAATATTAAATAAATAAATACATCTTTAACTTTACAAACTAGCCTGATTCCTGGTTCAGTGTGACCTGGGGGGGTATTTTGAAAAGGGTGTGATATGAGTGGTATATCATTCAGAATATTGAACTTAAAGACAAAAATAAAATAAGGGTTTCATTTGCGCACTACATGGTAGGCAAGACTTGGGTGTGTGCCTGATTGAAATCCCTTACAGTTATTTATCTCCAATTATGTAGAAACGTAATAATCTCACACAGGCACCTAAATGTACAGTAACAGAGAAGGGCGTAACTGTGGTTTTCATAACTACACAAAAAATCACAAGACATTGGATGTCCCATACGCGTCTATGTGATTTTTTTCAAAAAATATATTATCGAAAACATTTTTGATGAAACAAAAACAGAGATAAAATACAGAATTATTTATTTCTTTTTTATTTGGGGGGTCCCCTCCCAAGCTGCCCATTTCCATATGTTCATAACGCCACACCAGCCCCCTTCTCACCCGGTTTAAGCCCTTACCCCTATATATACATATAGGGGCTGTGTAGTTATGGTTAAGTTTCTGTTTCCATAGGAAGAGCACTTCTTTTTGGGCAGCCTATAACCCTGCTCCCCCTGGACGAATCCTCACCAAACTTTGCAAAAAAAAAGTATATGGGCCACTCGGAATTTATTTATAAAGTTTGGTGATGTTTGGTGCAGTGGGGAAAAAGTTATAGGGGGGTCCCCAAAGACTGAATAGGGTAAACATTTTGTGCACGCCTACAGGCCAAACCGCTGGACGGATTTTCACCAAATTTCCTGCAGGGGCAGAGGCTTGGTCCCGAAAGCATGCTTTTGTAAAGTTGGTGACAATCTGTCCAGTAGTTTCCTTTAAAACAACCAAAAAGTATGTCTCAAATAATTAGTGATATCTATGTCCGCTCCGTGGTCAAACTTCCCTGTTCGCTCCACGGACAAGAAATTGATTGGCTAATACGTAGCGTCATGTCTGCGGACATGTGGCACTTTCAATGATTGGTTGTGGAACAGTGTGAAGTGCGTCAGATTTCTTCGATGCCCCCGCCATCTTTTGTTCATGTTTTGGTGTACGCGGACATCGCCGGTAACACATACAAAACAAGACACCAATGCACTTGACATACTTACGAAATACTGTTTCCGAAGGTGAGCTTTAATTAGGCAGGGATGGGATGTGGCAGTACAAACTCAAAAAGTGGCGTTTTCTTGTCACCAAAGTCATACAGTAAAGTGGAAGTTGGTGCTCAATGTACGGCGAACAATTACTGCGTCTGTGTTACAATGTCTTTATAATTGTAGTCAGATTGGCGTCCTATGTTTTGAAATCTGAGGCCGCCACCTGGACTGTTTGATGGAAACAGCCGTTCTGGAGGTGTATGGGAGTAGCGGTTCTCATGATTGGATTCTCATATGTTGTTGCAAAGTGAGAATGTATTTGCCTTCTGAGTGAAGGACACTTGATTTGCTTTTTTGGTTGCAAGCTCAGTGGGCCCATGCATCCAAGTGAATACATAAGGGGCACTTGTTTTTTGACCTTGAGCGAAAGGTAAACTTCAAAAGGAATGAAAGGAATGACTGGTTGGAAAAAATACCATTTGATAAGGTTATGTTTTAAAAATGTTTGTACAAAACAAGAAATATCTGTTCACGGAAAATCATTGCTGTGAATACATATTGCTACAAATACATTGCTGTCTCACTTGGCCAAAAACAATGGAGCCAGTAAACATCTTGTAAGATTAATTTTGACGACTCTACACCAAACCGCATTTTAATTTTATATCACCGAAACACTAATTATGACAATATAACTGAAGTATTATCTTTCTGGGCAGTTGTAATTTTCCGCCAATAACAGAGAGTGCAGAATCTCTGGGCCTCATTACGACCCAGGCGGTAAGTTACCGCCTGGGCCGTGACTTTACCACCATGGCGTGGTGGTTGGCGGACTTACCGCCCCATTCCGAGGTTGGCGGGGGCGGTAAGTCCCCAATCCCCATTTACCCTTCCCCATTCCCATTTTTGCCCCATAGGGCATAATGGGAGTGGGGAAGGCGTTAATTACGCCACCGTAAATTACGGTGGCGTAATTAACTCCATGGTCCCTTAGCGCCATGGATTTTAACACCTGCTAAAAGCAGGTGTTAAAAGCGCCATGGCGCTAAGGGACCTCGTAATTGGCGGTAAGGGGTCGGCGCAGCTAACGCTGGCGTAAACCCCTTACCGCCAGGGTCGTAATGAGGCCCTCTGTGTTTGCAAGGTATGACTAGTGTCACCCTTGTTGACCGTTAATATTTCCTCTTTGAAATATTATGCTTGCCCACATAGCTTTCTGTCTCACTTTGCATATTCTTTTGCTCTTTTTTAAAATCACGAGACGTAATGTTCTCTTGCTTGTCCATTCATTTTGGCTCCATAACTGAATTACCATCTCACTGTGTAGGTGCCATTTTTTTAAACCATACGGCGAGTGCTCATTGTCAGCGTTTGTAGGCTGTCACTATATTTACCCATGGTGAATGCTAATATTTACTTAAAATGTCATTTTTGACCACTTCGATGTTTGTACTACTTTCCACAATGTTTGTGTCTTTTTTTAAATGTTTTGCTGAAGGTTGGGTATTGATACATATTTTCTCTTACGTTTTCCACCTAGCTACATCTTGCCGTACTGTGCGTGTCATGGATTCAGATGCTGAGTGACGGCTTCTTTGGATGCCAAATGCAACTGCTCGTGACCGGTTGACTGTCCATTACAATGTTGTGGGATGACCGGCCAGCCCCCCTTTGTCCCTACGCTGAACTAGCTATAAGAAGTAACATAACATCATTTATGGTGGTGTAGGGCAAGGGTCATGGCGCCATCTTTGAAATCACTGTGCAAACAAAGCGGGTGGTTTAACAAAAACGCAAATTGTGCGTATGGGAAAATAATTACGTGTGCCTCACCATGAACATTTTCAATGACGCGCTTACAACCATTGTTACAAAGTTATTGAAAATGGGATTAGTGCGATGGTCTCTGACAGTTGTTTGTTAAATAAAACCACTTTACAAATTCTAAAATGTTAAGGTTTTTTTTTAAATCCAGTATATTATTTCAAAATGTAAGGTACTACGTTGTACGTCGCTGTATGTTTATTTACAGGTTCTGCGTCACGGTACGTACTTTTGCTTTTTGCAGGCTGCCATGGAAAGCGAAGAGAGGCCATGTATGGAACAACCACCTTCCCTTTCTATTGTGGCGATCTTGAAAATGGATTTTGTTCTGTAATCGCTGTATGTTTATTTATAGGTTCTGCGTCATGGCACATACTTTTGCTTTTTGCAGACTGCCATGGAAAGCGAAGAGGGACCATGTATGGAACAACCGCCTTCCCTTTCTATGTTGGCCATCTTGAAAAAGGATTTTGTTTTGTAATCGGGCCCGCCGCAGGTGGGCCAGATTATAACCAAAAATCCTATTTTTCCATAGCACATGTTATTGCTTTGCAAATCTATACTATTACCGGCAAATCTTATTGCGTCTATGTCATTTTCTGAGAAATATAAAGTACATAGAGTGTATGATATATATATATTTTTTAATATACTTACACTGTTAAAGGAGGTTCTTAACGGAACATTTAGTTTGCTAACGGATGGCTTTCTTTTTTGGTAGGACAGGTAATAAGGCAATTTGCGAACGGAAATAAGGAAAGAGGCACCAAATGAAAATATGGGGGGGTAGGTGGACAGCGCAAAATGTGTGTGCGTTTGTTAATTGTAAGGTAGGGGCAGTGTTTGTCATGCTCCTTCATTACAGCAGTGCTACTGTTTCTTGGGGAGGAGGGATGGCCTTAGATCATGTCATTTTCAGATAACTAGAACTTTTCGTAAAAGTCTGTAATGTGTACTACATTGTTAATGGCTGACTACCAATACGTGTTGGCGCTGTGCAAGAGAAATGTTGCAGGTGGATGTTCCTAGATCAATATAAAATCTGTTTCCACACTGTCCACGAGGCATACATCTTACTGTTAAGTGTATATGGATTCTCGGACACGTCACTGTGCTGTACACCAGCATATTGTCAAATGGTATTCTCTGCAAGGTGTGTAAATAAGTCAGAAGTTACTTTACATTATGGTTACGTGCCACTACTATAAACCGATGCTCTTTAGCAAAAAAACGTTGGTAAAGAGAAGGTGTGGTTAAGTTGCTCTACTGAAAACCTGTGCAATTCAGTAAAAAAAAACGTTGTTAAAGGGACGTTATAGTTAAGTTGCACTACTAAAAGCCTATGCAATTCACTAAAAAAAACTTTGCTAACGGAAAGTTATGGTTCAAAGTAAAGCCGAAAAACCCCTGAAATTTGCCAGTTATGGTGAGCTAAGCAACCATAACTGCCTGCACCACTGTGCACTGCTAACACTAACACCCAGGACATCACTGATGACAAACAGACCCTCAAAAATATATATCTTGGTTACCAAACTCGGAAGCTAATTGATTTCAGAAAGAAACATAAAATACGGTACAGTGAATTATTCAACAGATATTATTTTGTGTTATACTTATAGCATTTAAAATGTGTTGTAAAAAAATGTCATTGGTCATCAAGAGGTTCCAAAATAAAGCAATTTAATTGCTGGACGCACTACTGAAAATTATCCGGCATTGTTGCACACACTGCAATAGACCCGCAGTAACCATTAGGCCGATTTCTGCCCCTCCATGCATAAACTACATGAACAGCCAGACACATCACCATATGCCACCTTGCAGCCAGCAACATCGTGCACAATCGTAAACAGAACCACAGCATGGGCTTTCTCTTTTCTGCCAAATGCATCATGGGATATGTAGCTCTAAATATTTCACAGTTCAAATAGATAGAAAACTTGAAGTCTAAGCGTCCTATCTGATACTCTTGGCTACCTAGATTTGAGAGTAATTTCTCCCAAAAACAAATAAAATATACAGTACTGTTAATTACAATTAATACATGTATCGCAAAATAAAACAAATTGAAATCAAGATTCAAACTCAAGTCCCAGGTTGCTTCCGTTTCAGCGGTGAGCACTCATATCCTTACTGCCAGTAATCTTGTTACTCTGAACTCCAGACAAGCATACAAAACACCAAACGCAGAACACCACGATACGTCATCATGTACCTGGCCAAAAACCTGCGTATGCGTCGTGGCTCCGGGGAATAAAAGAAATTCCCCAAAGGTTGATCACTGACATAAAGAATATATTAAAGCAAAAGGTACATCATGTGGTGGCTGCTATTACACATGACGATGACAAGCCATGGGTTTGTGTTCATATTTGGTAAACAAACCAATGTAGAGACCTCAGCTGCAGCTTTCTTGACACAAACCATGTCATAGAGCATCTGATACTACGGTCAATGCCAGCCAGATGGACGAAGGACCAATGTTGTATTCTGCAGCATGCGCCTCGAGTGCGACAAGGGAAACGTCACCTGTTTCACCTCGCGTTCCAGAGGCCATGACATTGTGGTGGTTTCAGGGTGAGGGTCACCAACAGCCACTTTTATCTGCCACTGAACCGGTTATGCTAATGCATACTGGGGTCTTATAATGATACTCTTACGTTTATCCAATAAAGACGTTATATGTCAATTTACTAATTTGTCTAGGATTGCATCTTTGTGGCGACGAGGAAGGATGACCAGGTGAGATAAGACCCCAGTCGCGTGGTGGAGTATCAAGTGTGGGAGGAGCCCCGGGGGATATGCACATGGCCGAGGCAGTCAGCGATACTGCAATGCTGTGATATTCTTCACAAAAAATGTCCGATTAGTACGCTGGTGCTAAACGTTTTCGCTACACTCGTCATATCCAGTAAGAGGCTCTTGAGGCGCATGAGCGTTTGTGTCTGAATTCCGGTGATACTGTGGGTAATTACAGCAACGCTTCGCACTAGGCATGCTTCCAGTATTAGTTGTGGCCCTCAGCTGGGATTCTAAGTTGCACAACCACCTCAGGAAGCCACCAATGGCAGAACCGGCAATCAAGGGTCAACGTTGCATGAATGTTATTTGAGGCACAGAAGGAGCATCATCTTACCAATGTGAGGGAGGTGTCGATTTCTTGGGATTAGGGCAAGTCACGAAAAATGCTTAACAGGTTTCATTCTTTGTCAGAATCTACGACAGGCACCCTCCTGTGGTCGTCTAAGGGATTATAGGCCCCTTTTTATTCCATGCACTCTTGCAAGTCTAATAAAGCGTTAGGGTATCTGCTCTTTTCTGGTGCCTTGTCCATATTTAGTGGTTCATATGTTTTATATATCATCCTCTCACCATCAATGATGGAAATATGTTTCCACACTTTGGTTGAGGGGCTGTACTGTACTGATTGTGGAGTATTACTGAGACTGTCCTAGCTCCATCTGGAAATGACAGTGTGAGGTACTCCTGTCTGAAGATTGCTAGGACACTGGGTATTTCATTTTTGTAGCAAACTCTGGCTGCACATTTCATTACACCATTGTGCTGAGATAAATGTCACCACTAGTGTTACACTGTGCAAGACTGTCCCAGCTCCATCCGGAAGTGACAGTGGGAGGTACTCCTGTCTGAAGGTTGCTGGGACACGGGCATATCTTCCAGAGAACTGATACACCATGCAAAATGTAGAGCCACTACCCACGTTTTTGGCTACACCATGGGAACCACCATTTCCGTGGCAAGATTGGAGAGATTTATTTAAATTCTACTTAGTGGCATCTGGGGGTGAAAGATATTCTGATAAGTGAAAAGGTTCTAACTTAATGTGTTGTTTGGCAGCAGAAGCAGTGAAGATAATAACAAGAAAAATCCTGGTGTAGTAGATGATGGGGTGCTGATGGTGGTAGAGAGAATTGAAAGGGATTATATGGCATGAATATGAAAAAATTGCAGTTGCACTTTGGGAAATAAATCGATATAGTGTTGGAAAGGTACAAGTTCTTTTCAAGGAAACAGGGTTTGGGGGAAGCAGTGGACTCTTTTGTAGCTGACCTTAGGGTGTTATTGGCATCATGAGAATTTACAGGGAATGAAGAGGAATATATTACAGATCAATTAATGATGCACACATCCAACCCTAAAATACAGGAACAGTTCTGGCAGGTAAAGAATCCACCTTTACTTGAGGCCTTGATGATAGCCAAGGGCATGGAATTAACTAGCATGTGTTTTAAAGAGGTACATTAAAAAGGCAATAAGGAATCTGTACAAGCTATAGTAGAAAAGGTGGTGAAAATACATGTGGGGTTGAGGAAACAAATGTATGTGCCATGGAAAAGGCATACAAGCATGGTAAGGGCAACAATGGATGGGCCACAACCTGTAGTAACAACACACCTGCACGGGACAACCGTAAGGGGGAATGTACAAGGTGTGGGTTCGGAAAATATACCGTGAATGCTAAAGAGTTCCCTGTAATGAGAGTTAAATGTAGGCGGTCTGGCAAGATAGGACATTTTGCAAGGTTATGTAAATGTAATAACACCTTCCAGGAAGGGGACAGGAACATGAGGGTGTGGGGGAGGATAAGGGAGAATGGTAAAATAATATCATTAACATTGATGGGAAGATTGGAGAGGACGATGAGGAGGAATACGTCCCCCCTGAAGTGGAAATCATCATGGCAGGGTGTCCTGTGAAGGCATTAGCTGATTCAGCGTCTCTGTACACCATTATTTCTGAAAACAAGTACATTATTTGGAGTGAGAAAGGTCATGTATTGCACAACACAGACAAAAGGCCATGTTCAAATGGTCGTTGGAAAATTGACATCTGGTTTTATATGGGGAGATATTGCCTATGGCGACAGGATAACACAGCTAAAATGTATGTGGCGATTAAAGGGGATTGCTTATTTGGATGGCGTCAACAAGGAAAATTGAGCATTGGGTTACATCCTGACAAGGACCTACAAGTGAGATCGGTGGGAGTGAAAAGGGTCGAGAAATTTGCCAAGGACGTAGGATCAAGATTTAACAGTGTGTTTGGACATGGCATTCGTAAATTGAAGAGCTCTGTCACAAGATTGAATTGTCATTGCATGCTATGATGTGTGTACACAAAGTAAGCGATCTTCCCTTGAGAGTAGGGAGAATGTGAGAGAAGAATTGGTGATTTATGTGAGCAGGGCGTTTTTGAGCATATTGAGAGCAGTGAGTGGTTGTCCCCACTTGTAGTAACCCAATAACTGGGTGGGCGTAGATTATGTGTTGACCTAAGGGATCTCAATAGGTCAATTCAGGTAAATAGACACCCCCTACACAAGATAAATGAGATGCTCATGACCATGGGTATGGGAGAATGGTACAATACCCTCAACCTTTCTTCTGCATATTATAAAATGAACCTACATCCCACATCACGCCCCTCAGGACGTGTTTCCAGGACCTCATTCTAATTGGAGCAAAAAACGAATGTGAACATGATGCCACGGTGAATAAAGTATTGCAGAGATTTGAAAAGGCGGGGTTGACTGTCATGATAGCAAAGTGCCAGTTCAAAGTGCACCAGGTTTCTTATTTGGGCACAGTCTAATAAAGGAGGGAATGGTACCACATCCTGAAATGGTGGATGCCATTGTTAAAGTGAAATCACCTTGCAACAAAGACGAGTTAAAATAATTTTTAGGTCTAATTGAATTGTGTTTTTTGTGGAGAATCTTGCAGTAAAAGGGAGCCTTTATGGGTTTTGTTAAAAGACAGGATTCAGTTTCAGGTCGGGCAGGTTGAAGAAGGAGCATTTCAGAAACTTAAAGGTGAAATAGCTAATGCTCCCACTTTGTACAGGTTCGATCCTGCTAATGAAAATGTATAATTTCATGGTAGAATATGTTCTGGGGAAATGTAACCCTGTAGCTGATTGCCTTTCCAGGTCCTCTATTGACGTGTTGATCCAGTGCTCGACATATCAGAGTAGTGGATAGCCAAATAACTGATACTGTAAGCAAAGTTTTCTCTAAAAGGATTTGGTTGGAAGCTGTGAGTGAGGATCTTGAGATGAGGTTGGTTATGGAGTACATGGATCAAGGTTGGAAGTCAGTTACATAACATAACAAGCATAACAGTTGAATTGATGAAATCACGTGTCTATACATGTAAAGATGAATTGAGTAGTTCTGAATGGGGGTTAGCCTTGTGGGTAGAGGATGATACCTCAATTTTCATTACAGGGTGAATTGATCAAGCGTGCCCACATAGGTCATTTGGGAAAAGGTTTAATAAAAAGGAGAGTAAGATTAAGAATTTGGTGGCCAGGATTCGACACAATGGTAGACATCGAAGTGGGGCAGTGAATTCCATGTTCAGTAAGTGACACGTCTCTTAAAACCTTGAAGGTGGGAAATGATAGTGTTGAAATTCCTGATAATGCATGGGAGAAGATTGCCATTGACTTTATGGGTCCTGTGCCTATGCTGGGTAGAGAGAACAGGTTTGCCATAGTTGTTGTGTACTATGCCTCAAGATGGTTCAAGGAGGACTATATAGAGTGCGCGACAACCGGCATAGTGATTGATTATTTGGAAAAACTGTTTGCTTGAGAAGGATACCCGAACATCATAATATCTGACAATGGTGTGCAATTAGTGTCTAATGAGATGAGGCACTATTTAGAACAACATGGCATAGTGAATCACTGCACAGCATTATACAACCCAAGAGCTAACAGGTTGGTGGAACGGACAAACCTTATAGTCAAGGAATCTATAAAGTTGTCTGGGGCGAATAGGTTGAATTGGGAAAAATGGTGTGCATGAAATGCTGATGGCGCACCTGGACACTTTGACTGAAATATCAAAGTTTCAATTGATGAGGGGAAGGTCCATGCACTGTGATTCATATCCTGATTTGGTAAGGGATCAGACTGTGGGGGAAAAGCACCTAAGCACAAGAAGGATCCATAGTGTGATGGTGGGCAATGGTGTAAGAAACAGGAAACCCTTCTGTGTGTCCAAGGGGTGCTCACAATACTATTACCCAATATAAGTGACTAAAGTGGTTGAGAAACATGTGGTAACCAGAGATGCAAACGATGCAGCATGAGTCGTGTTGTGGTGGTTAGAAATCCTGCTCTGAGGGAACAAATTAAGGATTGTGCAGGTTACGACAATATGGAGGATGACTAGTATATGGAGGAGTCATCTCATGGTGATCGAGAGCATGATTTGGAGGAAGAAGGCAACCTGGGCTGAGGTGAACAGGGGACGACCACATATGGGTCACTGGGTAGTGGTTTTCATCCTCCTGCATTGGAAATGGACGCCTCCAGGAGGGAACCGGAAGTTGAAGGGAATGGTACCACAGGCCGAATGAGGAAAAGAACCACCAAATATGATGACTTTAAACTATACAAATGTAACCCTTACCTGGACTCTGCAGATGAGTCTGGGCTCCCCGCTGTGTGACCCACACCACTCATCACCTCAAGCTTGTGTGTTGTTGTACTGTGACACCCCTCAGATCTTGAGGAGGAAGGAATGGGGATGTTGAGTTGGTAAACCCATGTCGATGTGTGGAGTTGTGATGGAGACAATCTAGAATGGTTCCTACAAAGCAAAACACAGGTATCAGGATTCTCCCCCTAAACTGTTCCCTCCAGAGCCTCTAATGCCTCAACCCCCTGGAAGGCTGGACATGCCTGTGGTTTTACGAAGATGTAGTCACGGAAAAAAGACTCCTGTAACGCCTGTTGCCAGTTACTGCACTGGTGAGTGCTTGTCCCTGCCAGCTGTGACTTGCCAGATGCTGGAGGTAAGTGCTGTTGTGTGGGTTCCCCTCCTGCTTTGTCTTTGCCTTTATAGTCTTTTTCTTTTTGTCTCTTTAATGTCTTCATTTCCTCTTGTCCTCCGCTTCTATCTTTCTTATTGTTTGCTCTTTCATTTGTTTTTGGGTCACCCCTTTGGTGCTATCTGCTCTGATTGTCTGCTTTTTCCCTCTGTTTATAAGTGCTCAGCGCGGTGCAGTGGAAGTGGTTTCTACAGCAATGCGACTCTGAAACATGTTTCCTGGGCGTTGAGAACAGGTGAGGGTTGGCCTACTTGCTCAAATCTGTGGTTGCTGGGCTTCTTGCTAATGTCTTTCTGCTTTCTTCATTACAGGATCTGCAGGGTAAAGGCTCATGGAAACATGGAGCTTGCAGTAAGTGTTCTGCTACATCAAACAGTGAAAACGCAAAGTGGAGCCGAAAGCCTTTGGTGTGGCTTAAAGAGTGGGTCTTTATGCAAGATTACCACCAGATCCTTGCTTTGACTCAATGGCTCTGTCCATGGCCATCTTGGATACCTTACTAGCCGCAAACGGAGCGACCACTTTGGAAGGTCATTAATGCAATGGAAGCAATGTTTTAAGTCAATGGGGAAGACAGTGTGGCAGTGCCAGCGACCCATGTCGACAGTCCAGCCTCCTCTTCCTTGGTGGGAGTTGGGAAACTGCACAAGTGTAGCTACAGAAGGTGTCATAGTGCCAATACCCTGACCTCTGCCAGTACCCTGACCTGTGATCATGACAACAAATGACTCTTTTATGCAGAGTAAAAAACAAAACATTGGGCCTCATTAAAAGTTTGCCGGTCCAGTAACAATGGTACCGGTAAGCTACCGGTACTGTGGTTACCGGACCAGCAAACTACGAGTTCTTATCGCGGGTGCCTTCCCAACCGGCAGGTCTGACCTGGTGGGTGTACCCGCATCCGCGAGCAGAGCGTGTCGGATGCACCGGCACCATTCAAGAATGGTGCCGGTGCATCTGACCTCCCCAGTCCCATGAGAATGGGGAAGAATATTTTCCGGTGCCCGCAAATGGGCAATTACTGGTTCCGGCGAAGCTGTAATGACCCAGTAATTGCCCATTTGCGGGTGCCGGAACACTTTGCAAGTTTGGCGGCAGCCTGCCGGTTTTACCGCCAAGTCTATCGCCAAACTTGTAATGAGGCCATTATCTCCTTTTCATTTGCGCTGTTTTGTCACCCAGTAATGGGAACATATATTTGGAATCACAAATGCTATAAATATTAACCATGTTGATGATTTTATAATGTCAGTGCTTCCTTTGGCCTGTTTTTTTTCTTTTGAAAGCATAGTTGCCATCTATAAGGGTGAACGTTTGTTGTATTCTGCAGCATGCGCCTCAGGTGCGTGCGGGAAAAGTCACCTGATTCACCTCACGTTCCCAAGCCCATGACGTTGTCGTGGCTACAGAGTGAGTGTCACCAACTGCCATTTTTCCCTGGCACCAACTGTTACTCAACCCAGTTCTGCTAACACTAACTGGGGTCTTATAATGATATCTTAAATGTGTCCAATAAAGAAGTTAAATATCAACGTACTCATTTGTGCGGGAATATGTTAACCATGGTTTAAATATATGTTGTTCACGTAACGCTACAACTCTGGTTAACATGTTATCTTGTGACTTTTTTTTCCCTGCATTTCTTAATACAGATGATGTGTCTATTTCAAATTAGTTTTCGTTTACATGTGCCTCTCCTTTTCACGTTTTCTTTCTTGTCTCTCTCTGTTGCTCTTTCTTTCTCTGCCTCGCTCTTTTGCCTTCTTTTAATCTCTAGCTCAGTTCCTCACGCTCACTTTTATTATCTCTTTATCTCTTGTTTAATGTATCATGCTATATCTCTCGGTTTGCTCTATTTGGGTCCATTTTACTGCCTTTATGTCTCCCTTTTACTCACTCTCAGATATACACACTATCTATTTTTAGGCTCTCCTTCTAAGGGGATCATTTTGTTTGGCTTGAGCACTGAAAAATTGTGCAACCATTCAGTGATACATGTTTTCACTCATTTCTCTGGATGGAGAACAGAAGTGACACACTGTATGTGTGCATACTTTCTTCTGAGCTGGTCATGTTACATACCGCCATGGCAATGCAACATGCCAGTGACAGGAATTAAGAGTGTTGTGCCTGAAAGCAGCTGCATTTCAGTGTTATTCCCTATTACCCCTGGCGCCACGTGGGTTACAATGGTGGTTCTAGAACCTTTCAATACAATTCTACCCCACAATGTTAGGCACATTTCTAATAGTGAGTACCTTCATCAGCAGGCTCGATGAGTGGGTTAAGTAGTTGTTTGAGTGGGTCAGCTGGCCAAGAGGAGTATGACTTGATGCATGTTGGACTCCCCATTAGGCATTGTTGGGAACTGTGTGTTGTGGAGGGTTTTGACCCATGTGGAATCATTAGACGGGGTAAATATGGGGATTAAGCTGTCGCTGCCCATCATTTTGCCCCAGAACAAAAATAAATCATTGGAGTGCGTAAAGATGGGGATGCGCTGTCGCCGCCCATCATTTCATCCCAGAATCCAGGAGAGCTGCGCAGTTGTGCGCACACCAAAATGGTTACCTAACTTGCCACCCACCAGTGTAAAGAAAGGTCTTTGTTAACAAAATCCACTGTTACTGATGTCAAAAAGTTGCTGAAATCGTGACTCATTGGACCACTTTAAAGATTCAACCCTTTTGTGGGGTTCCACATAACCATTTTACTGTAAGGAGCCCCATCAAAACAATGTTAAGCAAGGATTTACTACCATGTAAGAACCATTCCTGTTTAGAATGCATTAATCCAAGAAAATCCCAAAGTTGCATGCAGTACCAACAAAATCCTCAAGGGGGCGCTGGCGGTCTAAACTCTGACAGGAGAACTGAGTGCATTTGCTGACAAAGGGATTTGACTCAGCTGACTTCAAAGGCTGCATTTTAATTAAAAATTAGCCACATGCTGTTCCCAGAGGCCTGCAGCCTGGGAAACCCTCTCACCTCCAGAGCTTTACACCAGGAGTTAGAATTTCACATGACCTCTTGATTGATAGAAGGCAGACTGGCTGGGAGCTTCCCAGAGACCACACTAAGGATATGCCATCTATCTGATAATTGAATTACCTGTGCTCTGCAGGAGAGTGAACAAAGCCCTCTTCACTCAGGCAAAGGTTTTTATTACCGCAGTCGTAAAATGTAGCTTCCTCTTGGCAGGAGCTGGGAGGGGCACTGCCTGTGAGAGCAAGCTGGCTTGGCAGAACTGGAAAAAACCAGAAATTCAACCTTGTGCTGAGGGTAAACCACACCCCTTTGGAGCCAGAACATAACTTTAAAAAGATGAATAACTCATAGAGCGGACATGTGAAAATTTTATAAATGATACCATAATTCTTGTGATTTTTCTGCCCACATTTTAAGAGGTTTTTCGACCCGGTGGCATGTTCAGGGGGGTTTTAGCGGAAAAGTGGATATTACTCTAAATGTATGCATGTTAAAAATCTGAAACTTCATCAGTTAATGTCCCTACTCCCTGCACACATGTATGTAAAGTTGGGTCCATGTCAGAAATTGAAAAATCAGTTAAAAAGTCCATTATGTGCCATCTCTGAATGCAAGCTCCTAGAAAGAGCAGATTTGGACAGAGACATGGCTAAATTCAGCCACACCATGTATATGTAATTTCAAACAACTGTGTAACTGTGAAATATGTCTTTTATTATCAAATATAGAATATGTGCAATCTGACAAGGGAGTGCCCTCTTGGCAAGCCATAAAATGACATCCCTCTGACTCACAGTTCATTCCCCAATCAAATGATAAATGGAAGTTTGACCAATTAGAAGCTGAGAGAGAGGTAGGGTCAGTGGTGCTAGAACACACCCACATTCTAAACACATAAAAGCAGACAGACAGGACAGATAGGGACCTTCAATTCCATTTGCTGCAACGCACTCTGCCGGATCATACAACATCCAGAGATCCATACTTTACCTCCATCAACCTTCAGAGAGCAGCATAGAGACTTCAAATCCATCAGGCCAGACCAGAAGCAGAGTAGAGCTGACCTGTTAGCAGAACCAGAGAGAGCTGACCCAGATCACTGTGAAGTGCAGAGACCAGAGGCGAGTTTAAAACCTGACCAGATCCATGGCGAGGCCCATTTCACTCAAGAATATAGTGTGAGTACCTAGAAACTGTGCAGAACCAATCTCCTAGTTAAAATAATATAATTCAATCTATTTGATCTAAGTAGAACTGCCTCCTAACTGTCACCTGTCATTTGTAAAGCTGCACTTGTCTTTTTGAACTTTAAAATTTAAAATCTGAAAAACGACCTTCATAAAATCGCTCATATCTCCGCAACCGTTTGTGCTAGAGACTTGCAATAACTTTTATTTGAAAGCTTAGAATCGAACCTAGAACCGCATTCCTACCCCTTATAGTTTTACCGCGATTTGCAAATTTCTTCACATGTAAAAACTGCTGCTGCTTGCCTTCCATTTGCCAGAAATTCGTTTAACCTGCTAACTATCCCTGCTTCATTGCTAGTGTGAGCCTGGACTAATATTAACTAGATACCACTCACCCTGAACCTCTGAAAGGGTGAAAGGGAATTAAAAAGCATTTCCAGCATATTTCTCATCCATTGCTAGCACATATCAAAGCATTTGGGCCTGTGTTTTCAAACTCCTATCTGTGTTTTAAACTTCTGTTGTCTAAGCTTGGGGGGGGATTGAACTGATTACATTGATTGCATTTCTGAGAACTGTGTGCTTTCCTCCCATTCCCTTGCATTGCATAAAGAGGGGGGGAGTGAATAGCCAGAGAAAAGTGATTACATTGTTTTGTTGAAATCATATTGAGTATTTTCTATACTGCATTTCATTCATTCAACCTTGCATTTCCTTGAACCCTATAAAGCATTCTCTACCACATTATCCTTCTGTACCTATTTACCAGTGTGCTACCTTATCCATTTCATCTCAACTCCTTAGTAATTATAAAGAAGTGTGCTAGTGCCAGATTCTCTGTTGTTAATCTGTATCATATCAGATTAAGTGTGATATTCAATTATTAATTTATTATGAAGTGTCATATATATATCTATTGTTTAAATTATCAAATAAACCCTTTTAACTTGCAAAACAGAACTACTTCTTGGCTCAGTGGGGTCAGGGGGATTCCAAGAGAGGGGTGTTATATAGGGGTAGTCATCCAGAACGCATGAACTGGACCTAAAGATATATCAATAAGGGTTTTCATTCAGTATTCTAGACTAGGCGTTAACTTAGCTGTAGTGCTGAATTGAATCCTCTTACAAATTGGGGGCTCGAGCCGAGACGTTGGGTTAGATTTACCACTTGTGCAGCTTAATACAGTGTGCTAACTGACGGGATACATACATCCGGTCGGATCACCACGCTGCATTACGCTGTGAAGCATTCCTCAAAAGGGACACTCCAAGAAAAGTTCTGTTCTGCAAAAATAAAATACAAACTTCTGTAAGTCAGGACAGAGACCAATCTCTAGAATGACGACCTTAGTAGACATGAAAATGGCCAGAGAGCACTTCTTACATAAACTATTTGTGAGAGGTGAATGGGCTGAGCAGGGCCAGGATGCCTGGTTGCAGGCCATCACGCGACAGGCCACTGAAACAGGGTCAGACCTATGGAGAGATCAGGGTCCATTACACGTGGCCCTGAGTGAACTATATATGGCTCCTGAGGCCAAAGATGAACACGACAAGATTGTTAGGATAGCGGCATATTTATATTTATATATGGGAGCCATACAGAATAAATGTGCTGAAGGCCATGATCTGGCAAAAAGGCAACAGATGGCGTTAGAGAAGGCCCAATCTGATCTGGACTCTTCTGAGCAAAGGCTGCACAGAAGCCAGGAGTCAGAAAATGAGACCAGACAGTACATCACTAAAATAAAGGAGGATATGGATGTGCTGCAAAAGGAAAAGTCAGAACAGGATACCAGATTTCTGGCCTTGCAGAAGGAGTACCAAGAAGGTTTGGACTCCCTACTGCAAAGCCAGAAAAAGCTGGAGCAACAGCTAGACTTTAACAGGGCATGTGCTGAGCAGGTAGTCACCCTGCAAGGCCACCTAGATAGGGAAAAGGCAGAAAGCAATAAACTGATTCTGAAAGACCTGGATACCCAGGCAGAGTTTGATGAAGAGCGCCGGAAAGCTGGTGCCCTTCAAAGGCAGAGGGATGACCTGGCGGCACAGATGCAGGCTCTTACTCAGGAAAGGGACACCTTAGGCCAGGAAGTCTGCCAGTTAAAAAGAAAAATGGAAGAAAATCACCTGGCCCACCAGGGACTGGGTGATCTCCAAAAAGAACACCAGGACTTGTTAGAGCACACCAGGAGGGTGGAGGATGCTCTAGCAAGAAAGGAGCAGGCCAATAGGGACACAGCTCAGGAGGTAACCCTCCTGCAGCAAAGACTGTCCCAGTTCTCCAGGACCAACCAGGAAGCACAGAGGGAAAACGAGGCCCTCTGTGAACACAATGATAGGCTCCAACAAAAGGTAGCGATGCAGGAGAGACTGATAGAGTCCAGTAAGGCCTTAACTGAGGAACTGAAGGCACAAATGCAGGCTCTTGCATTGCAACAGGGAGCAGGGGCGGATAGAGATGAGGTTCGCTGGGAAAGGGAAACTCCGGAGCATAACCTCAGGAGCCCTAGTACCAGAGGCCCTCATACCTCTCAGTCCCTGGACTCTGCCACCCCCATGTTCCCTGGCGCACATGAGCACAGGGCCACAGGGATGGCAGATTACTATCCAGCTAAGAGTATGGGGCTCATAGGCCAGTACCACCCAGGAATGGAGGGGTGGGCATCCGGGTATGGGCACCCAAGTACAGTACAGTTCAAGGGGGAACCCCAGGAGAGTAGGCCCATTAAGGGCATCCTGAAAACCTCTGCCCAGTTAGGTCAGTGGAGGGGGTACCCATCAAATCCTGGCAGCAAGGAGGAATCTGAAGACTCCTCTGAACTGCGCAGGACACAGGAGACCAGGTCCCCACATTCTGCCAGCCATTCCCAGGCTCGCAGAATCCGGGAAAACCTGGAAGAGCAGACGGGAACCTCTGGGAGCAGTGCCTCTGAGTCCGAGGAGGAATGGACAAGGGTTACCCGAACCAAAAAGGCCAATAAGGCAAAAAGGGCCTTGCTTAAGGACCCCTTAAAGCAGATTAAGGCGATCAGGAGCGTCATCACGCCTTACCATAAGAACGCTAAGTATTCTGTTTGGGAGCACTTAGAGTTGTTTGAACAAATGATGGAGACTTTCCATTTGAAGGACAGCCAAAGCTGTATTCAATATGTAAAGTGGACCTTCTCCCCGGAATACTCCAGTTTCTTTGCGGGGCTGGAGGACCAAAATCATTCAAGATGGTCCACCTATAAGGCGGCCATCTTGAAACATTTTTCTGTTCACAGAAATCCTCAAGAGGCTCGCAAGGCAGCCTACAATTTGCAATGTGGGGAGGATCAGGCCCCACAAGAATTTGTGCAGGAGTTAAAGCGTGCTTTTGCACAGACCTCAAGAAGGGTGCGCACGGATAGCAGGGAATTTATTAATACGTTTTTCCATGCCTTGCCCAAATATATCATGACCCAGCTCGTGAGGGATTTTCACGAGAAAAGATCTTTAGACTGGGTCATTGAACAGGCTACCCGGATCTATGAGGTGCAGAAACCGGTAGATAGCAAAAGTAATGCCCAGAAAAACCCCAAAGCCAACAGCACCCCTGCTGCTGCCAAGGTGGCAGAGGTAAAGGTCACCCCCGTTTTGGATTTGGAGATGGGGGGGCCTAAAAACCTACCTGCACCTAATAATGCTAGGCCCAGAAGGTCCTTGGGCCAGTCACAGACAGGGAGCCAGGGAGGCAGCCCCACAAATGGGGTCCCTCGCTCTCCTGATTATGTAAGTCCCCGTTACAAGGGAAATCGACCCATCCTGGGTTATGTGTGGACTCCTCCAGCCCAAAGGGGGGGATCCAGCCAAGCACCTAACCCAGGGAACCTCCCTCCAAACTTCCCACAGGAGGGCAGAAATTTACCAAACCCTGGGCAGAACTTTTTCCCCAGATATCCACCCGACTTTCAGCCCCAAAACCATCCATCCTTCTTTCCCCAATTCCCTGAGCCCAGACCACTGAATCCGGGAGAGGGGAGGCCAAGGGTGGAGGGGTACCCAAATCTTCCCAACCCGGGGTATTACCAGAGGAGGGACAGCTACCCTTCCCGGGATCAGCCCAGGGGAGAAAACAGGGCCCCGTATCAGCCTGAGCGGGTTTCCCAGTTAGAGCGCCAGGTTCAAAACATGGCGCGGGATCTGGGTCACATACTGAGGGCTCAGCAGAACCCTCAGATGGGCGTGCCGGCGCAGAACGCACCCAACTCTGGACCTGGTGCTCCAGAACAATGACGGGGGCAGCACCCCGATAACTCACTTGTTCCCAGGGAGGAGGCACAAAGGGAAGGGGGGTGTAAAGCCTTGGAGGAAGCTTCCTTCCTCACTTGTAAACAGCCCCTGGAAACCCAGGAACCGGAAACAAAATCTCTTGCCCCTGAAAGTCTGCCTCCTAAGGAGCAGAGGGGGGGTAGGAGAAACAAAAGACCCAAACAGACTCAGTTTGAGGAGGAGGTACAGATCTTCCAATTTGAGGGAGAGGGATCCTCAGAGGATCCTGGGGAAAGGATCTTCTCCTTCAGAGAGGGGGGAACTCCTCCCAAAGAAAAATGGGTCCCTAGGGATGCAAATCCAGACTGGGGAGATGTGGAGACTGAGCTACCGCCGCCCACCATCTCATCCCAGAACCAACAGCAAGAAAATCCCCTGGTTCAAACCCATCCTGGGGACTGCCTCCAAAAAGGGGGGGGCGGCCCAGAACCGGAACCAGGGGAACCCACAATGGCTCTGATCTCCAGTTGCCAACTTTTTCTTTCAGATTCCCAAGACTCTCCACAGAATTCTGCCCAAATCTCTTCGCTAGCAATGTCCAAAACCAGAAAATTAGCCCACCAGTTGTCCAAAAATGTACACTATCTGTGCCCCCTTGAGGAGAAGGAGGGAAGATATTATGCCCCGGTACAAGTACAGGGGCAGGGTACAATTTTGGCACTGGTGGACACTGGATCTCAAGCTACCCTTCTGTCCAGAAGGGCCTTTGATGAACTGAATGCAGGAAGGGGAGAGAATTACCAAATTCCTCTCACCTCTCTTCCTGGACAACTGCAGAACTTTGACGGGAAGGAAATTCCCGTCGAGGGGACGGCAGACTTGGACATTAAAATTGGGCGACATAAGTTGAAACACCCGGTCATAGTTGTGACCCCAGAGGGCACTCCTTGTTTACTAGGGAATGACCTCCTGAGAAGGTTGTCACCCCTAATAGATTGTGTAAACAAGGTCCTCTGGACCCAGACTAGCCGACCCATAAAATTAAAACAGAGTGTCAACCATGTTAGTTTAAACGGCACCTGCCACATGGTTGAACAAAAATCTGATCAAGTAGAATTTCACTTCCAGAACCACCAAATTCCAGACGTGACAGTCATAGCAGTAGGACAACAGACTGGTGATGGGGGGTCCTCTCTATTTCTGAAAATCAACCTTCCTTCCAGTCTAAAGTGGTATTCCACGCTGGAAGGAAACACTTTGAAATTCTATACCAATCCACAATCTGAAACTCCCACTCCTATAGTCCAGAAGGATGTGAAATCAGCTCAGAGCCTGGCTGATATTCAGCAAATTAGAGAGCAGTTGTTCATCCCTGTTCAGTTAAATGATGGGAAGGACTCTGTTCTCGCTCGAGTGTGTGTGAACAACGGTAAGAGCTTCATCAGCGAAGCCATGTTTCGCCAACTTCCAAAAGATCCAGCCATTCCCACCTTCAAACTGATAGACAAATGGGAAATGGACCTGGAAGCACCCAATTCAAAACATCTCCGGCCAAGCAGGTGTATGCTCAAAATCTCCATTGGCAACAAGAGCATAGTCCATAATTGTTGGGTCGTGCGAGACGTCACTGCCGCCTTTTACTTAGGCAGTGACATTCTCAATCGCTTTGCCATTAGTTTGGACCTAATAAACTTCAAAGCTTGGTCCCGATTAGCGGATAATCCCATGGGCTTTGATGATCCAGAAAAAGCATTTAGGTCAGCTCAATTGCTACCTTATGCAGTTGAAATTCAGGTTAAAGAGGAAGTCACCATCCCAGAAAGGACCCGACAATTCTCCCTGGAAGTGAAAGTTAAAAGGGGACAAGAGTTGAAAAACCCTGATGCTTACATACATCTAAATGCTTCTCTCCAACAGCAAGGGTTGGGGGTAAACCCAACTCCATTAGTCAACATAGAACATGACACCATTCCAATAGAGGTGGATAACAGCGACTTAAAGAGTATTACTCTAGCCGCAGGCACCATTATTGGAATGGCGGTTGATGACCGACATTTCTCCATTGATCTTAGAAATGAACTGTTAGGACCAATCCCCAAGGACTGTTTTGACAGTGACAGTGATGATCATACAACACCAGACAGGATTTTTACCCGGCATGGGGGGAACTTCCTGGTGTTCACTTCCTGCCCCTATGGTAAGGAAGATGTGACTTGTGACTTCAGGAGGGATGAGGTGATTTTCCAGGTGTATGAGGGCTGCCTTTCCCACCTGAAGCCTCCGGTCCAAATCAGCACTCTGACCAGGGACTTCTCCAACCAGCTGGAGGAGGCCGCGGAGATAGCCAAACCAGAAGTCTTTCCAGGCTTCAGGCAGATGGTGGAAGAGAGAGTCAATCTAGCTGATGCCTGTGTGACTCTGGAACAAAAGCAAAAGTTGAAACAAGTTTTCTTGGATTTCCAAGATCTCTTTGCGGTAGACTCATATGACTGTGGTCGCACTGACATCCACACAACAACAATCCCCATGGACCCTGGCATGACTCCTGTGTTTGTGAAGCAATATCGCTTGCCTCTCGCATCAATGGAGTCCCTTACCGAAATAATTAAGAACCTTGAGTCCCGGGGAATAATCTGTACCGTCCACAGCACCTTCAATAATCCGGTGCTGGGAATATTGAAGCCAAACGGCCAGTGGAGACTCTGCGCCGACCTTAGGGAGCTCAACAAACGGGTCCATACTTCCCGATGGCCTCTGCCCTACATTGACCAAGGGCTGGCCCAGATCCAGGGGTCACAGGTATTCACTGCAATAGACCTGACCAATGGATACTGGACCGTGCCTGTCAGCAGGGAGGACCAATACAAACTGGCTTTTACCTTTGGGGGCCAGCAGTATACATGGACCCGGACTCCCTTCGGATACCTCAACTCCGGCAATGAATTCAACATTTTCCTACATAAGGCCATGCCCGACCTGGGTGCGAGGGGTAACCTGGCTTATGTAGATGATGTCCTCATCAAAAGTTCATCTGTGGAGGAACACATAGCGGAGATCCGTTATGTTCTGACGCAGTTGAGGGCCGCCGGAGCAAAACTTTCCTTTCAGAAAGCACAGTGGTGTAGAACCCGTGTTAATTTCTTGGGGCATGAGATTACTACTCAGGGTCTCTGTCCCCAGGAAAAGAAAGTGGAAGCACTTCAGAAACTGAAAGACCCCACAACTCTGCGGGAACTAAGGAGCCTCCTTGGACTGACTAATTACAGCAGAAAGTTCATTGAGGGCTACGCAGAGATCACCAGACCCCTGATTCATCTCCTGAAGGGGGGGGTCAAGTGGGAATGGGGTCCAGAACAAGCCGAGGCAGTAAAACAACTCAAAAGAAGCCTCTCACAAGCGCCTTGCCTAGCTTACCCGGTCAGAAACAAGGAGTTCTTCCTGGAGACCGGGTTCTCTAGTACGTGCTTGACGGCAGTATTATATCAAAAGCATGACAAGGCCAATAAAGTAATCTCCTATGCGAGCAAAACTTTATCCTCTGTGGAGGAAAAATTCAACGATTGTGAGAAGGCACTCCTGGCAACGGTGTGGGCATTGAAGAATTACCGCCCGTTTATCCAGGGGGAACACATCATAGTGGAGACTCCACACCAGCCTCTGCAATATCTCCAAAGTGACAGAATCCGGGCCGGAAATGTGAGTAATTCCCGAATTACTTCCTGGATTCTGTCAATGCAAGGCTTTCCTGTGGAGGTCCGATATGGCCAAAACAAGAAGAGTCCCCTCGCGCAAGGTCTGGCTGACTTGCATGATTGTGCCAGAGAAAACTGTCTCGAGGACGAAAGTCTGAAAATCAAGGACAACATGGAGGCATACCTTAATTCCCCACACAAAGTCTTTGAAGAAGACAAGTGTGAGGGAATGCCCACTGTGTATGTGGATGGATGCTCTTACCATGTTGACAACGACGGGGAGAAAGAACTGGTGGCTGGCGTAGGGAATGCATGGGTGAATGAGTCCCCAGAACCCTCCACTGGATACAAAATTGGTCCCCGAAGTAGTCAGGTGGCAGAATTGATGGCTGTGCATCAGGCCATCCTCACTGCTGTCCAGCATCAACTCCACGAACTGGTCATAATCACAGATTCGGATTATGTACGGAACGGGTTCGTGGAGCACCTGGTTAATTGGAAAACCCGAGGCATGTTATGTGCTAACAACAAACCCTTGAAACATGGGAAGTTGATCCAAAACATTGATGATCTGGTCACCTCAAATGAGATGACCATCTATTGGAAGAAGATCAAGGGTCATTCCAAAGTAGAGGGACCAGACAAAACTGGAAATGACTTAGCTGATCAGCTGGCCAAAACCGGGGCCATCCAAGGGGATCTAATTGAGATTGAGTCCCTGTTGGGGGAAATCCAGGTCACTGCTATCACTAGGTCCCAGACAAATGCTCACAACAACCTTTCAATTGCACAATGGAGTAAGGAGACCCCTGATGCTGATTTGATTACTGCTCAGAAGGGGGATCCAATAATTGGGAAATTTTACCAGCACCTTGAGGACCCTGAGAACTTTCCCCTGACGGATACCGATTACATTGGGAAAGAGGACCTAAGAGTGTTGATGAAATGTCCAAAAATGTTCCGGATCCAAGACGGTTTGTTGGTAAGGAAATCCAAAGCTGGCCACGACCAGTGGGTGGTTCCTAACTCATTCCGAAGCCTGATGTTAAGTCACGCCCATGATGCGGCCACCGCCGGTCATAGGGGGTTTCACACAACATTGGAAATCTTAAGAGAGGTTGCATACTGGCCACACATGGGCCAGGACCTCAACCAATATTTGAAGGGTTGTCTTGTGTGTGCACAATTTCAGCCGACATCCCTCACACACCGGGCACCTTTACAAAAGCGGGGGATGACACTGCCTTGGTCAGATTTACAAATCGACTTTGTAGGCCCTGTGATTCGCTCGGCTAGGGGGATAAGTACATGTTGACTGTGACATGCTTGTTTACCAAGTGGGTGGAATGTCTCCCAGCCCCAAATTGCAAGGCAGAAACTGCAGCTGCCTTGATGATTAACCACATCTTTTCCCGTTTTGGTCTACCTCAAAGGATTGAGTCAGACAGAGGTAGCCACTTCACCAGTGAAGTAATGACAAAGATGTGGGAGATACTGGGGGTCAAGAGAAAGCTGCATATTGCTTACCGGCCAGCTTCTTCTGGGGCAGTAGAGAGATATAACCGGACAATTGTGAGCATATTAAAGAAGTTTGTGGCAGATTCTGGGCCAAGTTGGGATATCCGATTACCTCTGGTCCTAATGGCTATCAGATCTACCCCTTTATCTGCAACCAAAATGTCACCATTTGAGTTGATGACTGGGCGCAAGATGGTGCTTCCGCAGCATTTGCTCTACAGGACCCAAGAGCAGACACTGATAAATGCCTCCACTACTCATGAGTATGTAGAGAATTTAAGGAAACACCTCCAACATGCTTTTGCTTATGCTCAGCGGAATCTAGAAAGATCGGCTGATAGCATGAAGACCCATTATGACCTGAAAACTTCCAGGAAGGAATATCAGGTGGGAGACCGGGTCTATCTATACAACTTCCAAAGGAACCAGGCCAAGCAGCGCAAATTTTTGCCTACATGGAAGGGACCCTTTGAGATCGTCGATAAGATCTCCCCTGTGGCCTACAAGATCCGCATCCCCAAAGGCGGTTCGGCAGAGGGGGAAGACAAGTGGGTCCACATAAACCAGTTAAAGTGTTGCCATCCCAGGCACACTCTGCAACAACTGGAGGAATCCTTTGGAATCCTAGCAGGCACTGTCTCAGACTAATTCAGTTCCAATCATAAAACATACCACATCTAGTCTCTAAAATATTGTGATTTGCATGAAACTGTCTCTTAGTTATACTGTTTTTTTTTTTTCAAAATAAGAATGTAATGTTTCGGTATGATGAAATGCATATGCTGCCCCACTATCTCAACAGTGGTGGAAAAACGTCTATGAGTAGGTATTGCCGCTCTTCCTTTGTCGTCCTAGGAGAAAGAAGACCTGGAGACGGGCCAAGGAGGACGATCCGGAGACCGGGAGCAGAGACGCAATGGGCTCGGGGTACCGCCCAATGTTCCCATCAGGACCGGCGAGGAGAACTGATCGATCAGTACCAGATGGAGGAAAAGATGCTGAACTGTGCCATCTACAGAATTGGAAGAAGATAATGTGGACATACCAGCGCCAGGGTTCAAAACCTCCCTTGCAACCGACTCCCCCTCGACTCGTAAGGATATTTGGCGTGTTACAGTACACAGTACAGCAATACTGCACAAGTAGCACAATTTTTTTGCAGCACCACCACCACAAGGGTGCGGTGCATTGCTATATGGGTTAGCAGATTAACAAGGAAAGACAGACTATTCAGTAAAAAACGATTTTAACATATAAGATGCAAATCTATTTTTACAGTTAAAAGCACACGTGTTCATTTAAAAATGCACACTATTTTTCACCTGAAATGTCTATATTGCTAGAGACACATTTGAAAATTAACAGCTAACCTATTAACCATTAACCTGACTAATAAAACCTTATTTTAATATAACCCACTAATAAAATGTGTTCTCTACTGCAGAATTAGGCATACTCTGAAAACCATTTAAATGAGTGTGCAGATTTTTCTCTTCTCTTCTCTGCCTGATTTTCCGTGTTGTTGTGCACAGTAACTGCAGGAAGGAGGAAGTCAGATTTGCAACAATTGCAAATGTATAAGCGAAGCTATTGTTGAAGAGTAGGAGGATGAGAGATGATGGATTTCATTGGGACACGTCATAAAGAGGGCTGAGAGGAAAGTTTTAGTGGGCAGTATCAGGAAATATGCAGGGAGACATCTTTCTGCACTACTGGGGAGAAGACCTGGCTGTGGGATCCTGACTGAATGCAGATTCCTGTGTCCTGCTGCAGTCGACATTGGGGAGAGCTGAAAGAAAAACCTTTCCACTGGCTGAGGCAGTCCTATCTGAAAAAGCTGAGAATTCCAGGCAATGACCCCGGCTTGAGAAGGCAAGCGTTCCTTTTTGCTGGAGTTAATCCAAGAGAGCCACATTCACAAAGAGAAGCCTCTGAACAGATAAGGTAATTACATAACTGGGGGAGCTGTGTGGGTGCACGAAAATATGCAGTCAGTGTAGAAAAAATGAAAGTCCCGTGCGTGTCTTAATCAAGTGCTAATGTTGCAATTTGAGTTCTGTTCTCCGCCACTCTATTTGCAGTGGGTCATAGAAAATGCTTTGATTGTGCCATTTTATTGTTGTAAAGAATGAGATCGTGTTAAATACAACTTTTATAATACAGACAAATATTTG
This sequence comes from Ambystoma mexicanum, assembly GCF_040938575.1. NCBI lineage: Eukaryota > Metazoa > Chordata > Amphibia > Caudata > Ambystomatidae > Ambystoma > Ambystoma mexicanum. The sequence goes on along the minus strand of NC_090930.1, from coordinate 1,283,880,116 downwards.
AAAACAGACGGATGGTGTACTTACTGTTTATCATTACAGTGCTGTTGATGTGGGGAGATTTTTAAACAGTGCAATGGTCATTTTAAGACAGATGTGTGCATGTCAGAATCAGTATGAATAATTGTGAGTGACTGTAGTATAACTTGTTGGAGGTACATGAGCCAACGGGAAGAGAGACTCTCTGAACATAGCTCCCTACCGTATATAAGGTAGTGGAAATTACCACAAGACTACCACATATAGCTCTCTGTCGTAAATAAGTCAGTGAGTTTGCCCATGGTGGCGCACCAACACTATCACTGGAAAATGTGGTATCCCTAGAATGCAGGTCTGAGGTCTCTCTAGTGATCACACGAAAAATCTAAGCGAAGATAAGGGATTCTGGACATTGGGGCCACAAATAAAACAAGGGAATTATGCTCACCATAATACCACCAACCACGTATACCAAATATGCAGGTCTGGGTGCTGAAATAATGCATGTCCATTGTATTATTGTTGCACATGGCCAAATCTGAATACAAAGAGTGATTATTGCTAAGTTATTTTTCGGCGGTAATAAAATACCGTCAGGTCCCAAATCTCCACAAAATACCCTACATATTTATGGTGCGTTGCAGGCCGGGAAAGTGATCATAGAGTACCTACTGGGCGTGGCAAGCGTGTCTCACACTGCCATTTGCACATTAAAGGGAACCCATTTTATAATAGCAGTGTGCCACTAAAAACGAATTTCAGAATGTCACAAAGGGAAACCACATTCTCAGATCTAGTGCAATATTTAGAGGCAAAGTTATTTGCACATGGGAATTGGTCTTCGAATACCACGTTAGAATGGAGTAACCGCATTCAGGGTGAGGTGCAGAAAGAAAAACTAGACAATATTTTTGCAGAAGGCAGCATAATTCAGGTCTGCCTTACAAGATTATTGAATGCAGCCGATAAAAGTGCAGAGAAAGACTGTTTAATACGGCTATGCGGCAAAATATGGTTTATTTTAAACAAGTCCCTGCGAATGCAAGAGAATGATACTCAGCTAATTAACAGGTTAAAGACTGAATTAGATGGGGCAAGTAAAAATCAGGAAATGTTGAGAGCAGAATTGGATGTATGCCAAAAAGACATGCAATTAAAATGCAGAGACTTTGATACTCAGTTATCCAAAAGCAAGAAACAATTTGAAGATAGTGAGCAAGAATTGACACACTTAAAAGCATTAGTGGATCACATTAGGCAGGATAAAGATGAGGTTATTTCAGAAATGCAGATTTTACAAAAAGAACATTGTGAAAAAGAAGGTGATCTCCAGAGTGCAGAACAAGAAATGATTAAAATGATTCAAGAAAGAGACAAAAGAAATAAAGAGTTCAATGAATGCCAAATGCAAATGTGCGACATGCAGGAGGCGATTAATAAAATGAGCGATGAAAATAATTATTTGCAGAATGAAGCAACTAGACTCCTTAAAAAGTGTAAGGACTTAGAACAGCAAATGTGCATTCCCAGGTCCCAAGAGAGGCGGCAGGGTACCACATTCAATGGAGTGGAGGTGAATTCTAGCTCTGCCCAAAGAGCTAGTGCCCCAGTGACTGGGCCGGTGACTGAACTTGGTTGCAGCGCCTTTGGGGGATTTGATACTCCCATTGGGGGCAGCCACCAATCTCATACACCTGAAAACAGGATTGAATCACAAAATAGTGCAATTCCATGCATTGCAACAAGTAGCCCCATAAAAATAATGAAATCCATTAAAGCCCTGATCAAACCATTTAAAAAGGGAGGTGAATGCTGCATTGAGGATCACTTAGAAGCGGTGCATGACATTTTTAAAGCACTCCAGATACCTAGGGAACAGTACAGACAATATTTTCATTTAACTTTAGATGCCCCGACGGCCAGCATCATAAGGGGATTAAATGAACAGCAGAATATGACATGGCTGGAGTTTGAAAAAGAAATTAGGCGTCATTTTTCTCCTTTTCAGTCATTGCAGGAGGCAAAGAAAGTCGCGTACACTATTACTGCTGGACCTAATACATCCCCTCGCCAATTTTTACAAGACTTAAAAAGAGCATTCTCTCGCTTTGATGTATCTTTTGACTCAAATTCCAATGAGTTTAAAACCGCATACTTCTATGGGCTACAGAAAGACATCATATCCCAATTGGTCCGTGAATTTGACCGTGACAAGTCCCTTGAATGGATTGTACATCAAAGCACTAAGCTATATGAGGTACTCTATTGTCAGGGTAGAGAAAGTGATAAAATGAAAGATACTAGGCCTAAATCTAAAGAACCCTCAGCCACAGTAATGGAAATCAGGCCAGCCAAAATGTCCCTTGAGTCTGCTCAAAGCCAAGGTAAAAATAATGTGACACCTGAACAAAGGGGTAATCAACAAAGATCGCCATTTCCTGTACCAATGTTCCAAACACATGATCCTAGTAATAGAGAGAGCTACATCAGCCCTAGATATTTAGGGGATAGACCCCGGGTAAGATACCGGTCTGATATGGCAGGTATGAACAATAACCAGAGACAAAATCAAGATCAAAGAAATGATGGTCCCTACCAGTCATTGGGGACACAGAGTAGGTTTGATCCCAACACCATGATATATGGTAATCAGGATAGGCCCCGATATGTGGATCGATTTAATGATAATGGAAATCAACATAGGGGCCAGTACCCACAATCTGAGAGACAGGACATGAGGCAAAACGTGAACTACAGTCCACGCCAGTACAATGATTCCCCACCAGGGGACTATAATCAAAGGATGGGTGCAACCCGCTCCCCTCCACAAATGAATCAAGAGTTCAGAAACCATCCCAACCGGTATCAATCACCTGAGAGGTATCAGAATAGATCCAATCAGGGGGAAAACAACCAATATCGACCTAGGCCACAGAAAGAGGATCCTAGAGAGATGGAAAGGTTCCAGTGCCTTGAGGCCCAAGTGAAAATGTTAGCTGAGCAAATAGGAAAGCTCTATACAGCGCAAAAACAACCTTCCAAAGAGGGGGCTGATGGCCATAGCAATGACCGGGGGGCTTCCGAAAAGTGACTAAGTACTCATGATAATCGCAGTGCCAAAATGACAGATTGCTCTGATATAATTTTGCATGACAACTCTGAGGTGACTAATGGATTAAAAATGAAAGTACCAGTAAATGAAATTGTGATAGAAAGTGCAAATACTTCTAAAAAAGAGGTACGGTTTAACTTAGAGCTAAATAAAACAGTAAAGATTTGCACAAATGAAAAAGAAACATTAGGAATTCCAAAAGAACAAAGGGACAGATTTAAGAAAAATGACTCATGCATGGGGAATACCAGTGAACAGGGAGTAAGTGGGGATGCCATAGCTCCTTCCCTGGGCAAGCAAAACAATGACCAAACACAGACAGAAAAAGGAAATACTCACAAGGAGGGTACAAGTCAATCACCTGAAAAATTCTTTGAGCCACATATTTTTGAAGAGGCTGAAAGGGCTGGTATTACACTAAATGATCACAAATGCACAGAATTAAAAAATGACAAATTGCTGAATGATGTTGTTACACATGTTCAGTTGGGAGGTTGTAATGTGGTCTCTGATGTTACCCAGATGGATGGGCGAACAGTGGCCACACTCCAAAAAACCTCTGAACATGGAGAAATGAATAAAATATCTCGCACAGAAATGGGTAAAAAGGAGGGAAAAATGTCTTTTCATTTACCAATGTGCTTAGCCAAAAGTGAAAAAGACCTGAGAAAGGTGAGCCCTGAAATCAGTAAGAATTCACATTTCTTATGTGTATTAGAGGAAGTTGAGGACAGATATTATGCACCCATCACTGTAGAAGAAAAATGCCACACCTTCGCTATGATTGACACTGGCGCACAGGCCACAATTATGTCCAAGGAGCTGGTAAAGAGTATCAATGAAGGGAGGCCTCCACAGAGTCAGATCACAGTGAAGGCAAATCAAGGCCCAGTGCATAACTTTAATGGGGAGGAGGTGCCCATCATAGGTGTAACTGAGGTTGACATAAAAATAGGAAAGCACAGAATGAAACAAGAGGTATTGGTCACATCTATTTGTGAAATTCCATTTCTGATGGGGACAGATTGCCTGAAAAGATTGTCTCCTCTCATAGATGGGGTGAATGGAGTGCTGTGGTCCTTAACCAAAAAACCATTGAGGCCTAAGAAACTAAAATCACAAAACAGCAATATAAAAGAATGTCACACCGTTGCCAAAACAAATGATGCTGTGGAGGTATATCTCCAGAATAGCTGCATACCTAGTGTCACTGTTATATTAATGTGTCAAGACAAAGATCAGAGCGACAATGAAAAACTACCTGTACAAATATACTTGGACCCAAGGAAAGATTGGCAGACTGCTATAGATGAGCACACATTACGTTTTTACTTAAAAGAGAATACATGCAAACAGAATATTGTTCCTAAAACAGATTCAGAGAAACACATTACCACTCTGGCAGAGATACACATAGAAGATGAGCAACCATGGGTTCACGTTGGTATAAATGATTATCTTAAAACAATAAAAGCCACTTTAGCGCTTGAACATGAAAGGAGTTTCATTAATGAGAAATTGTTGCAAACAATTATGGAGAGGGAAGAAATCCCGAAATTTAGGATTAAAAATCAATATGTTTCTGGGTTGGACAGTCCAGACTTTGAAAACCGAATTACAGGCAGATGCATGCTTAAAATTAGCATTGGGCAGAAAACAATTTACCATAATGTATGGATAGTGAGTGGAGCACAAAATGAATTTTACATGGGCAATGACATCATGCACAGAATGTGTATGGTGTTAGATTTCCTTAATCAAAAAATATGGTCACGCCTAGGTGGGCCGGCGCCTGAATTTGAAGACAAAAGAAGGGCTTATCATTGTGCACAACTAGTTCCTTATGCAGTCGAATTACAGATGAGGAAAAATACTATTGTTCCTGCATTTACAAAACAGTTTGCAATAACACTGAAATGCAAAAATGGACAGCAGATGAAAGGCTCTGATGCATTTGTATGCCTGAATGAATCCATAAAACAGCAAGGCCTGGATTATGAATACATTCCATTGGTAGATATTGGTGAAGGATCTGTAAAAATCATGGTAAATAATAAAGGTTGTCAGGACATTCATTTAGAGGAAAACTCCCCATTAGGAATGGCCATACAAAAATCACATTATACGGCAGATTTAAATAACATGGTGATTGGGAAAATTCCTGAAAAATATGTAGATGCCAAGGGCGAGTTGCCAGAACACCTGGACTCTCAGCCCAAAGGAATATTTAAAATTCATTCTGTGTATCCTTATGATTCAAATGAGACAGTGTGCTGCCATCAAGAGGATTGCATAATATTTAATTTAAATGAAAATGAAACAGGAAATCAGCCCATTGAAGTGGAAGCTGATCTGCCAAAATATTTGAAAGTGGCAGCTCTACAAAAAGACACAGCCACACAGTTAGAGGAAAGCGCTGAGATTCCTTTACCAGAAGAGTTTCCAGAATTTTCCAGAATGGTAGAAGAGCAGATCTCCTTAGCGGATGCATGTGACAGCGATGAGGATCGACGCAATCTGAGGGAAATATTTATGGAGTTTAAGGATGTATTTGCAAAAGATGCTTATGATTGTGGTTTAACTGATTTACATGTGGCCACACTACCAGAAGGTTGTAGCAGAAATCCAGTGTTTGTACGCCAGTATAGACTACCGCTGGCATGTTTAGAATCATTGGCAGAGATTATTAAAAATTTGGAATCACGGGGAATAATTAGGCCCATTCATAGCACATCCAATACGCCTATTTTAGGTGTGTTAAAGCCAAATGGTCAATGGCGGCTGTGTGCAGACTTAAGAGAGTTAAATAAAAGAGTACCAGTATCTAGATGGCCACTACCATTCATTGATCAGGGCCTAGCTCAGATACATGGTTCAAATGTATTTACCACGTTAGATCTCACATCTGGATATTGGTGTGTGCCATTGGCAGAGGAGATACAACACCTATTTTCCTTTACATTTGACAGGACTCAATATGCCTGGCTTAGAGCTCCGTTCGGGTACATCAATAGTGGGAGTGAATTTGGCATATTTTTGAGAAAGGCCATGCCAGATGCAGCGGAAAGAGGAACAATAGTTTATGTGGATGATGTCTTGATAAAAAATGAAAACCTTAAAAGCCATTTTGATGAAATAAGACATGTGCTTGGCCAATTGCAGAAAGCAGGCGCCAAAGTATCTTTGCAAAAAGCACAATGGTGCAAGAAAAAAGTGAACTTTCTAGGGCATGAAGTGACTGAACATGGGCTAAATCCACAAAGGAAGAAAATAGAGGCCATACAAAGATTAAAAGATCCTAAAAATGTGAAAGGAGTAAAAAGTTTATTAGGGATGACAGGCTATAACAGAAAGTTCATTGAGAATTATGCAGAAATCACTCAACCATTGACTAAACTGCTTAAACTAAATACTCCCTGGAGATGGGAAAGAGAGCAGTCTGATGCAATGGCTAGATTGAAGGAATGTCTTGTAAAGGCACCATGTTTAGCATACCCCATAAAGGACAGGGATTTCTTTATAGAAATAGGCTTTTCTGAACATTGTATGTCAGCAGTGTTATCACAAAAACACGATTTGAATCACAAAACCATTGCATATGCAAGTAAGGCATTTTCCCAAGTTGAAATGAAATTTAATGAATGTGAGAAGGCCCTATTAACCACTGTGTGGGCGCTACAACATTTTCGCCCCATTGTTCAGGGAGAAAAGGTGATTATTGAAACAAATCATCAACCTTTGCAATTTTTAGAGAGTAAAAGAATTAGATCAGGCAATCTAGCGCAATCCAGAATCACTTCATGGACGCTGGCATTACAAGGTTTTCCCGTAGAAGTAAGATATGGACAAAATAAAAAGAGCCCAATTGCTCAAGGGTTAGCTGACTTACATGACTGTGCAGCTGAACAAATAACAAATGAAATGGATGTGGAAGCTAGTTTACAGGAATTTGAACAATCACCACACAAAGCTTTTGATGAAAAAACATGCAAGGATTTGCCAACTGTATATGTGGATGGTTGTGCTTTTCACATTGAAAATGACAGTAATAAACAATTAGTGGCAGGAATAGGAAATGTCTGGTTGAAATGTGAAGGCGTTCCTAGTATAGGGATGAGGATTGGAGATAGGAGCAGTCAGGTGGCGGAATTGGCAGCCATCTATAAAGCAATTGCTACTGCAGTTGATAAAAAGTTTAGTGAAATTGTCCTGGTGACTGATTCTGACTATGCACGGAATAGCTTTGTGGAGTATTTGCCTGGTTGGAAAGCAAGAGGCATGGTTACATACAACAAAAAGCCACTTAAACATGGAAAAATGATACAAGCCATAGACAAATTGGTGTCAGAAAATAATTTAACAATATACTGGAGAAAAATTCGTGGGCATTTAAAAACACCAGGAGAGGATAAGGAGGGAAATGATAAGGCAGACCATCTGGCTAAGATTGGGGCTGTGATGGGAGAATTGCTACCTATTGATTATTTAATGGGTGAAATACAAATTGATGCAGTCACACGTTCTAAAGCACCAAAGGAGGTAGATCAACCGGTGGTGCAGTGGAGTCATGACACGCCAGACCAAGATTTGATTGAGGCACAAAAGAATGATCACATTTTGGGAATCTATTATAATCATTTGATAGATCCTGAACAAAATCCTTTAACAGAAAATGATTGCATGGGAAAAGAAGAATTGAGGGTGTTATTAAAGAACAAAACACAAATTAGATTACAGGATGGACTCATGATTAGAGAGTCCATAACAGGGCAAATACAGTGGGTAGTACCCCTTTCATTCAGAGGACTAATGCTACACCATGCACACGATGCCATAACTGCAGGCCATAGAGGTTCACAAAAAACATTAGAAATACTAAAAGATTATGCTTACTGGCCTCATATGTCCCAAGATGTGGAATTATATACTAGAGGATGTCTAGTATGCGCCCAATTTAAACCTGCTTCACCAATGCACAGAGCACCATTGATGAAAAGAGGCCTGACTCTCCCATGGTCAGATTTGCAAATAGACTATGTAGGTCCTTTAAAAAGGTCGAGCAGGGGACACCGTTATATTTTGAGTGTGGTATGTTTGATGTCAAAGTGGATTGAGTGCATTCCTGCACCAGATTGTAGTGCGCAAACAGCAGCCACATTACTGGTGAACCATGTGTTCTCAAGGTTTGGGTTGCCGCAAAGAATTGAGTCAGACAGAGGAAGTCATTTCACAAGTACTCTAATGAGCAAGGTATGGCAAATACTAGGTGTGAAAAGGAAACTACATATCGCATATCGGGCGGCGTCTTCAGGTACAGTTGAAAGAAGCAATAGGTCTGTTGTGGATATTTTAAAGAAATTTGTGGCAGAAGCAGGTTCCAGCTGGGATTTGCGTTTACCATTGGTTTTGATGGCAATCAGGTCGACTCCTGCCAAAGCAACAGGTGTTAGCCCCCATGAGGTCTTAACAGGTAGGAAAATGGTGTTACCACAACACCTACTATACAGAACACATGAGCAAACTCTAGTGAGTGCATCCACAGTTCATGAATATATTGATGAACTGAGGAGGCATTTGCAACATGCATTTGCTTTTGTGCAGAGAAATCTGGAAAGAGCTGCTGACAGTGCTAAGTCATATTATGACAAAAAGACATCAGTAAAGGAATACAATGTAGGGGATCAGGTGTACAAGTTTCATTTTGGAAAAAGTAAACAGAAAAATTCTAAATTCCTGGCAGCCTGGCAGGGGCCATTTCGAATTATAGATAAAGTCTCTCCTGTAGTGTATAACATTTTGAAAAATGAAGGTGAAACAGCAATAGAGCAGTTTGTCCATGTAAATCAAATCAAACCATGCCATCCCAGACATGAGATCAGGCAGCTTGAGCATGTGGAAACGGATAGAGTCCCTTGAGAAAATAAATGGGTGTAATCAGGAGGCAGTGACAAAGAAGTTAAAAAAAAGTTGATTGTTATGATGGCACATAAACACTGTAGTATATGTAGAATATAAATAAATAAATAAATAAATAAATAAATAAATGCACATATAACGGAAGCTCGTGGTTGGTGTGCAGAGAGAAAGTGTATTAAATATTGAATGCTGTTTTATATGTGTTTGTTTTCTTTTAACTTGTGTTTAATTTAAAAAAAAAAAGAAAAAAAAAAACGAAGTATTTTTACCAAGCATGTTTTATTTTTGGCAAAAAGATGAAGTTAGTATTGTGCTATGTACTTAATCTGTTTATTTTCTATTTTGATTTAGACAATTAACATTATTTGGTCGGAGGTTCCGGGATCAGAGGCCACGGGAGACGATGGAGTCCTGGAGTCCCCTGGATGAAGACCAAAAGATGCCTGCCTCCAGGTGGAGGTGAAGACAAAATAACCGGAATGCCAAAAGAGATGACTACTGTGGATTCAAGATTGCCAAGATGAAAGAGTACTCGAATGAATCGAATAACATCGCTGGTCGGGACATACCAAAAGAGACAAAGCAAAAGTTCCGGCATATGAAGTTCCACGTATTTATTATTTTAATTATTTATTTTAACTTGTTATATTACTTATTTGTTTTAGTTAGTTGTTTTATTTCATTGTTTTTTTATTGACTTGGAAAATTTAAACTTAAAGTAATGCCACTTCCACTGAGAAGGCAAATGTGGAACATTTTATGAACTGATGGACTCAGATGAAATGTTGATTGCAAATTTTCATTGATGCACATGAATATTCATTTTGTTGGATTGCTATATTGTAAAAAAAAATAGAACAAGTTGTTTTTAGGAATTGGCTTGGATTATAGCCAAGTTCTAAAAACAAAAGGAGGGTATATGTAAGGATATTTGGCGTGTTACAGTACACAGTACAGCAATACTGCACAAGTAGCACAATTTTTTTGCAGCACCACCACCACAAGGGTGCGGTGCATTGCTATATGGGTTAGCAGATTAACAAGGAAAGACAGACTATTCAGTAAAAAACGATTTTAACATATAAGATGCAAATCTATTTTTACAGTTAAAAGCACACGTGTTCATTTAAAAATGCACACTATTTTTCACCTGAAATGTCTATATTGCTAGAGACACATTTGAAAATTAACAGCTAACCTATTAACCATTAACCTGACTAATAAAACCTTATTTTAATATAACCCACTAATAAAATGTGTTCTCTACTGCAGAATTAGGCATACTCTGAAAACCATTTAAATGAGTGTGCAGATTTTTCTCTTCTCTTCTCTGCCTGATTTTCCGTGTTGTTGTGCACAGTAACTGCAGGAAGGAGGAAGTCAGATTTGCAACAATTGCAAATGTATAAGCGAAGCTATTGTTGAAGAGTAGGAGGATGAGAGATGATGGATTTCATTGGGACACGTCATAAAGAGGGCTGAGAGGAAAGTTTTAGTGGGCAGTATCAGGAAATATGCAGGGAAACATCTTTCTGCACTACTGGGGAGAAGACCTGGCTGTGGGATCCTGACTGAATGCAGATTCCTGTGTCCTGCTGCAGTCGACATTGGGGAGAGCTGAAAGAAAAACCTTTCCACTGGCTGAGGCAGTCCTATCTGAAAAAGCTGAGAATTCCAGGCAATGACCCCGGCTTGAGAAGGCAAGCGTTCCTTTTTGCTGGAGTTAATCCAAGAGAGCCACATTCACAAAGAGAAGCCTCTGAACAGATAAGGTAATTACATAACTGGGGGAGCTGTGTGGGTGCACGAAAATATGCAGTCAGTGTAGAAAAAATGAAAGTCCCGTGCGTGTCTTAATCAAGTGCTAATGTTGCAATTTGAGTTCTGTTCTCCGCCACTCTATTTGCAGTGGGTCATAGAAAATGCTTTGATTGTGCCATTTTATTGTTGTAAAGAATGAGATCGTGTTAAATACAACTTTTATAATACAGAAAAATATTTGAAAACAGACGGATGGTGTACTTACTGTTTATCATTACAGTGCTGTTGATGTGGGGAGATTTTTAAACAGTGCAATGGTCATTTTAAGACAGATGTGTGCATGTCAGAATCAGTATGAATAATTGTGAGTGACTGTAGTATAACTTGTTGGAGGTACATGAGCCAACGGGAAGAGAGACTCTCTGAACATAGCTCCCTACCGTATATAAGGTAGTGGAAATTACCACAAGACTACCACATATAGCTCTCTGTCGTAAATAAGTCAGTGAGTTTGCCCATGGTGGCGCACCAACACTATCACTGGAAAATGTGGTATCCCTAGAATGCAGGTCTGAGGTCTCTCTAGTGATCACACGAAAAATCTAAGCGAAGATAAGGGATTCTGGACATTGGGGCCACAAATAAAACAAGGGAATTATGCTCACCATAATACCACCAACCACGTATACCAAATATGCAGGTCTGGGTGCTGAAATAATGCATGTCCATTGTATTATTGTTGCACATGGCCAAATCTGAATACAAAGAGTGATTATTGCTAAGTTATTTTTCGGCGGTAATAAAATACCGTCAGGTCCCAAATCTCCACAAAATACCCTACACCATCCCAGGCACACCCTGCAACAACTGGAGGAATCCTTTGGAATCCTAGCAGGCACTGTCTGAGACTAATTCAGTTCCAATCATAAAACATACCACATCTAGTCTCTAAAATATTGTGATTTGCATGAAACTGTCTCTTAGTTATACTGTTTTTTTTTTTTTCAAAATAAGAATGTAATGTTTCGGTATGATGAAATGCATATGCTGCCCCACTATCTCAACAGTGGTGGAAAAACGTCTATGAGTAGGTATTGCCGCTCTTCCTTTGTCGTCCTAGGAGAAAGAAGACCTGGAGACGGGCCAAGGAGGACGATCCGGAGACCGGGAGCAGAGACGCAATGGGCTCGGGGTACCGCCCAATGTTCCCATCAGGACCGGCGAGGAGAACTGATCGATCAGTACCAGATGGAGGAAAAGATGCTGAACTGTGCCATCTACAGAATTGGAAGAAGATAATGTGGACATACCAGCGCCAGGGTTCAAAACCTCCCTTGCAACCGACTCCCCCTCGACTCAAGTCAAAGCGCAGTCGGGCGGGGGGGTTTGTGGAGGGTTTTGACCCATGTGGAATCATTAGACGGGGTAAATATGGGGATTAAGCTGTCGCTGCCCATCATTTTGCCCCAGAACAAAAATAAATCATTGGAGTGCGTAAAGATGGGGATGCGCTGTCGCCGCCCATCATTTCATCCCAGAATCCAGGAGAGCTGCGCAGTTGTGCGCACACCAAAATGGTTACCTAACTTGCCACCCACCAGTGTAAAGAAAGGTCTTTGTTAACAAAATCCACTGTTACTGATGTCAAAAAGTTGCTGAAATCGTGACTCATTGGACCACTTTAAAGATTCAACCCTTTTGTGGGGTTCCACATAACCATTTTACTGTAAGGAGCCCCATCAAAACAATGTTAAGCAAGGATTTACTACCATGTAAGAACCATTCCTGTTTAGAATGCATTAATCCAAGAAAATCCCAAAGTTGCATGCAGTACCAACAAAATCCTCAAGGGGGCGCTGGCGGTCTAAACTCTGACAGGAGAACTGAGTGCAGTTGCTGACAAAGGGATTTGACTCAGCTGACTTCAAAGGCTGCATTTTAATTAAAAATTAGCCACATGCTGTTCCCAGAGGCCTGAAGCCTGGGAAACCCTCTCACCTCCAGAGCTTTACACCAGGAGTTAGAATTTCACATGACCTCTTGATTGATAGAAGGCAGACTGGCTGGGAGCTTCCCAGAGACCACACTAAGGATATGCCATCTATCTGATAATTGAATTACCTGTGCTCTGCAGGAGAGTGAACAAAGCCCTCTTCACTCAGGCAAAGGTTTTTATTACCGCAGTCGTAAAATGTAGCTTCCTCTTGGCAGGAGCTGGGAGGGGCACTGCCTGTGAGAGCAAGCTGGCTTGGCAGAACTGGAAAAAACCAGAAATTCAACCTTGTGCTGAGGGTAAACCACACCCCTTTGGAGCCAGAACATAACTTTAAAAAGATGAATAACTCATAGAGCGGACATGTGAAAATTTTATAAATGATACCATAATTCTTGTGATTTTTCTGCCCACATTTTAAGAGGTTTTTCGACCCGGTGGCATGTTCAGGGGGGTTTTAGCGCAAAAGTGGATATTACTCTAAATGTATGCATGTTAAAAATCTGAAACTTCATCAGTTAATGCCCCTACTCCCTGCACACATGTATGTAAAGTTGGGTCCATGTCAGAAATTGAAAAATCAGTTAAAAAGTCCATTATGTGCCATCTCTGAATGCAAGCTCCTAGAAAGAGCAGATTTGGACAGAGACATGGCTAAATTCAGCCACACCATGTATATGTAATTTCAAACAACTGTGTAACTGTGAAATATGTCTTTTATTATCAAATATAGAATATGTGCAATCTGACAAGGGAGTGCCCTCTTGGCAAGCCATAAAATGACATCCCTCTGACTCACAGTTCATTCCCCAATCAAATGATAAATGGAAGTTTGACCAATTAGAAGCTGAGAGAGAGGTAGGGTCAGTGGTGCTAGAACACACCCACATTCTAAACACATAAAAGCAGACAGACAGGACAGATAGGGACCTTCAATTCCATTTGCTGCAACGCACTCTGCCGGACCATACAACATCCAGAGATCCATACTTTACCTCCATCAACCTTCAGAGAGCAGCATAGAGACTTCAAATCCATCAGGCCAGACCAGAAGCAGAGTAGAGCTGACCTGTTAGCAGAACCAGAGAGAGCTGACCCAGATCACTGTGAAGTGCAGAGACCAGAGGCGAGTTTAAAACCTGACCAGATCCATGGCAAGGCCCATTTCACTCAAGAATATATTGTGAGTACCTAGAAACTGTGCAGAACCAATCTCCTAGTTAAAATAAAATAATTCAATCTATTTGATCTAAGTAGAACTGCCTCCTAACTGTCACCTGTCATTTGTAAAGCTGCACTTGTCTTTTTGAACTTTAAAATTTCAAATCTGAAAAACGACCTTCATAAAATCGCTCATATCTCCGCAACCGTTTGTGCTAGAGACTTGCAATAACTTTTATTTGAAAGCTTAGAATCGTGGCTTTCCTACGAACCTAGAACCGCATTCCTACCCCTTATAGTTTTACCGCAATCGCGGAACACGCATTCGCGAATTTTACCGCGATTTGCAAATTTCTTCACATGTAAAAACTGCTGCTGCTTGCCTTCCATTTGCCAGAAATTCGTTTAACCTGCTAACTATCCCTGCCTCATTGCTAGTGTGAGCCTGGACTAATATTAACTAGATACCACTCACCCTGAACCTCTGAAAGGGAATTAAAAAGCATTTCCAGCATATTTCTCATCCATTGCTTGCACATATCAAAGCATTTGGGCCTGTGTTTTCAAACTCCTATCTGTGTTTTAAACTTCTGTTGTCTAAGCTTGGGGGGGGATTGAACTGATTACATTGATTGCATTTCTGAGAACTGTGTGCTTTCCTCCCATTCCCTTGCATTGCATAAAGAGGGGGGGAGTGAATAGCCAGAGAAAAGTGATTACATTGTTTTGTTGAAATCATATTGAGTATTTTCTATACTGCATTTCATTCATTCAACCTTGCATTTCCTTGAACCCTATAAAGCATTCTCTACCACATTATCCTTCTGTACCTATTTACCAGTGTGCTACCTTATCCATTTCATCTCAACTCCTTAGTAATTATAAAGAAGTGTGCTAGTGCCAGATTCTCTGTTGTTAATCTGTATCATATCAGATTAAGTGTGATATTCAATTATTCATTTATTATAAAGTGTCATATATATATATCTATTGTTTAAATTATCAAATAAACCCTTTTAACTTGCAAAACAGAACTACTTCTTGGCTCAGTGGGGTCAGGGGGATTCCAAGAGAGGGGTGTTATATAGGGGTAGTCATCCAGAACGCATGAACTGGACCTAAAGATATATCAATAAGGGTTTTCATTCAGTATTCTAGACTAGGCGTTAACTTAGCTGTAGTGCTGAATTGAATCCTCTTACAGTGTTCAGTGGTTAACAGTAATTCTCTGACAAAATGACTACTGTTCTGCAGGCAGAACAGGGATGAGTAATAGACAGACTGCCTACTCATACTCACACTATAACTAAACCAGCAGTGTTCCCAATCATAAAGATGAAACCAGCGCTGCCTAACATATATACCTCCTTTGCCTCTTTAAAGTAGCCTGGGCTGAGGGGAGGCTGGACACTTCAGGAGGGATGTGAGCTGGCACATAATCAGACCAAACAACAATAGCACTGTGGCATCAAAATAAAAGAAGATCTGACCAAGTTTCTATAAAATAGGATATTTTAATTATACTAATAATACAATCTCACTAATCAAAAATACTGCAACCCAACCCTGTAAAAGAAGACACATAATACACTGACTTTGGAATGAAAGCGGGCACTTTGGATCTAAAAAAGGAGAACACAGGCAGTAATTTCAGCAGCAATGTCAGTTTCACTGAAGATGTTTTTGCAAAGTTAGAGAGTGGGTTCTTACAAGTCAATGGGGACCTTTAGAGTGGGCCAGTGGACAGAACCACTTCAAATACCTTTTATGTTTGTTCTTCGGGCACAACAGCATCAATCCAGGCGACTAGGCGTTTTACAATGGATTGAGTCAGTGCCAATATATTTTGAGTCGGTTGTTTTCAATGGATGAGGGACAAGTACGTTTAAGAAGATCCAGTAATGTGGTGGGGTGCTCTAACATTGATCGGCATGAATCAGGTGGAGAACAGGCAGGCAATGGGTTGAGTCTGCTTCTCAAACCAGTTGAGGCGGCTCAAAGGGGTCTGATGATACAATTTACTTCTTCATCAGTGATCTACTTAAACAGCTGGAGCACGGGCAGGCAATGGGTTGAGTCAGTGTCTCAATGGCGTGAGAGTGGATCTAAAGACAGCCAGTGTCAATTGAGACTGTTTGCAGCAGTTCAAAAATCTAAACAGATTGAAGCTGGAAAACATGGCCCAGAGCTGTTTCATGAATTCTCGTTGTTGGATGACATAGTCCAAAATTTCCCAGGTACCAGTGTTCACATCTTGAATTTGGCCTTCTCCAGTCAGCACATCACCCCAAATGTTCCTCAGGGCTGGTTAAATGAAAGGACATCCCTTTTTCCTGGAAGTTTTTAGTTTCACCTCTATGGAAAAGGACTTTTGAGCAGACTGTACCCCAATCAAAGTTCAAATTGTAATGGTTCTTCTTCAGTAGTACAATAGTAATTTAGCATCGAGTGGTCTCACCCTCTTCAATAGGCAACCTTCTAAAGTGGATTGGTTCAATTACAGCCTTCGGTAAGGGCTTCAATGGCGGCTGCTTTTTCAGAGTCCTCTTCGTAATGATGCCATACCCAGAGTTCTCTATCTGCATGTAGTTGGGAGGAGGCACAGGAAGTTTGGGTGTCCTGGGAGAATTCAAGATAGTGGGAACCTTCAGTGGACTGGTGGTTCTCTCCTAGACACTGTAACTCCACCCACTTGTCTTGTCTACCTACACCAGAGAGGTATTGTTAATTACTGTCGTGGTGTGATTTCTGTTGGCCAGGTAGAGACTCTCCTTTAAAGGCCTGGGCCTCTATGTGCACTCAGCACTTAGGGGGTGGTTACTGTCTTCATGGAAGGTCCCAAACATTTCTGAAGCAAGAAAAAATGGTTTGCTTGGTTAGAGTTTAATGGTCTTTTTTGAGTGATACGGGAGTCTCTGGGGGTCATTACGAGTTTGGAGGTAGCCATGGCACTATTAGCGCCATGGCTGCCTCCAACCCGGGTCCAGTCTTACTGAATGGGGACTTATCGGGCATTCCGACCTATGCAGACCCGGTAAGTCCCCATTCAGTAAACCATTCCCCATTCCCATTAGAGCCCCCATAGGGCTCAATGGGGAAGGCGCTAATAACGGGCCCACAAATTGTGGGCCCGTTATTAGCTCCAAGGTCCCTTAACGGGTCCCGCAAAGAACGACTGGTCAGACCAGCTGTTCCTGCTGGGACCCGCTAAGGGACCTCGGAATATGGCGGTAAGGGTTTACGGCACCGGCATCCTTACCAGTGCCGGTAAACCCTTACCGCCCAACTCGTAATGACCGCTCACTTTAGGTTACCTACAGGAAGATCACAAGAACGTAAGCTGAAAATATAATGACACCAAAGGGTTTTGGCCCGTAAAACTGTGGATTCCCAGAGACCACCATTTCATAACCAGACATGGCTTGCTTTTAGTTATTGATCAACTGCCACCTGGTTCTTCTAGCACACAATTATATAATTTAATTTTGGTTCAGGAGAGCTCATGGTCAAAGGCAGCTCATGGCCACTGGTGTTCTGGGCTCCACCCGTCTGTTGTCAGGATTGAACATGTCACTTTTTAATGCCATGTTTTCAAATAGAGGGCAGCTCCGGTGGGTGTCAATAGATGGTCTCTGCAGAGCTACATGTTTGCACTACATTTATTTGGCAAGGAGCAATATGAAAGTGAGATCATATTAGCAGATCTCACTTTAAAAGATAAAATTACCAGCATCATTTTACATTACAAATCAAAAAGGTTAAGGTTATTCCACACGGTTCTACGTTATTTCGCCGCAGTATTTTTCATCGCAGGTTTTTTCAACACCGTTTTTTTTTGGAAAAACTCATCGTTTTTTTTTTTCCCCACAACCATATATTTAATTTTTTAACCCCCCCGCCCAAAAAAAAAACGATGAGTTTTTTTTCGAAAATGCATGTATACCATTCCACACTCAAAGATGGCATTCTGTAATAAATGCACACAATGGGCCTCATTACGACCCTGGCGTTAACCATGGCACTATTAGCGCCATGGTTGACGCCAGTATTTTACCAACTCCGCCATGGTGAATGGCGGAATTACCGCCCCATTCCAAGGTTGGCGGGGCGGTTATTCCCCATTCACCATTGGCCCTTCCCCATTCCCATTTTTGCCCCCATAGGGCTCAATGGGAATGGGGAAGGCGGTAATTACGGTGCCACAAATTGCAGTACCGTAATTACCTCGAAAGTCCCTTTGCGGGTTCCTTCCTTAACGGCTGGTAAAACCAGCCGTTAAGGTCGGGACCCGCAAAGGGACCTCGTAATTAGGCGGTAAGAGTTTAACGGTGCCGACACCTTTTACGGAGCCGTTAACCCCTTACCGCCTGGGTCGTAATGATGCCCAATGATTGGCTTACTGTCAGATGGAAGGAGGATTTAAGAAATTTAAGAAACTGCTGGTTTTATTAACTCTACACCTGATGGAGAGTCTTCAACATACGGCCTTCCATATCTGTTGGCTATGTGCATTAGTATACGACTCCCCCAGTGATGTTTGTCTTCTGGAAATCCATTAACCTTCCAAAACAGATGAAGGTTTTAAGTGAGGCCGCAGGGGATGGGAGTTGCATATTTGGTGTGAGCAGCTTCCCTTTAGATAATGGGCTGAAATCAGGGCACATATAAGAGCATCCACTGAAGTAGAGTTGTTACAATGAATGGCTTAATCACACAGCACTGCCATAGGTATAAGTTTTAACAGAAGTGTGTTTGCTTCAATCAACTGTCCGAGAAGACACTGAGGGCCTCATTACACGGTAGGTGGTAAACCATGGCGCTATTAGCGCCATGGTTCATGCCAGTAATTTACCGGTACCGATTTGGAGGAAAGGGGAATTACCGCCCTATTCCAAGGTTGGGAAGGCGGTAATTCCTCCTTCCTCCATTGCCCTTCCCCATTCCCATTTTGGCCCCATAGGGCATAATGGGAATGGGGAAGGCGCTAATTACGGTACCGCAAATTGCGGTACCGTAATTAGCACCCCGGTCCCTTTGCGGGTTTGTTTTTTAACGCCTGCTAAAAGCAGGCGTTAATGTACCAACCCGCAAAGGGACCTCGTAGTAAGGCGGTAAGGGTTCACCGGCACCTGTAAAATACCGGTACCGGTAAACCCTTACCGCCTACCGTGTAATGAGGCCCTGAGACTAATAAAGTTGCATACCAGGTTAACACCAACATGCATGTGGGTAGCCTATACTCAATAAGACTCTTGATGTATCAAAACGTGGAGTGTGTGCATGGCCAGACAAGGAAGTAATCACTGATTGAGTTGTATTATCCTTTTGTTGTAAAGAGATGTCTGCATGCTTTAGATTGTTAAGAAGAAAGGGTGGATCAAGAATACAGGTTTTATGTGTGTGTTGTTTCTATCCAGTGAGGTCAGAGCTTAGCAACACACAGGGCCTCATTACACGGATGGCGGGAAGGGATCACCGGTGCCAGTAATCCCTTACCGCCCTACTACGGTAAGGGTTTTACCAGCCATTAAGGACAGGACCCACAAAGGGACCTTGGAGGCAATTACGGTACTGCAATTTGTGGTACCGTAATTGCCGCCTTCCCCATTCCATTGAGCCCTATGGGGGCTCAAATGGGAATGGGGAAGGGCCAATGGTGAATGGGGAATTACGGCCCCACCAACCTTGGAATGGGGTGGTAATTCCGCCATTCACCATGGCGGGATTGGTAAATTACCGGCGGCAACCATGGCGCTAATAGCGCCATGGTTGCCGCCTTCCGTGTAATGAGGCCCACAGTCTTGTAATTGGCTGTGTGTGGGTCCTCCAAAGAAGGCTTCAGAAGGAACACTCAGACAAGGATAATTGTGCGGTCCCTTGAGCTCAGAGGAAAGAGTGAACACCCTCTGGATGAGCAGGATTGACATCCACTCCCTTGAGATTTCAAAGGTGAAGTGAGGGCAAAATGCCCAGTAGGAGACTGTGACTATGACACCAGTAGTGGAGATTAATGAGGGGGTAGATGTTAAAGGTCAGGCAGGGGGTAGCTGGGGGAGGACGGGGTTCCCATGTACAGGAAATGAAGGGAAAACTAGGTCTATAAAAAGGTATGTATTTATAGGAGTATTAAATATGGCAGGGTTAGGAATTATGGGCCTCATTACGAGATTGGTGGTAGTCATGGCGCTATTTGCCCCATGACTGCCACCAATAACGGGACCGAGTCTGGTGTGGTGCAATGAGGACTTACCGGTCTAGTCCCCATTGCACCAACCATTCCCCATTCCCATTTGGGCCCCCACAGGGCTCAATGGGAATGGGGAGGGCGCAAATAACGGGCTTGCGAATGGCAAGCCCGTTATTTGCACCCTGGTCCCTTAGCGGGACCCGTAAGGGACCTCGGAATAGGGTGGTAGGGGATTACCGGCACCGGTCTCCTTACCAGTGCCCGGTATCCCATACCGCCCGACTCGTAATGAGGCCCAATGTTAATTAATGCAGATTAGAGGAACAATAATAATCCTTATGGTATAGTTTTAGTTCAGGAAACATGGTTATTGACCCCTTAATTTGCACCAGGGTGATGACCTTTTCAATATCAGCTGCAACAGAGGGTATATCCTACCCAGAAGAGGGGGAGAGTCTTGGTTTCTATTAAAAAAAAAACAGACTACTACCTGTGACCGGAAGCATGAGGTGTGCAAGGAAAGGTGTTGGTTAGTGAGAGAAAGTGGTAATGGTTTATGAGTGTCTGTAAGGTCTGAGTGGGACCGATAGGGTAGGGAGTGCATGGTAGAAGGATGAAAGAAGGGTAATGGTAAAAGAAAGTGTGAGAGAGAAGGGAAGTAGTAGAAGAGAGAGTGGGGGAATCATAGTGTGGATTTGTTAATACATCAATCACAGCCGTCTCTCTGGAGGAAGATGTCATCCTGGCAGAAGAACTACAAACAAACTTTTAGAACTGATATGGGGACTGAGAGAGAGGGCGAGACAGAGATAGATAGAGAGAGAGAGATAAAGAGAGAGAGAGAGAGGGAGAGAAAGAGAGAGGGCGAGAGAGAGAGAGAGAGAGAGAGAGAGAGAGAGAGAGAGAGAGAGAGAGAGAGAGAGAGCGACAGTCAGCCTAAGCAAGCCCAGGCCAGAGGAAGTGGTGCTACATAAGATCTGACAAAAATAGATAGCCGAGACTGCAATTTGCCATCGAGATTACTTGATGAAATATATTGCCCCACTGCTCATGATAGAAGCACAGCAAGCATTTCAAGACCTTAACCTAGATGGTGGGACCAACTACTAGGACCTGGAGCAGGGCATCCTAGAGAGACTTGGGCAGGACCAGGAACATTACAGACTAAACTTAAGATATTTAGATGTATGACAGGAAGAGACTCCCCACCAGATGTCATAGAGGGGAAAGGACTGATTGGATACATGGTCAGCAAAAACACCTATTATGACGTCAGGGAAATGTTGTTCCTGGAGCAATTCATTGATGCCCTACCACCATATTTAATAAAGGTTGTTCAAATCTTGATTGAATTAGCATTTATGTAAGCTATTCAGACAGCTAATACTTACCATGTGGCCTTATATTTGAGAGAGTCAATTGAGGCCTCAAAGGGAAGTGACATAAAACTGGAGCTGAAGGTTGAGAAGAAAGTTGAAGCCTGAAGAAATCGGGCCACACTCTAGCAACACCCAAAGTTAAGAGCAGACCTCCAACTTCGACTGAATGGCAACAACCAGGAGCCTTACTAAGGCTACAACCAGTTAAATGCTACTGCTGTGGGAAGGCGAGAGATAGTGCCTGGTTCTGTCCCAAACAACCATAGGAAGAGCCTATGGAAATTGTGTTCATGAACCCAGTGGTATCAACCACCCTAGAAGAGGCCCAGTCAGAGTCTGAAGAAGAAACTGCTGACCCAGAATACCTACGAAAACTCATCTATGAAAAAAAAAGTGGAAGACCTGATTTCAACCCTGTGGGCTGTAAATACCACTTAGAACATGCAAGAAAAACACCAATTAGCAGTGATGGTTCTAGGAATACCAGAAAAGGCCCTCCTAGTAGTAGGCAAGCAGCCATCGGAATGGATTGAATCAGTCAGGAATCGCTTCACCTGGGGACCTTATTTCAGATAGTCTCTGTTCATGGAAATGTCGTTCTTTATCCTCAGGCCATCATAAACATCCAAGTGCTCCAAAGAAAGTTAAAGATGCTGGTGATAGTGGTGCCTGGACTTCCTGGAGAAGTTTCTTTTGGGCAAAGACTTCCCAGTCTTTGATCTGTGTTTAAGAGAACTACAGGGGGTTACATTTCATGGCACCATACCCACCCTCTGCTAGCTATTCAGGGGAGAAGAATCACTTTGGAGAAAGGGTGGAGGTGTGTCACAGGGTCAGTAAGCTGACTCTGTCAGGAGGAGATGGAGTTTCCTCTTAGCCTGTGGTGGGAGGAATACCAGGGTGAAAGCCAGAGCCATTATGACCCAACAGCCTAATGCATTCCCAGTTCCTGACATGACTGGGGTGGACCTGTACCATTCAAACATTTCTCTGTGGGCCACATGTTTATGGTGTGCATACAATATTGTAATAAGGGGATAAAATGATCCCTGAGTCTTGGTGGTCAGGGAAGTGAATTCCCTGTTTGGGAAAGGTTGTAGACCCAATACAGTCCTGATTCATACAAAAGCTAACATATTGGAGATGGTCCTTCTGGATAGACTAAAAGTGGAAAGAGGAGAAGGTTGGCTTGACCTAACTGCAATCAGGATCCAGAGAGGGTGTTTTGACAGAAGAGCATTGCTTCTTGCTCTACCTGATATGGGCCAACTATACAAAGGTGAAAAGGGTGCTCAGTTTTTTTGTCATCATAGATGCCTGCCACTCCTTGATACCATAGATATATAGACATACATTGTGGATTAACCTGGAAGAGTATGGAGTTGCTACCTCTCTTATTTCCTAAATGTGGCTCTATATTTTCAGATAACTTAGTCACTGTTCCATAAAGAAGCAGTGGTGAGCTAACTTCTGTGATCTATATCAGAAAAGTGTTCAGGCAAGGGCATGTGTCTCCCTTCTGTTCAATCATCATTTGAATGCTTTAGTTGAAACATCCGGAGAAAGTGATGACAGATGTTCCAGGGATGGGGGTAAGAGAGGTCAGAGTTTTAACGTTTGGAGATGATGCTGCTATTATTGGTAGGATTGGCTCTAGTTTACATAGACTGTTGTCATGGCTGGAGTTACTTTGTCAGGACAAGCACTGGGCACTGTATGAGAGGAAGTTAAGTATAATGAGAGTAGGATAAAGAGTTAGTAAACAGGGCTCATTTTTACTGGTGGGGCGGATCTTACGGAAGTGTAAATAGATTGCTCGTTGATTCTCCTCCAAGGGTTGCTGGGGGATACAGGAATTTAAGGTAGCAGAAGCTGTGTCTATAGTTCTAAATTGGATTTTGGAGTTTGTGAGAAAACTGTGAGGCCCTCTACCAACGATAATTGAGGCATTTTACAAAGTGAGGGCAGTGTCTGCAGGTTTATATGGAGCTGAGGTGTGGGGGATTAGGCTGGGAAGAGAGGTAACCAGGGAGGAGAAAGTCTTTCTTTGAAACCTTCTAGGCATCCCAAAAGACAGCACCATATGTTCTGTAAGTGCTGAATTTGGAATCCACACAATTGCAGATACAATTAGCTTAAAACCCTTTGTAATGTGACCATGGGTATGGTCAACCCCATAGGCAAGTCTCTTTAAGGAAGCAGTCAAGGAGTTACTGAATCTGGAGAAAGTGTGTGCATCCCAATGACTGAACTATGTAAGAATGGGTGGGTAAATCTGGATTTGGAGAAGTGGTGATCAAATCCAAAGTCCTTAGGAAGGAGAATTGCAATGTTTGTCAGGAAACATTTTAGAAACAAACATGAGTTCGCCCTCAGGAAAGCTGGGAAGTTAGCTTCCTGTATATAATATATGGTTTTACTTTACAGCTTTCCAAAGGGATTGGAGACTTCCTCTCCTGGGCCCAACATTTTAAGCGTAGGTCCATGTTAACACCTGCCTGTACGGGACAGGTAATGTTAGATTAAAGTGTGTGTCTGGAATGTTCTAGAAGCACTGGACTACCTGTGTGGGTGCTGTTTGGGAGAAATAGAGACTGTTGTTAATTTCTTAGGTTTTTGTTGTAACCATTCACGATTGCAGATTGTTTGGCATCACCCATCTTGAGAGAGGCGAGTGTGCCGTGAGTTGATGAGGCACTATACTCCTCGTTTCTTACCAAGTGGTTGTACATGCCATTCATTACACAATGGGCCTCATTATGACCCTGGCGGTGACGGTATGAATGGTGCTGATAAGGCATTGGCACCGTCCAAACCGTCCCGCTGCATTACGAGTTCTTCTTGCGGGTTCCTTACAGACCGCCAGGTCTTACCTGGCGGGCTGTGCGGCACCCGCGAGCATAACTCGTAATTGCGCCGGCACCGTTATCAACCATGCTCGTAATGCGGCCCAATGTATCAGCAAGGTCTGGGATTGAAGCGAGTGTCTCAAGCGGAAGAAGGATAGGGATTATTTTTGCTGTTTTATCATAGTATTGTATTGATAAAATATCGTGTTTTCATCATGAATTTAGTTTTTTATGCAGATGTGTTAGTTATGTAGCCCGAAATGCCTAATAAATAGTGATGATGATAAAGATGAAAAATGCTGTCTAGCATAACATATCGTGCAACACTGAATATGTAAAGGCTGTTGTGAATATGCAGAACAAATTGAGCAAAAATCGTTCTTTAAACCAAGGATAAGTGAAACTATATTTCAGAGAAACCCTATGCAAACATGTTGCACACTAGACAAAATGTGTCCTTGCATCTGTTTGAAAGATGTATACAAGTTGTGTGATTAATAGAAACATGATATGTAAATTGTTGTCATCTTTGCAAAAGTGTCCTGTTCGCACGGGACTTTCAGAAAAAAAAAGTGCACGGAGTCCATTCCTTTGGCAGTGACAGGATTTGGCAGATGGTGCTGTCAGTTCAGTTCTGTGTTTATTCTGTCATGCATGTGACAGCATATTTTAAAATGTACAAGCTCATATTTTATCCATGGACTAAAAGCATGAGACACGAACGGGACTGTGTCAGAGGAGTTAAACTTCTGTAAACAACGCGCAGCGGCTGTGTAAATGCTCTTTCCTTGAAGTAAATGTCAGAAACATATGGCCAAAGACAGGAAGGGGGTGATACCTCAATGGATTCATATCCCGCGCGACAAGTGCCCGTATTGATGACTATGATTCTGGCTGACAGTGAAAGAGAAGTGGAGGGAAGCTAATTACTTTTTGATGAACCCTCTCCCAATGCACCACATTCTGACCACTGCAACTCTATGTTCAGAGAACAGAACCACTGCCACCAGGGTAGATGGGATCAAGTCGCAGGCAGCATCCAGAATGCCATCTGCTTTTACCACGGGCTAGCTGCAGCTTTGTTTCGCATCAGTCTGTGGACGTACCCTTTAACGGGCTGCAAAATAAATACACGTTGGGCCCAATTCTGAGGATAGTGCATGCGAGACGTATTTTAAGTGGCGCCGCTATCCTGAAGTGGTCCTGGAAATGAAAATAATTAGCTGCACCAAAGGAGCTGCAAAAGATGGCACTTCACCAGTTCACCATGCCAGGCTCTTGGCAGCAAGGTCACATTTATAATGAACGAAAATGTTACAGGGACCCTGACAAAACCAAATATGTTGCTGCGGTTCTGGTACAACAGCATATTGATTGTCTACTGGGGGTAAAGTGACAAATGTCAAAAATATTTATGTAATAACACGCACCATGTGCTGAAGAAGCATGTTAACGAAAACTGGAAAATCTAAAACTTTTTTGGGGGGGGATGCGGGGGTCCTCGCCCAAGCCCCCCGTTTCCCTATGATTATAACCCCACCATAATCACCTCCCTACCCGTTTTTATCCCTTAACCCACCAGACCAAATATATATTTAATTGAAATTTCGTTTTTTTTTCTCGATATTTGAAGTAGGTTAAAAAAGTTATTCGTTGTTTGGTTTGCGTTTATATCGCTGGAAACCAAGAGGGCACTCCTTCCACACATCAACATGTGTTGCTGTGAGTGCATGTATGTGGTACTTACTTCCTACGCATTTACGAGAATGCCAGTTCTCACGGTCTCCAAGTCATGCCGGACACCGTATTTTCAATTCCAGGTTTAGACACCTGCGTCATCCGACCCACTTTCAGAACATATCACAATAGGATTATAGACTTGGGATCCTGCCATTAGCTGCAGACAACGTGGGACATTATATTTAGTGACAAATGCTGCTATTGTAAAACTTTGAGAGAAAACGAGATGCATTTTATTTTAATATGTCTGCTTGATTTTGAAAATAGAAGGGACTCTTAGTCAATGGAATTAGAAGCACCAAGTAGGCACTGCAGTTTTGCAGTCATACAGGAGATCAGAGGACCATGTTTGCCGTGGCCACATATTTATATGGAGCCTGGTTGAAAAGAACTAAACTAATGTTTCTTTGCCATTCAAAATAATTTGTATAATTAGTTTATCATCAAGCACTGGTTAAAAAGAAAAGATGTGAGTTTTATGATGGTGCATGTACTAATGTGATATTTGGCCTCATTACGACCCTGGCGAAACGGGTTAACGGGCTCCGCAAAAGGAGGCAGACCCGTTTAACCCGTTCCGCCACTTTACGAGGTCCCCTCGCGGGACCCGGTAAGGACGCCTGGTAAAACCAGGCGTCGTAACCGGGTCCTGCGAGGGGAAGAGGGAGCAAACAACGGCCCACCCGTAATTTGCCTGTTGTTTGCTCCCTCTCCCATTCCCAATCAGCCCTATGGGGGCTGAAATGGGAATGGGAAGGTCTGGGCCCGGGTTCCTAGAGGGAGAACTTACCGGGCCCTCCAAACTCAAAATGGCCCGGTAATTCCCCATTCTGGGAACCTGGACCCGGACGCGATTTCAACAGCAGCCATGCCGCCAATAGCGGCATGGCTACCGCCGAGGTCGTAATGAGGCCCATTGTCTGTAATATGTGTGTGTATCTTTTTTAGTTGTTATGTCATTACACGTCGCATGTTACATGTTTTACTTGTAATGTTTTACCATAACGTACTATCAATGTGATAATAAAGAAATAAAATAATATGTTTACATGGCACAAGCTCTAGGAATGACTCTTAGTGGCTATTTTGATAATTTCCAAAATAACCAGAATTGCCCCTTAATGACTGCATGAATATTCTAGTATGCTGATGTTGATGTGGTAGATGTTTAATCTCTGGTAACGGCAAAGCACACTACTGTGCTAACAGATGCTTGAACCAAGATGATAGATTAAATACTTCTGTCCCAACTGCGCACGCCCTCACGTTACGTTACATGTTGTACATTGAACTTCCATCACACATTGGGCCTCATTAGGACCCTGGCGGAGAGGGTATTACGCCAGCGTAGTGCATGGCGTACCTCTCCGCCATACTACGAGTTCCCGTAGCGCCATGGAGGTTTTCTCCGCCTGGTTTTACCAGCCGGAGAAAACCATGGCGCTACGGGACCTCGTTGTTAATTACGCCACCGTATTTTACGGTGGCGTAATTAACTCCTTCCCCACTCCCATTATACCCTATGGGGCAAAAATGGGAATGGGGAAGGGCAGAATGGGGATTGGGGATTTACCGCTCCGCCGAGGTCGGAATGGGGCGGTAAATCCGCCAACCCCCATGGCGCTATCGGCGGCTTTCCGCCATGCTTCGCGGTGCATTTAGCACCGCGAAGTCCGCCTGGGTCGTAATGAGGCCCATTGTCTGAGCCAGAAGACACAGCATTTCTTCAAGATAATTGCTCTGGTGGTTTTCAATCTTCAGTGCCCTGAGCAAACAACCACGACAGCAATTTAGAAAAGCAGTCCATGCTGAATTTTAAGGGGCTGTAAAAGTTGCATTCTGTTTTTATAATACCAATAGTATGATGACTTACTACAAGCAAGAACGTTTTTAAAGAAAGTGATTACTCATAGGGGCTCATTACGAGATTGCCGGTATATGGAAAAAGTGCCGGTTATTCTGTTTACCGACCCTTTTACTGGGCCGGTCAAGTACAAGTTTGCGGAAACACCATTGCCAGTAAAAACCGGTTTCAGAGGCCGGACCTTCCTGAATAACAATCGCCAGTAATACCGGCAATGGAATACTGGATAGTCCAGACTCCAGCACCAGTATTACCGGCACAACGGTATTATCAGCATATCACGATTTCGGATTTTCTGCTAATACCAGCATTTTATGTCGCCAAAAAAAAAAAAAGAAAACAGTCAGAGATACCGACACCTCAGCAGCAGGTAAGTAAATACGTGTTGGTAAACAGGCAACAGGCGCACTCAATCCACCCAGGTTCACCCAATGCACACATGAAGAATACAAAAGGTCCACACCTTCCACAAAAACACTTCCCAAGACAACCATGCTGCCATACAATGCTGCCTACATGGACCTCAAGCTCCTCCATGCTAAGGGCTAGAGCACCAGCAGAGGCAACAGGAGGCCATGGAGAGGAGGAGGAGGAAGGTGTGGATGCAGGTGGCGAAAAGAGAAGACGTCATGTGTGGTGTGCAGTGATCCCCATTTAAGGGCACACCCTGGGCCCTCAGAGACAGGGAAATACTCATTGTGTACCACCTCAAGAGAGAGACAATTCTCAACCTCATTGCCCACATTCAGGAGGACATTGGGAGAAGGATTGACTTCAGGGCAGCCATACCACTGCTGGTAAGGCTGGTGCCGGTCCTGCTCTTCCTGGCCACTGGAACTTTCCAACACTCTGTGAGCCAGCTACATGGCATTTCGCAACCTGCCTTCTCCAGAGTGCTGTTGCAGGCGCTGGAGGCACTCCTGCACCATGTGGGCCACCGTATTGCCCTCCCCACCACCCAGGCACAGCTAAATGCCACCAAGGCCCGCTTTCAGGCAATTGCAGGTATGCCCAATGTGGTGGCAGAATTGGATCGCTTGCATGTTGAGCTGGTGACCCCTCACGCCTCAGAGGAGGTCTACAGAAACCGGATGCAATTCCATTCCCTGAATGTCTAGGTCTCCTGTGATACTGATCTCACCATCACCCACGGCTCTGCCCAGTTCCCAGGATCAACCCATGATGCAATGGTTCCCGCGGAACAGCACGCTGCCAGTGTACAGGGAGCATCACAGAGGAAAAGGACCTGGTTTTCGGGTGAGTACATGTGCAATCCCACATACCTTGCAGCATGAGTGGCAGACAAAAGGGGGGAAGCAAACATTTCAGGAATGCATGTCGGGAGTGGTCCCTGTACATGCAGGACCCACCTGCCCACCCCTCAAAAGATAGATTGCAACAAGCAGGAATAGGACATGGCTGGAGATGCATCAGTCACTGACCTGGCCATTTCATCCCCAACAGGACAACCACACACAATGCACAACAGGTACCAGAATCCAACACCGCTCCACCCCCCCAACATGCAATGGCAGAGAATTGTCTGACATGGCCAGCTAGGTACATCAAATGTATGTCCAGGGGCACCCACAAGAGCACGGGGTCAAGCATGAAAATGAGTTAAAGCAACAACAACAAAGACCCATGTCGATGTAAATTCACAGGAAACAACACAGTACAGTGATGCACAATTAGCTGTCCAATGACACACACATATCCAGAAGAGGCTATGCAGGCCCACACACACTTAGCGTAAGCTCTGGGGTTCAGGCTAAGACTAGGTGAAGGGCCCATGAACAACGATGTTTCCAATGGCGTGGTATTAAGATGAGTCACCCAATGTCACCTCCGTACATGTGATGACACACTGGCAGACAAATACTGAGGGGCACGACCCTGCCATCAGACCTGGCATGCACTCCGTACACCAGGAAAAACACACACCATCATGGATGCCACACACACCACCTGCACATGTAACCCAGACTCCCTCAGTCAGATACCAATAAGCAATGGGTGTTGGCCATGAGCTGTGCACAAGTATTACAATGACTGACTGGTAACCACCCCCAACCCCCCCCACCCACCTTAGCAGCACAATATGCATGCAAGGACTGGAATGTGACGCAAAGAGCAATGGACATGCATACACAGACTGACCATTGAGATGCTGCTGTGACATGCAATACCACTGCCGAGCATCATCATTCACACAAGTGTCTTACCCCCTCATAGGTGACTCTGGATACCCACTGCTCCCATGGCTAATGACCCCTCTGAGGAATTCGCAGACACTGCAGGAAGGGGCATTTAACAGGGCCCATGTGAGGACCAGGATGACCATACAGCAGACCTTCGGTGCCTGGAAGGCCAGATTCAGATGCCTACACCAGTCTGGGGGTGCACTGATGTACAGGCCATACAGGTGGGACAAATAGTCCTGGCCTGTGCAATGTTGCACAACATTTTCATCAGGCGCAACATACCCCTGCCTCCAGATTGGGACTTCCTCCCCCAGAGGATGATGCTGCAGTGCCATCTGGGCCCATGCACATGCGCACCGAGGAAGAACAGCT
Organism: Ambystoma mexicanum; assembly: GCF_040938575.1. Lineage (NCBI taxonomy): Eukaryota > Metazoa > Chordata > Amphibia > Caudata > Ambystomatidae > Ambystoma > Ambystoma mexicanum. The sequence goes on along the minus strand of NC_090930.1, from coordinate 1,283,849,602 downwards.
TTACAACTTGTTCTTAATCCACCCTGCACTTAGCACACCCCTTGCACCTTTGTTGATATCCTGCACCATCACAATACACACTTGTATGAAAATAAGAAATGTCATGTCAGTGTTTTAGGTGAAAATGTGTTAATATGAAACATGACTGCAGACATGCCCTACACCACAACATATTCACCATTCAACTACCATCCACCCTACACCCGACCTCTCAACATGCCCACCATCAAAACACCCTCCCCAAATAACCACCCTCAAAGCACACTCCCGAGTGCCCACCCCCAAAACATCCTCCACAAATGCCCATTCTCAAAGCACCCTCCCCAAATACCCACTCTCAAAACACCCCTTAAGTGCCAGACTGTCATTTCCTGCCCCTCTTGGCATTGGGGGACTTCTCCTGCTCCTTGGTAGTGAGTTGGCACAGTGAGCAGTGCCTTGGGGTTTTAGGTAGGGAGCCCTTTGTGGTGGCCACAGAAGTGGATGGCTCAGAACCCTGCACCCAAATGTACTGCAAGGTCACCTGGATGGCCTGGATGAGTGACTTAGCAGAGGCTGAGGATGCCTTTATGTGCTTGTGCACTGCCTGTCCCGGTGTCATCATGGTTGTGGTGGCATAGCTGAGAGACCTGGCCATCTTGCAGCATGTCTCCTGTATGCATGCATGTGTGAGGTGCATTCCCTGAGCTGCTGTCATGCAGTGATGGACAGTTCCAATTGCCACTCTTCAACAGCATCCAGGTGTTTGTCCATTGACCTCAGACTGGGCAAAGGCAGAGGTGGAGGGCTGTGTGGTGCATCGGGGCTGTAGCATGCCAATGGGTAGGTTGTGTCATTGTCCTCTTCCTTGTCGGTGGTGGTCACATGAAACCTGCCAGGATGTCCTGGTGGCTGCAGTGCCTGTGGTGGTGTTGTGGGTACAGACGGGAGAACAGCACTGAGTCCCCAGACTGGGGCTTGGTCAGGCCTATTAAAGGTGGCTCTTGGGGTTAGGATGTCTACCTGCTGGCTGGTGGTGTGGTCAAAGACCAGTGGTGTGGGATGGTGGCAGCCACAGACACTGCTGGTGTGCCACTTGCAGGAGTGGGGTTGATGGTGGTGGGGCTGCCGCAGCTGATGGTGCCACGGCTCCTGGAGCCCATGGTGAAGAGGCTGCTGCAGCTGATGGTGGAGGGAATGCTGCAGCAGATGGTGGCTGTGAAGGAATGGTAGCCCTGCCTTGCTGCCTGGGCCTGCTGGCAACGGGTGTGGCCTTTGCAGGTCTGGCTGCAGCTGCTGTCCTAGGGGTCATGTCTGCAGGCTTGCATTACACTCATGCAACATACTGTGTGCCCTGCTCTTTTCATGTGGGTTCTTTGGTGTGTTGGTACTGATGAGTGCTTGTACATTTAGGTGGTGGGAGGGCACATTGCCTGTTGGCCTGCCAAGGTGTCCTGGTGTTGTGTGTGCAGTGGGCCAAGAAATCATGTCATGGACTCCCTTGGCACACATAGGCGCTTATCATGTGTCAATGTTTGGGGCAGTATATTTTGGCTATTGTGCTTGTGCATGGCTAAATCTACCTGTATCGCCTGGCATGTGTGTGTGAACTGGTCACTTGCTGTGACTGACATGTTTGGACCACTTCCCTTGCACATTAGGTGGTTCTCTGCTTGGGGATATATGTATTAAGACTTGACATTTGCATTTACATGGGGTTTGTTGTACTTACCACCATTGCTTTGGGCCCCTTCTCCAGCCTCTGCCGTCCCGACTCCTGCAAGGCCCTCCATGTGTAGGATGGCGATACACATCTCCTCCCATGGCATGAGTCAGAGGGATGCCACAGCCTCTGCCGTCACGCCAACTGCAAGGCCCTCCATGTGTAGGATGGCGATACACATCTCCTCCCATGGCATAAATCAGAGGGTTGCCAGAGTCCCTCCTCCTGTGGCAGCTCTCTCCCTCCTATGTTGTGAGATGAGGCTCTGGACCCTCAGGCCGTCCCACCGATTCAGCAAGTGGCTGATTGTGTGTGGCTCGGTCCCCACAGCCATGACCCCCATCATGACCGCCTGCTGTTGGGAAAGATTTCCCTTAGGTGCAATTTTCTCTCCATTTGTGAACCCCCAAAAACGTTTTGCTTTTGTTTGGCTTACCTAACCTGACTTTTTCCAGTGGAGAACAACCTTGTTGTGGGGAAACTGACATTTCCTTCAGGCTGTCAGTACTGGGAAACTATGTTGCTCTTAGTCTTCGTCTATGTTGCCATTTCTTGGTAACTTTTCATCTATGTGCCAAGTACCTTACAGCACTGTGCATAGGGGACCTTCTGTTTTATGGCCCTAGCCACCCTCTAAGGATGTTTTGGTGTTTTTACAAGTGTGCCTAGGATGAACCGGTGGTAGCAGCTTACGTTTAAAGTATTTTTACTTTGTTTTTATGGACCATACAGCATGTACCGCATTTGTCCAAAGACTATGGCTGTGCCACAAAGTCTTTTGTTATGTCCTTTGGCCATTTCGTCCCTTTGCCTTGACCTAGGTCGAGAGACCCATGTATTCCTTATTTGGGCATGCAGACTCCTGTGCAAACCACATCTTTTGCTGGCTTCTGCATGTCACGTGAGCTAGTGCCCAGGAAGAGGGTTGGGACTGTCTGGTCCCAATCAACACTACTGGTGGCAGTATGTCTGGTAGTCCTGAATGACTGGAACCACTGTGGGCCACGATTGGCCCATGCCTGGCATGCATGCAAGGGAGCAGATCTTCCATTGGCTATTTGAGATTTGAGCGTGAAACAAATCTTGGCTAAGAGAAGGGGCTAACTGTAGTTCACACCTAACTACAGACTGAGCCAGGTATCCCTAATGAAAGAGCAAACTTGAGGAACTGCCAGTGACATTCTAGGAAGGTTTGTCACCCTGACCCCGCTGTTGTCCCGACAGACCCCTGCTTTGTCATCATAACAAGAAGGCCTGCAAGGGCGATTTACCCCTTTGGAGTAGTGGGAACATCTACCCTCGACACCTCCCACGTACCCTAGCAAAGAGCCCCTTTGGAAGTGTTCCTGGCCAATTCAATGAACTGTCCAGCTCAAACCCAGGATATCGCACAGGAACGCTGCCGTCCTGAATTGAGACTTGAGACTATAGGAACCACTTACTTGTAGACCTAGGCCCTCTCCCACCAAATCATTGCGCATTTGTGTTCCCTGTGTCGCCCTGCTGTGGAGACCATTGCTGTAAGTGCCTGCACACCTGCCCAACTGTGTCCTATGACTTGCTGCACTGGAACTATCCTCCTTTCTTCGAGAGCTGAGAATAGGCTATTGTCCCGACATGGACGATCGTATCGTCCAGCAGCCGCTGAGAGCTGGAGCATTCTGAAACTGCAGTGTTGAAACCTATGAGCGAAGTGGACTAGACTGCCAAGGTTTGGTCCAGACTGTGTCGAGGGTCAGTGAGTACTTTCATCACTTACAAGTGCTCCCCTCGCACATCCATCAATTTTTACACACAAGAATCCCTTAAAAGATATTCACCTTGGCTGGGCTAGCTTGCACTCCCCAGCTATTTCCAAACTCCAAAAGTTGCTCCATCTGCAAGAGTGGACCCTTCTCTAGGGATAGGACTTTATTCTTCATTACCTCAAGCACCTTCCTGAGCAGCAACAGCCCCTGAAAAGAACCCGCTTTTCGCATTACGCACAACAGCGCCTTGTTAAAGCACCACTGTACTTTGAACACAAGGCTCCTCACTTCGTAGGGCTTGAGTGCATAAGTTAGGGATTGACGATGAAGAACTGCTTAATTTTATATCTTTGTTGAACTTACCGCTTTCTGTTGCAGGTTGTGGTTACTTTCTCCCCTTTCATCAGCATTAGACTAAACGCATTCTGTACATATGTTACATAGTGAATTCACATGTGTAGTAATTGTTTTCTTGATAACTGTGGTTCAATCGTGTTTTGTTATAAAGGCCTATAGTAAATGTATTTTTAATATACATATGTCTAAGGGTAATATGTGGTGTTTAATTGTGTGTGCGCATTGTGGGCATCCAATCACTCTGACCAATCCTGAGACTAAGGGCCTCATTAGGAGTATGGAGGTAGCCATGCCTCTTTTAGTGGCATGCTACCCCCATACTGGGTACCGGGTCCGTGTTCCTGGAATGGGGAAATACCCGGCCATTCCAACCTTGGAGGGCCCAGTATTTCCCCATTCCAGGAACCTGGACCCGGTACATCCCCATTCCCATTTCAGCCCCATAGGGCTCAATGGGAATAGGGAGGATGCTAACAACGGGCCCGTTAATGACAGGCCCGTTGTCAGCATCCTGGTCTGCTAGCGGGTCCCGCTAAGAATGCATGGTTTTACCAGACATCCTTAGCGGCACCCGCCAGCAGACCTCATAATGGGACAGTAGAGGAATAACGGGACCGGCAGCTCTAGCAGCGCCGTTATCCCTCTACCGCATTCCTCGTAATGAGGCCCTTAGTCTTGACCACCTGCCAAGCTACCGTAGATTGGTCTGGTTTGTCCAGAATCTTCCCCTGTTCCACTAAACTATGGTGGACTCCTAAACATCTGCTCAACAGGTCAGAGTTTAGAAGTCCATCTTAACACCTGCCAAAAGGCAGATTTCCTCTGCTGTCTGGTCTTACTGTGTCTGGCCCAAAAGAGTGCCCCAGAGTGCTACACCACTGCCTCTGCTAGTGCAGTCAACTGTGTCTCAGTGAATTTTTATTTTCCCAGCCAGAGGTCGGGCACCCAGTGTTTTTGCTGTCACTCATGGCGATGGCTCCATCTTTAGCAGTAGATGGCAGCAGGAAAGCGATGGTGACATAATTCCGTCTCAGGTAATTCTAGCAGTTTCGGTACTGGTAACATTATTTCCAGCACACATCTGTTGTTAATACCCGCAGATGGCTGCTGACGGCGATAATACCAGCACGCTGTTATTATCAACTCCGGCGGGGGGATGTGCGTGTGCCTGGCAACTCATGATACATCAGTAATTCTGGTGATCAACCTGCAAGTAACAGGAATACTGGCAGGCCAGTATTTCTGTGATTTTTCCTGCAATCTCATGAGTCTATTGGTCTATTGTCTTTTTAATTGAACAATGTATGACTCTGCTTTTTCATGTTTAAATGTTGATTACACAACCACAGATTTTTAAAGTAATTGAAAACTGTGAGATGTTTACTTTTAATATAATCAAGCCAGAAATTGGCATTCAATCAATCTTCCAAACCAAGCAGTCATCAGATAATAGTCAAAGTATTCTTAAGATTATATACAAATTTGCATAGGAATATGTAAAACAATTTTGCTAATTTATGTATGTACTTATCTAACAAAGTTCACAATATTTGGGATACAACTGAGCTAGCCAAATCTGAACACCCATGGCAACTTTTGAGTAATTACATCAGGGAGGGAGAGGGCGCTAGAGCGCACATCCAAGATGGCCGTAGGCCTGTGATCTCCCAGACAGCCTAAAAAAATCCAGAAAATATCCTGCTGAATCCTGACTTGCCACAGCCAGTGGAGCATGCAGGAAGACACCAGAACCAGCGTGGAGCATCCGTACAAAATCTGGGGGCTCTAGGTACCTTAACGGCAAAGATCTAGAGCCGGGTCCTGCCCAGGCTCAGCGCGCCCATGACCGTGACCGGACATACCCACGATTAAAACAGGAGCATTGCGGCTGAGTCGGAAATCATTCCACTCCCTGTGTGCTAACATGTGGGTGGTGAGAAGGGCGGTACACTATGCAGAGAGACCGCGTGACCCCAGAAAGCCAATACAGCATTGGAGGACGATGTACAAATGTGGAGCGGCCTGCATCTGCCATCAGTGGGTGGAGGAGCAGAGGAGAATCCCCAGAGATGTGCCCAAAGGAGAGCTACAAAAGCAAGGACACCACCCGGTGGCCCGCGTTAGACATAAGGACCCGGCCTGGGGTAAGGAGCGAATGTGCTGGCTTGCACGTGGAAGAACCGTGGTGGATCCCAACAAGAGGGAGAATCCTGCCCCAGAAAGAGCTGCCTCCTCTGCAACCTCCTCCACCCACCACCATCTGTCTGCAAAACAGCCTGAGTGAATCTCAGGGCCAGCAGGCACCTGTGTAACACACAGCGACCCACACCGCGGCCCAAGAGGCCAGAAATAAGTTCAAAGACGCGGGCCAGGGCACGCTGCAGAGGGTGATGCCTCATATATCAGGACCAGAAGCTATGACACAGTGAGACCCAGTGGGACCCCACCTCTAAAATATAACCCCACTCCACACGACAAATGGGGGTATATCAAAAGGGGCATGGAAAGGGGTTGGCGGGTACCTGGTTCACCTTCCTTTTTCAGTCGGATGCAGCACAGGAGCCAGGTCCTTAACACCTGAGAAACACACAGAGGGAGTGACTCCTCAAATTCAACTTGCCTGAGCAAGCCTGGACAGTGACACTGAACAGTGAGTGAGCGGGGGCACCACAGAGGCAGGAAGAGGTGCATACATCTTGGCAGAGGGTACAACCCTTGAGAAGCACAGCAAAGACACAGCAGATGGGAGAAGCATGCCATGATCATACAAGTTACACCACTTGTTACACCTGAGCAAACTCAGAGTAGAGCAATATGGTTGCATGCTATTTTTCCACAACCTGGAGGAAGCAAATATGATTTTGGAGTCTACACCCGGGACACCACGCTGCAGAGGGAATAATGATTAAAATGGCGACTTCCCACAAAATACGATACCACAAGTCAATCGTGGCTGATGGCACACATCCTCACCTAGAAATGGACAATCGAAGCAATATTTGCTGACTGTGGCAACCTGGGTGACTGGGCCCTGGTGCACCGTCATGCATGAGCACCTGGTTGATACAGGGGGGTGGGGGGGGGGTAACTGGCAGATTGGGGTTGCTGGTGGGGGTGGTTGGGGAGGAGGAGTTGGGGCAAATGGCAGAATGCAGTGGTTACTAAGGCTACCTCTCCTTACTGGTCAATGAGGTCGGTGTTGTGTTACGTTCTACTCACGGGGGAAATGTCGGACTAATCAAAGAACAGTCACCACTGATGGCGAAAACACCTAAGAGTATGACATGAAATGTCAGGGTCCTGAACTGTCCATCTAAATGCCGAAAGGTCATACTATATATGCAACATCACCAAGTGGACATAGCGTGTCTTCAGGAAACTCACCTTACACCCACGAGGGAGGCAAAATTTGGGCAAGGATGGGGTTGTCACCAATATATTATGCTTACTCCAGGGGGTAATATATACTACTACAGAACATGGTAGGGTTTCGAATTTTCGAGCAGATCAATGAACAGGAAGGACGCTCCCTAATGGTACGGGGTACCATAAACTGCCGGAAAACCTGGGGTGGATAACAAAGCAATTGGATGCGACCCCGCCAGGGGAAATTGTCTGGGCAAGGAACTTTAATGCAGTAATGGACTCCAATCAAGACAGGACAGGGGAAAGCCACAGACCGGTGTATAAAGTGAAAGACAGATTACAGGAATTATGCTTGGCATGTGAACTGAATGATATTTGGAAAACAAGACATCCAGGGGGATGTGGGTACACATTTCACTCCTAAATCCATAACACAGCTTCACGACTGGACTACTTCCTAATCTCCACAATATTGTTGAGAGGGTCACTGATGTTACAATCATGGCACGCACACTATCAGATCACGCCCCAGTAGTACTGTCCTTAACAATACCTGACAGAATGGGGGGGCACCACCCTGGATATTCAAAAGCGAAGGCATAGCAGACGTGGTGTTTTGGGATGGGTTGGCCAAAACCATCAATTGCTTTTTTGAGTTAAAGGTGGGATCAGTAGGGTCCTACGCAACGCTGTAGGACAGCTTCAAATGCGCCATCAGGGAGTATTGTATCTCTAAAGAGGCTGGGACATTGAAACAGATTTGTCGGCAGCTGGCAGATAGAGAGGCCCAGATAACACAACTACAGGCATAAACCTACAGTCAAACAAGCTGAGATCAAGAAACAGCTCCAATCATTTGATGTATTGACACAAAGGGAAGGGCGGTTTCTCTGGGGGAGGGAGGCAGTGAGGCAATATGGGGAGGGTCAACGCCCCGGTAGAGTACTTGCAAGAGCAGCAAAACTAGAATCACAGATGGGACAGGTATTATCCATTAAGAACACACAAGGGGAGTCACACTTCGGGGACGCAGACATTATCCGGGAATTCTGTGCCTTCTAGAGCCAATTATACTCCTCGCATGTCTGAGTGTCACCAGAAGAACTGAATGGTTACTTAGATGAGGTGACATTATATTGGTGCACGGCAGAAGAAACGGATTGGCTCGGCTGCCCCATATGTTTGAAGGAGTTCCTTTCAGCAGTCAAGGCTTTGCCGTCAGGGAAAGCAACAGGCCCAGATTGCTATACAGATGAAATTTTGCAAATGCTTTGTAAAGTGCCCCACACTTGCTAGAGATGTATCGGCAAAGCCTAAAAGACAGCCAGCTGCCAGAATAACTGAGAGAGGCAGAGGTGGTGGTACTCCTGAAACAAGACGAGGCAGCAGACATCTGCTCCTCCTATCATCCCATATCCATTATTAACATGGACAATATGATTCTGGCCAAGATATTAGCATCCCGACTAGAACCACTTATGCACAAATGCATTAAAGCAGATCAATCGGGATTCATACCACGGCACTCCACCTCCTACGGGCTGCAAAGGATGTTCGGGCTAATGTGAGCTACCCAACAGGATGAGTCCATAATGGCGCCACTACTAGACGCCACAAAAGTGATCGACTCTGTAGAATGGCCCTTCTTGTTAATGGTGTTACACAGAATGGGGATGGGGAGGAATTTATCGCCCTGGTCAAGCTACTATACCCACTACCTTGTGCCAAAGTCCAAGTGAATGGTCAACTCGCACCCGTAATACCCTTGGAGAGAGGTACATGACAGGGGTGTCCACTCTCACCGTTGCTGTTTGCACTGGCGATTGAACCCCTGGTGGAGAGGATCAGAGAGCAACACATTCACAGAGGGATACAGCTTCATAAACACAGGGTGGTCATCTCCCTTTACGAAGACAACATGGTGCTTTATATCAGTAACCCGAACCACAACCTAGGCCCCATAATGGCGGACATGTTGGTCTTTGGGGATTTCTGTGGGTTAAAAATGAATGCAACAAAATTGATACTCCTCCTGCTCACAGCAGGTACCAAAAGGTTTACTGATGAGCACAGCTTCCACTGGCATGAAACCTATACCCGGTACTTTCTGGATTCATATTGTGTGATCCACAGTAGAATTATATCAGCGTAACTACTGACGAGTGTTGGAGCAATCCATATTTTCGGTGAACAGGTGGATGGGATTGCCACTTAACCTATACGGGAGGATATCATTAGTTTAAATGGTGTTACTACCACGCGTCCTATATGTGTTTCTCAATGTACCACAGTCACCTCCCAGGGAGTTTTTCTGAGAGCTACGCACTGAACTCCTGCAGTTTATATGAGCGGGCAAATATGCACAAGTATCCTGGGGGAAACTAGTAGCCCCTATAGATAGGGGGGTCTGGCGCTACCTGACTTTGAAACATACTACGAGGCGGCACACGCAGGGTAACACACCTATTGGTTTGAGGGTCAAGCAGATCGGAGACATGTAGAGGTGGAGAGGGCATTGGCGACCCCATTTCTTCTAAGAGTGATAATATTAACATCACCTGGCAGGTACCCGAGGGTGCCAACCATGGTAGAACTAACCTGCAGATCATGGGCTCGCCCCGAACGTAAATCGAAAGGAGAAGTCATCTATGCTCCAAGCCTCCTGGTTATTTATGTCCCTGGAATACCAGTGACCAGTGAAAAGGGATACGCGAGTCTCATGAAACTGCGGAATATACCAACATTCGGGGATCTATTCCAGTGAGGACAATTTTTAGCAACAGAGGAGATAAAGCGTAAGGGGGCGCACACGTCACTGGACTTGTTTCTGTACTTTCAGTAATAGATTCCCTGAAACGAGTCTTTCACACCTACACCGGGGAGCCAGCAGTATCGCCTATATTAGATCAAATGTTGAGAAGGTTCGAAAATGCAAGGTGGTATCCACTAATTATAATAAATACATGGACCTCGGAGTGGAGCGAGATGGCTCATCCCGGAAGCACTGGCAGCTGTCATTAGGATACACAATAACAGACAAGATATGGACCTATTGCTGGGGTGAGATGTGGAGGGTAGCTCTCAATGCCGGATTTAAGCTAATCAGGGGTTAAGTCCTAAAAATAAAAGTGGGGGGACTCATCAACAAAGGCAATGGGAGGTGACGTCACCAGAAATTAGCATATCAAGGTGAAATATGCACATTTCATTAAATTGGCTTTGCATAACCCCCCAAATACCACAGAATGAATGTCATTTGCCTTTCATAAAATCAACGCACATGCACAAAACAAAGAGAGGATATTGTCTTCTAATAGTGTTTTTGAAAACGTTAAAAGGTGTGCATGTTTTAAATTCCAAAAACCAATACAAATGTTTTTTGCGGAACATGCAGTACTGAAATGGGACATTTCACCTTTAGTTGTTTTTTATTTTCAATCAGGTAATATAGCGGAGTGGTGAAGTGTCCAGCTGGCAAACGTGACAACTGCAGTTCAATCCCTGAGGTTGCTCTTAATTCATAAATTCAAGGGAGAGTTCAATGTTTCTCATTTTAGCTGGGGGGGACTGGGTCAACCATCTGAAAAAAGTGGAGGGACTCCGTCCACCCCCATGTACCCTCGACTTTAGCCCTGAAACTAATTCACTTTAAATACCTACACCAGTTTTACTATACCCCAGCAAAGTTGAATAGACTATTCCCGAACACTTCCGAAAACTGCCTACGGTGAGATATGTCACCAGCAGATTTTCTATACTTGGCATGGGGCTGCCCGATGATACAGTGATTCTGGGTGCGATTATTTGAGACACTTCATGAGATAGTTGGGAAAGGTTGGAATCAACACCAGTGGTAGCTCTACTGGGATACACCAAACACGTCCCACGACAAATGAGTAAACTAGTGGGGTTACTGCTACTCCTAGCCAAATGACGGGTGGCAATGGTGTGGGGAAGTACACAGGTCCCTAACACAGAGCAGTGGAAGGTGGACATTCTGTACTGCAACAAAATTGAGACTGAGTATGGGAGAGTAACACGCCCACAAGCTACACTGAAAGATATCTGTGGGCCATACATACAATACCTCATAGCACACGCCCACCATAGCGGAGAAGGAAGTTGAGGATAGCCTCAACACAGACCCTAACTCTGCAGGGAACAGAAAAAGGAGATCAGGGAGGAGGTAGGACGATAAGTCAAAAAACAGCAAGAGGCGCATACCATATGTGACTAGTATCAGAACAACAATGGGTTTTTGATATCGGACAACAGAAATGGATCGACAAACAGTGTCATGTGGAAGATTAAAGGAATGGTGAGAGAGTGAGGTGACAAAACAAACCATTGCATTGTTCCTTGTATTTGGGGAAGGGGTTTTGTTCATGAGCCATCCTAATGTTCTATTGACGGCATGTTGTTAATGGAAAATTACAATAAAATGATTATTTTAAAAAAAAAATACACCAGGGAGTAATTTTACAGGGCATGCTAACCACACCCTGTAAACTGTTTCCGCTTACGCCCCATTCGTTGTGTCATGTATATACCTAATATTTGTTGATGGATGACTCGTGCAGTAGCACAAAGTGGAGCACTATTTTGAATTTCCACTGTAGCATCATAAGTATGTTTTTGTTTATTTTTTTATTTACATACAGGAAAGAACAATGCTCTTTTGATCACAAAACAATGTATACTAGTTATAAGATTAGGTGGGAAGCAGTGAGCTACTTACTACGTGGTGAGTTTGAGTGACATTCTGACTAGGTTGTGGTGTGGCAAAAATGGAAGAGTCTCCAATGGACAATTCATGGGTGGACTTATATAGATAAAAGACAATCAACATTGTGCATAATTAAGTGCAGGTAGGCAGTAAAACATCTAGGTTAGGAATGTGACCATGATGGAAGAAGTGTACAAGCGGAGGCAGAGAAAGTGTGGGACAGAGACAGGTTAGGGGTGAAGGAAACATTTTAGTGTGAATGAAGATGGGAGGTAGCTTAAGATGATAACTTGGAGGTAAGTTTGGCTTTCAATTTCAAAGGTGATGACCTTTGTCCCCTGGATCCCCCTCTACTGGGCTCAGATCTACAAAATGTTTGCAATGATATCAGGACCTTCGGTAGTTACGTTTTCTCATTTTCTGGTTGCACTTTGGGTGATGTTTCCTCACCCGGGGATCCCCCTCTTCTGGGCTCAGACCACTCTCGAATGTAAGCCTCGCTCCGTCGGGTTTATTATGGCTTGGTGATGGTTTTACACCCCTGGGTATCCCTCTTCCGGGCTCAGACCCTTTTCACTATTTAGCCTCCCTCAGCAGGGTTCACTATGGTTTCTCAACACAATTTTATCTGTGACATTCACAAATCATAATGTCCTTTTAAACAGTTCACTGTTGACACCCCTCTTCTGTATTCACTCTTGTGTACACACTGTAAATCGGGACCTTAGCCTTCGCCCCCTGTTTATCGGCATCCCTCCTTCGGGTTCACTCTTGCCAACTTTGACAATACAGAATTCTCTTCCCTTAGCTTCACAATCATCTGTCGGTCAAAGATGTTCGACTGTACAGAGGATTTTACTGGACCTCTCTATGACCACTTTGACCCCTTTCTCGCCTTTCCCAGGGCCTTCTCGTAACGGCAGTTTCAACTATCAGGTAATCGCCCAGAGTTTCCCGAGTGAGCACCCGTATGGTGCTGACTCCTTTGGTGCTGGTTTGGTTTCCCCTTCTGGTATCAACACTTTGTACTGTAGGGTATTTTGTGGAGATTTGGGGCCTGACGGTATTTTCTTACCGCCGAAATATAACTTAGCAACAATCACTCCTTGTATTCAGATTGGGCCATGTACAACAATAATACAGTGAACATGGTTTGCTCATGTGTTCTGTATAGTAGGTGTTGTGGTAACACCATTTTCCTACCTGTTAAGACCTCATGGGGGCTAACACCTGTTGCTTTGGCAGGAGTCGACCTGATTGCCATCAAAACCAATGGTAAACGCAAATCCCAGCTGGAACCTGCTTCTGCCACAAATTTCTTTAAAATATCCACAACAGACCTATTGCTTCTTTCAACTGTACCTGAAGACGCCGCCCGATATGCGATATGTAGTTTCCTTTTCACACCTAGTATTTGCCATACCTTACTCATTAGAGTACTTGTGAAATGACTTCCTCTGTCTGACTCAATTCTTTGTGGCAACCCAAACCTTGAGAACACATGGTTCACCAGCAATGTGGCTGCTGTTTGCGCACTACAATCTGGTGCAGGAATGCACTCAATCCACTTCGACATCAAACATACCACACTCAAAATATAACGGTGTCCCCTGCTCGACCTTTTTAAAGGACCTACATAGTCTATTTGCAAATCTGACCATGGGAGAGTTAGGCCTCTTTTCATCAATGGTGCTCTATGCATTGGTGAAGCAGGTTTAAATTGGGCGCATACTAGACATCCTCTAGTATATAATTCCACATCTTGGGACATATGTGGCCAGTAAGCATAATCTTTTAGTATTTCCAATGTTTTTTGTGAACCTCTATGGCCTGCGGTTATGGCATCATGTGCATGGTGCAGCATTAGTCCTCTGAATGAAAGGGGTACTACCCACTGTATTTGCCCTGTTATGGACTCTCTAATCATGAGTCCATCCTGTAATCTAATTCGTGTTTTGTTCTTTAATAACACCCTCAACTCTTCTTTTCCCATACAATCATTTTCTGTTAAAGGATTTTGTTCAGGATCTATCAAATGATTATAATAGATTCCCAAAATTTGATCATTCTTTTGTGCCTCAATCAAATCTTGGTCTGGCGTGTCATGACTCCACTGCACCACCGGTTGATCTACCTCCTTTGGTGCTTTAGAACGTGTGACTGCATCAATTTGTATTTCACCCATTAAATAATCAATAGGTAGCAATTCTCCCATCACAGCCCCAATCTTAGCCAGGTGGTCTGCCTTATCATTTCCCTCCTTATCCTCTCCTGGTGTTTTTAAATGCCCACACATTTTTCTCCAGTATATTGTTAAATTATTTTCTGACACCAATTTGTCTATGGCTTGTATCATTTTTCCATGTTTAAGTGGCTTTTTGTTGTATGTAACCATGCCTCTTGCTTTCCAACCAGGCAAATACTCCACAAAGCTATTCCGTGCATAGTCAGAATCAGTCACCAGGACAATTTCACTGAACTTTTTATCAACTGCAGTAGCAATTGCTTTATAAATGGCTGCCAATTCCGCCACCTGACTGCTCCTATCTCCAATCCTCATCCCTATACTGGGAACGCCTTCACATTTCAACCAGGCATTTCCTATTCCTGCCACTAATTGTTTATTACTGTCATTTTCAATGTGAAAAGCACAACCATCCACATATACAGTTGGCAAATCCTTGCATGTTTTTTCATCAAAAGCTTTGTGTGGTGATTGTTCAAATTCCTGTAAACTAGTTTCCACTTCCATTTCATTTGGTATTTGTTCAGCTGCACAGTCATGTAAGTCAGCTAACCCTTGAGCAATTGGGCTCTTTTTATTTTGTCCATATCTCACTTCTACGGGAAAACCTTGTAATGCCAGCGTCCATGAAGTGATTCTGGATTGTGCTAGATTGCCTGATCTAATTCTTTTACTCTCTAAAAATTGCAAAGGTTGATGATTTGTTTCAATAATCACCCTTTCTCCCTGAACAATGGGGCAGAAATGTTGTAGCGCCCACACAGTGGTTAATAGGGCCTTTTCACATTCATTAAATTTCATTTCAACTTGGGAAAATGCCTTACTTGCATATGCAATGGTTTTGTGATTCAAATCGTGTTTTTGTGATAACACTGCTGACATACAATGTTCAGAAAAACCTATTTCTATAAAGAAATCCCTGTCCTTTATGGGGTATGCTAAACATGGTGCCTTTACAAGACATTCCTTTAATTTAGCCACTGCATCAGACTGCCCTCTTTCCCATTTCCAGGGAGTATTCAGTTTAAGCAGTTTAGTCAATGGTTGAGTGATTTCTGCATAATTTTCAATGAACTTTCTGTTATAGCCTGTCATCCCTAATAAACTTTTTACTCCTTTCACATTTTTAGGATCTTTTAATCTTTGTATGGCCTCTATTTTCTTCCTTTGTGGATTTAGCCCATGTTCAGTCACTTCATGCCCTAGAAAGTTCACTTTTTTCTTGCACCATTGTGCTTTTTGCAAAGATACTTTGGCGCCTGCTTTCTGCAATTGGCCAAGTACATGTCTTATTTCATCAACATGGCTTTTCAGGCTTTCATTTTTTATCAGGACATCATCCACATAAACTATTGTTCCTCTTTCCGCTGCATCCGGCATGGCCTTTCTCAAAAGTATGCCAAATTCACTCCCACTATTGATGTACCCGAATGGAGCTCTACGCCAGGCATATTGAGTCCTGTCAAATGTAAAGGAAAATAAGTGTTGTATCTCCTCTGCCAATGGCACGCACCAATATCCAGAGGTGAGATCTAATGTGGTAAATACATTTGAACCATGTATCTGAGCTAGGCCCTGATCAATGAATGGCAGTGGCCATCTAGATATTGGTACTCTTTTATTTAACTCTCTTAAGTCTGCACACAGCCGCCATTGACCATTTGGCTTTAACACACCTAAAATAGGCGTATTGGATGTGCTATGAATGGGCCTGATTATTCCCTGTGATTCCAAATTTTTAATAATCTCTGCCAATGATTCTAAACATGCCAGCGGTAGTCTATACTGGCGTACAAACACTGGATTTCTGCTACAACCTTCTGGTAGTGTGGCCACATGTAAATCAGTTAAACCACAATCATAAGCATCTTTTGCAAATACATCCTTAAACTCCATAAATATTTCCCTCAGGTCGTCCCTATCCTTATCGCTGTCACATGCATCCGCTAAGGAGATCTGCTCTTCTACCATTCTGGAAAATTCTGGAAACTCTTCTGGTAAAGGAATCTCAGCACTTTCCTCTAACTGTGTGGCTGTGTCTTTTTGTAGAGCTGCCACTTTTAAATATTTTGGCATATCAGCTTCCACTTCAATGGGCTGATTTCCTGTTTCATTTTCATTTAAATTAAATATTATGCAATCCTCTTGATGGCAGCACACTGTCTCATTTGAATCATAAGGATACACAGAATGAATTTTAAATATTCCTTTGGGCTGAGAGTCCAGGTGTTCTGGCAACTCGCCCTTGGCATCTACATATTTTTCAGGAATATTCCCAATCACCATGTTATTTAAATCTGCCGTATAATGTGATTTTTGTATGGCCATTCATAATGGGGAGTTTTCCTCTAAATGAATATCCTGACAACCTTTATTATTTACCATGATTTTTAAAGATCCCTCACCAATGTCTACCAATGGAATGTATTCATAATCCAGGCCTTGCTGTTTTATGGATTCATTCAGGCATACAAATGCATCAGAGCCTTTCATCTGCTGTCCATTTTTGCATTTCAGTGTTATTGCAAACTGTTTTGTAAATGCAGGAATAATAGTATTTTTCCTCATTTGTAATTCGACTGCATAAGGAACCAGTTGTGCACAATGATAAGCCCTTCTTTTGTCTTCAAATTCAGGTGCCGGACCACCTAGGCGTGACCATATTTTTTGATTAAGGAAATCTAACACCATACACATTCTGTGCATGATGTCATTGCCCATGTAAAATTCATTTTGTGCTCCACTCACTAGCCATACATTATGGTAAATTGTTTTCTGCCCAATGCTAATTTTAAGCATGCATCTGCCTGCAATTCGGTTTTCAAAGTCTGGACTGTCCAACCCAGAAACATATTGGTTTTTAATCCTAAATTTCGGGATTTCTTCCCTCTCCATAATTTTTTGCAACAATTTCTCATTAATGAAACTCCTTTCATGTTCAAGCGCTAAAGTGGCTTTTATTGTTTTAAGATAATCATTTATACCAACATGAACCCATGGTTGCTCATCTTCCATGTGTATTTCTGCCAGAGTGGTAATGTGTTTTTCTGAATCTGTTTTAGGAGCAATATTCTGTTTGCATGTTTTCTCTTTTAAATAGAAACGTAATGTGTGCTCATCTATGGCAGTCTGCCAATCTTTCCTTGGGTCCAAGTATATTTGTACAGGTAGTTTTTCATTGTCGCTCTGCATTTTGTCTTGACACATTAATATAACAGTGACACTAGGTATGCAGCTATTCTGGAGATATACCTCCACAGCATCATTTGTTTTGGCAACGGTGTGACATTCATTTATATTGCTGTTTTGTGATTTTAGTTTCTTAGGCCTCAATGGTTTTTTGGTTAAGGACCACAGCACTCCATTCACCCCATCTATGAGAGGAGACAATCTTTTCAGGCAATCTGTCCCCATCAGAAATGGAATTTCACAAATAGATGTGATCAATACCTCTTGTTTCATTCTGTGCTTTCCTATTTTTATGTCAACCTCAGTTACACCTATGATGGGCACCTCCTCCCCATTAAAGTTATGCACTGGGCCTTGATTTGCCTTCACTGTGATCTGACTCTGTGGAGGCCTCCCTTCATTGATACTCTTTACCAGCTCCTTGGACATAATTGTGGCCTGTGCGCCAGTGTCAATCATAGCAAAGGTGTGGCATTTTTCTTCTACAGTGATGGGTGCATAATATCTGTCCTCAACTTCCTCTAATACACATAAGAAATGTGAATTCTTACTGATTTCAGGGCTCACCTTTCTCAGGTCTTTTTCACTTTTGGCCAAGCACATTGGTAAATGAAAAGACATTTTTCCCTCCTTTTTACCCACTTCTGTGCGAGATATTTTATTCATTTCTCCATGTTCAGAGGTTTTTTGGAGTGTGGCCACTGTTCGCCCATCCATCTGGGTAACATCAGAGACCACATTACAATCCTTCAACTGAACATGTGTAACAACATCATTCAGCAATTTGTCATTTTTTAATTCTGTGCATTTGTGATCATTTAGTGTGATACCAGCCCTTTCAGCCTCTTCAAAAATATGTGGCTCAAAGAATTCTTCAGGTGATTGACTTGTACCCTCCTTGTGAGTATTTCCTTTTTCTGTCTGTGTTTGGTCATTGTTTTGCTTGCCCAGGGAAGGAGCTATGGCATCCCCACTTACTCCCTGTTCACTGGTATTCCCCATGCATGAGTCATTTTTCTTAAATCTGTCCCTTTGTTCTTTTGGAATTCCTAATGTTTCTTTTTCATTTGTGCAAATCTTTACTGTTTTATTTAGCTCTAAGTTAAACCGTACCTCTTTTTTAGAAGTATTTGCACTTTCTGTCACAATTTCATTTACTGGTACTTTCATTTTTAATCCATTAGGCATCTCAGAGTCGTTATGCAAAATTATATCAGAGCAATCAGTCATTTTGGCACTGCAGTTATCATGAGTACTTAGTCACTTTTCGGAAGCCGCCCGGTCATTGCTATGGCCATCAGCCCCCTCTTTGGAAGGTTGTTTTTGCGCTGTACATAGCTTTCCTATTTGCTCAGCTAACATTTTCACTTGGGCCTCAAGGCACTGGAACCTTTCCATCTCTCTAGGATCCTCTTTCTGTGGCCTAGGTCGATATTGGTTGTTTTCCCCCTGATTGGATCTATTCTGATACCTCTCATGTGATTGATGTCGGTTGGGATGGTTTCTGAACTCTTGATTCATTTGTGGAGGGGAGCGGGTTGCACCCATCCTTTGATTATATTCCCCTGGTGGGGAATCATTGTACTGGCGTGGACTGTAGTTCACGTTTTGCCTCATGTCCTGTCTCTCAGATTGTGGGTACTGGCCCCTATGTTGATTTCCATTATCAGTAAATCGATCCACATATCGGGGCCTATCCTGATTACCATATATCATGGTGTTGGGATCAAACCTACTCTGTGTCCCCAATGACTGGTAGGGACCATCATTTCTTTGATCTTGATTTTGTCTCTGGTTATTGTTCATACCTGCCATATCAGGCCGATATCCTACCCGGGGTCTATCCCCTAAATACCTAGGGCTGATGTAGCTCTCTCTATTACTAGGATCATGTGTTTGGAACATTGGTACAGGAAATGGCGATCTTTGTTGATTACCCCTTTGTTCAGGTGTCACATTATTTTTACCTTGGCTTTGAGCAGACTCAAGGGACATTTTGTCTGACCTGATTTCCATTACTGTGGCTGAGGGTTCTTTAGATTTAGGCCTAGTATCTTTAATTTTATCACTTTCTCTACCCTGACAATAGAGTACCTCATATAGCTTTGTGCTTTGATGTACAATCCATTCAAGGGACTTGTCACGGTCAAATTCACGGACCAATTGGGATATGATGTCTTTCTGTAGCCCATAGAAGTATGCAGTTTTAAACTCATTGGAATTTGAGTCAAAAGATACATCAAAGCAAGAGAATGCTCTTTTTAAGTCTTGTAAAAATTGGCGAGGGGATGTATTAGGTCCAGCAGTAATTGTGTACGCGACTTTCTTTGCCTCCTGCAATGACTGAAAAGGAGAAAAATGACGCCTAATTTCTTTTTCAAACTCCAGCCATGTCATATTCTGCTGTTCATTTAATCCCCTTATGATGCTGGCCGTCGGGGCATCTAAAGTTAAATGAAAATATTGTCTGTACTGTTCCTTAGGTATCTGGAGTGCTTTAAAAATGTCATGTACCGCTTCTAAGTGATCCTCAATGCAGCATTCACCTCCCTTTTTAAATGGTTTGATCAGGGCTTTAATGGATTTCATTATTTTTATGGGGCTACTTGTTGCAATACATGGAATTGCACTATTTTGTGATTCAATCCTGTTTTCAGGTGTATGATATTGGTGGCTGCCCCCAATGGGAGTATCAAATCCCCCAAGGGCGCTGCAACCAAGTTCAGTCACCGGCCCAGTCACTGGAGCACTAGTTCTTTGGGCAGAGCTAGAATTCACCTCCACTCCATTGAATGTGGTACCCTGCCGCCTCTCCTGGGACCTGGGAATGCAC
The DNA here is from genome assembly GCF_040938575.1 of Ambystoma mexicanum. Classification (NCBI taxonomy): domain Eukaryota; kingdom Metazoa; phylum Chordata; class Amphibia; order Caudata; family Ambystomatidae; genus Ambystoma; species Ambystoma mexicanum. The sequence continues at coordinate 1,283,829,436 of NC_090930.1, read as the reverse complement.
ATTTGCTGTTCTAAGTCCTTACACTTTTTAAGGAGTCTGGTTGCTTCATTTTGCAAATAATTATTTTCATCACTCATTTTATTAATCACCTCCTGCATTTCGCACATTTGCATTTGGCATTCATTGAACTCTTTATTTCTCTTGTCTCTTTCTTGGATCATTTTAATCATTTCTTGTTCTGCACTCTGGAGATCACCTTCTTTTTCACAATGTTCTTTTTGTAAAATCTGCATTTCTGAAACAACCTCATCTTTATCCTGCCTAATGTGATCCACTAAGGCTTTTAAGTGTGCCAATTCTTGCTCACTATCTTCAAATTGTTTCTTGCTTTTGGATAACTGAGTATCAAAGTCTCTGCATTTTAATTGCATGTCTTTTTGGCATACATCCAATTCTGCTCTCAACATTTCCTGATTTTTACTTGCCCCCTCTAATTCAGTCTTTAACCTGTTAATTAGCTGAGTATCATTCTCTTGCATTCGCAGGGACTTGTTTAAAATAAACCATATTTTGCCGCATAGCCGTATTAAACAGTCTTTCTCTGCACTTTTGTCGGCTGCATTCAATAATCTTGTAAGGCAGACCTGAATTATGCTGCCTTCTGCAAAAATATTGTCTAGTTTTTCTTTCTGCACCTCACCCTGAATGCGGTTACTCCATTCTAACGTGCTATTCGAAGACCAATTCCCATGTGCAAATAACTTTGCCTCTAAATATTGCACTAGATCTGAGAATGTGGTTTCCCTTTGTGACATTCTGAAATTCGTTTTTAGTGGCACACTGCTATTATAAAATGGGTTCCCTTTAATGTGCAAATGGCAGTGTGAGACACGCTTGCCACGCCCAGTAGGTACTCTATGATCACTTTCCCGGCCAACGCACCATAATTATGTAGGGTATTTTGTGGAGATTTGGGGCCTGACGGTATTTTCTTACCGCCGAAATATAACTTAGCAACAATCACTCCTTGTATTCAGATTGGGCCATGTACAACAATAATACAGTGAACATGCATTATTTCAGCACCCAGGCATGCATATTTGGTATGCGTGGGTGGTAGGCGTGGTTGGTGGTATTTTGGTGAGCATAATTCCCTTGTTTTATTTGTGGCCCTAATGTCCAGAATCCCTTATCTTTGCTTAGATTTTTCGTGTAATCACTAGAGAGACCTCAGACCTACATTTTAGGAATACCACATTTTTCAGTGTTAGTGTTAGTGTGCCACCATGGGCGATCTCACTGACTTATTTACGACAGAGAGCTATATATGGTAATCTTGTGGTAATTTCCACTACCTTATATACGGTAGGGAGCTATGTTCAGAGAGTCTCTCTTCCCGTTGGCTCATGTACCTCCAACGAGCTATGCTACAGTCACTCACAACTGTTCATACCGAATCTGACATGCACACATCTGTCTTAAAATGACCATTGCACTGTTTAAAATCTCCCCACATCATCAGCATTGTAATGGTAAATAGTAAATACACCACCCGTCTGTTTTCAAATATTTTTCTGTATTATAAAAGTTGCAATTAAACACGATCTCATTCTTTACAGAAATAAATAAAATGGTACAGTAAAAGCATTGTCTATGACACACTGCAAAGAGAGTGGCGGAGAACAGAACTCAAATTGCAACATTAGCATTTGATTAAGGCATGCACAGGAATCCTACACTGACTGCATATTATCGTACACACTCAGCTCCCACACTTCTGTAATTACCTTATCTTTTTAGTTGTTCTCTTTGGCTGTTCTCTTTCTGAATGTGGCTCCCTTGAAGATTAACTCCAGTAAAAAGGAACGCTTGCCTTCTCAAACCGGGGTCATTGCCTGGAATTCTCAGCTTTTGCAGATAGGAATGCCTCAGCCAGGGGAAAGGTCCTTCTTTCAGCTCTCCCCAATCTTGACTGCCTTTCTCCTCCCTCAAACTTCCCCCAGCAAAAAGCCTGATCACTCCCTCTAGCATGATACTTGCTATGACGCTGCTCCAATCAGAATTAATCACGCCATCTCCTCCTTCTCTACACAATGGCTCATTTTTACAGTAATACTTTGTAACCAACTGATTTCCTGTTCTTTCGAGCCCATTTGCTTCCTGTAGTTATGTGGACAGGGCAGCAGAGAGAACAGAAAAAAAAAATGGATGTGCGTTTAAAAGTTCACTTTCAGAATAGGCCTAATTCTGCAGTGGAGACACATTTTTATTAGTGGATTATGTTTCATTAGTCAGGTTAGTTGTCAGTAAGGTTAGTTATTATTTTCAAATGTGTCTCTCGCACCATAGGCATTTCAGGTGAAAAATAGTGTGCATTTTTGAATGTGCACGTGTACTTTTAACTGTAAAAATAGATTTGCATCTTATATGTTAAAATCGTTTTTGACTGAATGGCCTGTCTTTCCTTGTTAATCTGGTAACACATATAGCAATGCACCGCACCCTTGTGGTGGTGCTGCAAAAAAAAATTGCTACCTGTGCAGTAGTGCTGTACTCTGTGCTGTTTGCTACCTGTGTAGTAGTGCTGTACTCTGTGCTGTAACACGCCAAATATCCTTACAGTACTCTTTCACAGTTCAATTAGCTGTTTGCTACTTTCCTTCAACACACTTCGGTTTCTTATCGTTTCTCCCCTCAACTCACCAGCTGTGATGAACTGCTTGTATTTTCTTCTCTCTGGAGTCAAGGTTGGTACGCAGAGACAAACGTCTCTCCCCGGCTTGGTTACCAGCAGAGAAGGGCCCCGTGTACCATTGACATTGCTGCAACACAAATGGCTATTGTTTGCGGTTTTACCATTCCTTCTGCAGGAGTCTCACGGGCCTTGGTGACAAAGGGCAAGTTTGCTTCTCTCATTGTCATCCTCTCGGTTTGCGCTGTCTTTCTCTTCAACTGCCATGCTGAGTTAGCTCTCTCGTTGTGCAGTATGCCTTGCTCGTATTGTCCTCTCGTGCACCACCTTTTATCCCTATGCACAAGGGAAAGGGCCATCAGGTGTGTGCAGGTCTGGTCAATTGCTTGAATTTGCCTGACCCTGGTATTGGTACACGTCAGGTAAACCGCTCTGGTGTTAGTCTGTTGTCTTTCATGTTGTGCAAAAGTGTTTGTGTGGAAAGGGGGTGCAGTGATTTGGAATATCCTTCCTGGCAGGATGGGGAAAAGGTGTTGGAAGAAGGGGCATACCGCATCTCACCCTTCGGTGCCGCACTTCTACTCCCCGAGGACCCCCCATCCAGGTGATCCTCCCTCACTGTTCTACCCCCAGGAACTGGATCCAATAGCAATGACCATGTCCCGGCCACCTGGATGACAGATACCCAGGACTAGCAAGAAAGACACCTTCAGGTTTCTCACAGGAGTAACTGATCTTGACTTTTACAGTCAAGTCTAAAACATGTTCAATAAACACTCCTTTCTTTTTAAAGGTTCTACCACCCCAAAGTACCTGAGATGCCACATGAGAACAGGATCCAAGATTGATCTAAGACCCCTGGATGACTTCTGAGGCTGGAAGATGCTCTTCCTCATCACAGTCACTTTGGTGCCTTGGCAGGCGAAGTGGCAGAGTTTTATCGGTTTCACTCTGCGATTCCCCTTGTGGATGGAGACCGATTGCAAGATGGAGCCACTGGGATGCCAAGTGCACAAAGAAAAATGGAACCAAAATCTCTCTGAAGTGCATCAGTTTTGCTCTTCGCGGTTCTCTCCGTTGGTCAATGATTTCTCTAACTGTAGAAGTTTGGGGAAAATGAAACTTGCTGCGGGCTCCTAAAAGGCTTGATAGATGAGAGTAAGACCCTTGGGGACCTTTGACAACTTCTGGCAGCGACAGGTGCAGCAGTTGTTTTTGGTGTTGTGTTCCAGGATTTTGCAGTTTTCCAACTTTTGATTCTTCTGTGCTGGAGCCGCAGCACCGACGTCTGGATCGCTTCTGGTGACCTGTACTCGACCACTGGAGTGGACCACAGACAATCACCAAGTCTGGACACTTGGGTCATCTTTGTTGGATTTTGGCGGTGGGAAATCCACCAGTGGACCTTGCTCTGCACTCAGCAACCCTATACTTACTACGGCAGGAAAAAGTGGTTGGTGGTGATGGCAAGGATGTCCCTTGCAGTATTCTTCAGCAGTTTGGAACTTTCGCAGCTCCGGGTGTCAAGCAGCACTATGCCAGTGTACCCCCTCTTCTTGGCACTACACTGCAATTGGCTTCCAGAAGTCATGAACACTCCTCTGGACCAAGGGAGACACCACTGGACTTCTTCGACTCAAGATGTTCAAGTTATCTAGTGCAAAAATAATCTTCAGATTAACAAAGTGTAGATATTTTGTAAGTGGCAAGGTTACACACTGATTCTTAAAACAATTAGCATCCCACCACTGCCACCAGTGTAAAGACTGGAGGGGGGTATCTGTACTCCTGCTCTCTATATGGAAGAGTCGAAGCACAGAGCACCCCAGCCAAGATTCTCTAAGGGGTAAAACGTGGGCGAGCAATGAAGGCTTAGCTCTCAGGAGGTGATGTGGGCTGGTTCCTAAGTACAGTGTAGTCCCTAAGCACCCATAAAGGAATGTCCACACACAATTTTTATGATAACAGAGTCTTTATATAAATAGGGTTCATGTTATATACACAATCACAATAACACACTTTGTACTCTGGTGATACTATAATGACAAATATATACAGGTCTATGTGGGACCACTCTAAACTATTGATTCCTTTGAAATGCACCCAAGGCTAACAGCCCAAATAACATATGAATCAGATTGCAAGGTGAATCAACGATGGACCACAGAAAGAAAGCAAGTTACAATCAAGCAATTGCAGAATACTGGGTCTCTACCACCTGACACATTTCTGTGTGAGGATCCCCCCAACTGGGCAACCTGTAAATAAAGCTTATTGACAAGCCCAGTTCAGATATGCTAAATATAGTCTTAATTCCTTCTAAAGGTTCTACGACCCCGATGTACCTGGTTTTGTATAGTTCTTTGATGAGTCGTTGATGGGCCCTTCTTGAGTAAACTCCCTTTAAGGCTGGAGCCACGGGTTGTCGAGATTCCTAGGTGAGGAAGGGGGCAATGCTGTCTTCGGGGAAGCAGCTTCGATCCTCGCGGTGCTCATTGACGAAAGCTAATGAACGTCCTGTGAAGAGGAGGATTGTGGTATACCTCAACGATGATAGTTTGTTGCCGCAAAGGGTCAATGAAGAACTTTGGCCCAGCAAGGACGTCAGGTCGTCGGCATCTGGTGTCAGCGATCGGGACGTGACTACGGCTGGCTGTCGGATCTTCGTCAGCGTCTTTGAGGTCTTTGGGTGGCGGGAAACCGACCGGTGGATTCTCCTCGGTCGTCAAGACCTTGACTTTCCCCAGCCGGACAAAGCGGTCCACGATGATAAGCAAGGGAGTGCTTGAATCAAGTGTCTTAAGCATAGGTGGAGTGTAGCAGCTCCGGTCGTTGGGTAGCACTACATCAAGTTGTTCCCGCTTCTGGGCAACACACTTCAATGGGCTTCCAACGGTTATAGCAAACCTGCAAACCGTGGTCTGGTCCCCTTCTCCGGTCAGCAGCCTTTTGAGGGTCTGACTTCCAGGGAGCTTTTCCAAAGGTCAGATAGTGCAGGATTGTCCCTCGTAGCTTGGGAAGAGGTCTCCTACCCAGGTTCTCTCTTGGATCAGTTCTTGAAGACACAACAGCTTTCAGTTGGTGAAGGAATGCAGCAGCAGATTTTCTCGTCTGGCTGAGCTTCAAGGTTAAGCAGCAAGTTTCGACTTCAGCTTCTGAACGATTTCCATTAGTGAGAGGTCCCCAGATGTACAGTTCGGTCTCTCATTCACTCTGCTGGGTCACACTCAGGCAACCAATCATTCAGAAAAGCATTCATGCAGGCAGTAAGCCAATCAGGGTCACAGTGTATACAGGCCATTCTTCTCCATCCAGACACTCACAACACAGAATATGTAGTGTGACAAGCTCCCAGTCATTCAGCAGTCCACACTGCATTCATACCAGTTTGAGGCAGGACTGGCTCAGTCATTGTGTTGAACACCAGATACTAGACACCCATAACAGCAAATGCTATTCATCACACAATCCATTCACCCAGGTCCCACCCCAAGGGTGTACCCACAACATACAGTCATTGGGAAGGCTCCAGCAAGTTTGGCGTGGACTTCCCCACAATACCATATATGGAATTTCCACCTAACCGCCAGTCAGGGGGAAAGGACAGAGTCAGCGCTTTCCGGGACTTCTGGAAAACAAGGTAACAGGCGATAGAAAGCAAGAGGCCACAGGGGCCATCTTGGCTCCTATCAGGAATCATCTGATTCCAATGGCAGGGCCTGGGTATCCCAAAATGCAGGATATTCAGAGCACCTGTCAAATTCAGCATGGAGCTGTCACCAGCCCATAGCATGCTCTGTGGGCCATACACAGGTGCCCAAAAACATACATCAGGGGTACAGGCTTGTAGCCCCACCCATGTCCCTTCAAGGCATTTATGGCAATCTAAGCAGTACAAAAGAAAACACAGACAACAACTATCAAAGAAATTCAACAGTTTCTAGGGCTATATAATTATTGTAGTGGTTGGGATGCACGTACAGTGTCACAGCCAGGCAAACATTTTAATTTTGAGAAAAACCTATTATTATACAATATAGGAGGAGCAGAGTGATGTTTGTGCCACAGCCCGAGAATATGTTGTTTTAGTTAGGTTTGAAACATATTAGATATGCACATATGGCAACATATAGGTCCGGTGTTTAGTTGATGCAACCGTACTGATGTAGGGTATCCTGATGTGTGGGAAGGATTGAACTAAGCTGAAGATGAAGTCAGCAAGGCAGAATGGTAGAGGCAAGGTTAGCATGTAAACTTGGCAGAGTTGTCACCATTTTAATGTTACGGACTAGCACACAATGAATAGAAGAAAACACAGGCCTTCATTTGGAGCTGTAGCTCTGGTAGTTCAGCTTCAAAAACAAATCCCCCTTTTCCGTTCCCGAGGACAGAAGCCAAGGTCAGAGGCACCCATGGTACGCAGGTAAGCACTAATTGTATCCAGCTGCAGGGTCTGAATTTGCTGGGAATGGAATGTTAGTTGGTAAAGGAGCAGGAAGTGATGCGCCCTTTGAGCAACAAATTCATGAGAATAGGGCACACGGTTCTGTGATGCCAATGAGCCAGGTGAAGATTTAGAACACTACTGCCGTAACCCTGGAGCAGACACCAATTATGAATTACACCCAGATACACAATTTAAGCAAACAAATCCTCAAAATTCAGACTTGAGAGCGGTGCCCTGGTCACGTCATCCTGAGATCTTGGAGTTGGGATGAGATAAGGGGAGAGTATGTCTGGAACATCTTGTGATTTGGGACAGGATGAGTGAAGGTGAGAATGAAGATGATGCCAATAAATGTAACATAAGGTCGGGAGTAGAGCTCATGTACGCCCTAGTGTCTGGGTAAATGAGGAAGCATATTATCTTATCAAAGCACAGTTGGACTCTCCAAGTTACTTTGTGCCTGGAACAGGATGGTGCACATCCTGTGAGGGTCCCAAATGTACAAACCCATTGATATTAACACACCAATCATACCTGTGTTCATCAGTGATGATTTAGGAGACCATGAGCCTCATTACGAGTCAGGCGGTAGCCATGTCGGTAAAACCAGCAGGCTGCCACTGGACTCGTGCATTTTTCTGGTTCTTGACTCCATGGAAAGACTGGTGTGTGATGCTGGAAATGCTGCATTGGTGGGACAGGGCCTCCATGTCCTTATTCTGTAGTCCTTTGATCATGTATGTCCTGTTTTCTGCGCAGGAATACTTGTGGGAATACTTGTACTCCTGGCAGAGCAGTTCTTCCTCTTTTTGGTTTGGTGTACAGACCCTTGGGATACCCTTATGGCACCCATGGGTGGGGTTACAACCCTGTACCCCTAGTGTAGGTTTTTGGGCACCTGTGTATGACCCACGGAGCAGGGTATGGGCTGGTGGCAACTCAATGCTGAAGTTGACAGGTGCTCCGATTATCCTCCATTTTGGGATGCCCAGGCCCTGCCATTGGAATCAGTTGATTCCTGATAGGAGACAAGATGGCCCCTGTGGCCTTTTGCTTTCTATTGCCTGTTACCTTGCTTTCGCAAAGTCCTGGGAAGCCCTGCCCCTGTCCCTTCCCCTGTCCCTTCCCCTGACTGGCTTTTGGGTGGAAGTTCCATATATGGTATTGTGGGGAAGTCCAGGCCAGACTGGCTGGAGGCTTCCCATTGACTGTATGTTGTGGGTATGCCCTTGGCGTGGGACCTGGGTGAATGGAGTGTGTGACCAGTATGCACTTCATGTTATGGGGGTCTGGTTTCTGGTATGTGATACAATGAATGAGACAACCCTGCCTGAAACTGGGATGAATGCAGTGTCGAGTGCTAATTGGCTGGGTACTTGTCCCAATACACATTCCTTGTTGTGAGTGTATGGAGGGAGGAGAATGGCATCAATGCACTGTAAACCTGATTGGCTGCCTGCCTGCATAAATGCCCTTCTGAATGATTGGTTGCCTGAGTGTGACCCAGCAGAGTGAATAAGAGACCAAACAGTATATCTGGGGTCCTCTCACTGATGGAAATCGTTCGGGAGCTGAAGTCGATACTTGATGCTTACTATCGAAGCCGAGCCAGAAGAACAAGGTGAACCGCTGTTTCCCTTCAATGCATTCTGAAAGCTGCTATGCCTTCAAGAAACTGATCCAAGAGAGGACCTGTGTAGGAAACCTCTTCCTGAGCTACGAGGGATCATCGTGAACCAACTGACCTTCGCCAAGGATCGCTGGAAGTCAGTCCTCAAAAGGCTGCCGACCAGAAACGGGGACCGCAGCGGAATCATGAAGCCAAGTGCCTGGACATTGATGTCCATCACCATCGATGACAATCATCGTCGACTGGAGCCACAACCAGGGCCATTTTAAGCACTTTTGGGGCCCTGGGCACGGACATCTTTGGGGCCCCCAAACCAAAGGAATTAAGTGATCAAGAATATCTGCTTGACCATCCCCTGCTGCGATCACAACCCATAGGTTGATATGCTGCCTCACAGCATTAAAAATGAGCATGTTTACTCCCTTTCAGACACCCTTGCCCTCTTCCCTCTTTCCTCTTTATACTTGCTCTAATCAGAATGATAAACAAGTACCATTTGTAAGCCAACATGATCAGTCTACGAAGAGATTACTTCTGTTCTAGCATAGATACAGGACAGGAGACTTTTTATCAATAGCATCCAGTAAGGTATGCAGCCTGTAGTATTAATGCAGGACTGTATGTAAAAGGTACATGTAACCCAGAATAGACAGAGAACTCACATTTGCTGCCTCAGAGAATGCAAAATGCTCAAGCATGGATAGAGGAGACCAATTGGGATGTGATATGGCATTTGTAACGCGCCTATACACAAATGTTTCAAGGCGCGACAAGGCGGGGGGGGGAACAAGGGGAGACAGACAACAATCCTACTAGGCCAGGTGTCATTCAGATCACGCAAGTGCAAGGGTAGAGGGGACTGGGAAAAGTGCAGGGGGAAGGGGAGAGGGGGAAAAGTGCTGTACATAGTTAGTAGAACACAAGATAAATAATAGGGCCAGCTGGTGGCAAGTGCAAGGAAAGTGCAGTACATGGTTAGTAGAATCCAAGATAAATAATAGGGCCAGCTGGTGGCAAGTGCAAGGTAAATGCCGGGAGAAGGGGCTTAAGGATACAGAGACAGTCTCGTAGTGCAGGTAGGCAGTGCAGGGAAGAGTGGCTGGGCCAAAGACCGAGATCGGTGAGTTGCACAGTAGCAGATTCAGTGCAGGTTCAGTGATTTTAGCAGGGGAGAGAGGGAGAGAAAGCGGAGGCAAATAGGAAGGTTTTGAGGTGCTTCCGGAACCGGAGATGGTTCTCCTCAAGTTTCAGGGAGGCAGGAAGGCTGTTCCAGAGGGAGGCCCCTGCTGCGGAGATAGATCTACCCCCAGCTTGTTGCTTGGAGAAGCGGCTGACCCTGAGGTAGTTGGAGGTGGATGAGCGAAGAGCTTGAGAAGGAAGATATTTCGGAAGAGAGAGTTGAAGGTATTTTGGCCCAAGGCCCCAGAAGGCCTTGTGGACAATGCAGAGGGTTTTGAACTTAATCCTCGCAGCCACTGGGAGCCAGTGTAGTGATTTCAGTCCTGGAGAGATACGGTCCCTGGTCTTGAGGCCAAGGACAAGTCTCGCAGTCCTGTTCTGGATGAGTTGCAAGGGGCGGAGAGTAGAGGCAGGAAGATTTAGATAGAGGCTGTTACAATGGTCCAGCTTCGAGAGAACCAGGGCTCTGGAGACTGTGAGCTTCTGGGGGAAGGAGAGGAAAGGTAGGCTACCTCTGAGGAGGTGTAGCTGGTAGTGTGACTTCTTAGAGACGTCAGATATGTGAGGAGAGAAAGAGAGTGTGGAGTTGAAGATGACCCCAAGGTTTTTTGCCTTGCAGGTAGGCACAGGAAGAGGGCCAAGAGAGACCGGCCAGAGAGCTGCAGGGAAGGAGGGAGTGGGTGTGCCGATAAGTAGAATCTCAGTCTTACTGGCATTAAGGCAGAGGTCGTTGGCGGCACACCATTCCTGGATAGCAGAGAGACAGTCAGAGATGAGGGAAGGGGAAGAGGAGGCCGAGGGTAGCCTGAAAATGAGCTGGGTATCATCTGCGTAGCACTGAAAGTTGGGACAGAGAGCGGCGATGCTGTGAGCAAGAAGAGCCAGATACTGGTTGAACAGCCAGGGGGAGAGGTTAGATCCCTGGGGGACACCACAGGTTGAGAAAAAGATGTCAGAAAGGAAAGAACCCAGTTGGACCAGGGAGGGTCGATTGGAGAGGAAGGAGGTCAGCCACGCCAGAGCCTGACCAGTGATACCCAGGTTATCATGGAGACGCTTGAGCAGGATGGTGTGGTTGACAGTGTCAAAGGCAGAAGAGAGGTCGAGAAAAATGAGAACACAAGGGGTGTTAGAGTCAAGGTCAGAGAGCAGGTCCTCACGGATGTTCAGGAGAGCAGTTTCTGTGCTTCTGGCAGCTCTGAAGCCTGACTGATGGTCATGAAGACTACCAACAGATTCAGCATGGAGATTAAGCTGGGAGATGGCCAGTTTCTCCAGGAGCTTGCCCAGGAAGGGAGTGATAGAGATTGGGCGATAGTTAGCTGGGCAGGAGGGGTCGGAAGAGGATTACTTAAGAAGGGGGTGCACAAGGGAGTGCTTGAGGGGGGGATGGGAAGACTCCAGAGGTGAAGGAGTGATTGCAGAAGTCAGCCAGGGCAAGGGCCAGGGAGTCGATGTGGTCCTTGATAGTTTTGGAGAAACAGGGGTGGACCTGTTTTGACGCGACTTTCATAGATCGGACTTGTCTCGAAACCTTGTCAGCAGAAAAAAGGGGAAAGGCAGAGAAGGAGGGAGGAGGGGTGGCTGCAGAAGGGCCAGAGGGAGAGCAGGGAATAGAGGGGGGAGGTGATAGGAGGAGAGTGAGGACAGGATGTCCTGAGTTTTTGAAATGAAGTGAGAGGCCAGTGCCGTACACTGAAGAAGAAAGCTACACATACCATAGCATGGATAGTGGATGCAGATTAGAAGCGACCAGGAGGGTGTCTGTATCCTGACAGACTGAGATTATAAGTAAGGAGTTAGGACAAGGTAGAAATACATCAGACATCCAAAAGCAAATGGATTGTCGGTACCCAGTGACTTTTCACTTTGAGATACGGATAGGGGAACACATATGTTGATGAACTTGAGATTATAAATGGGACATGGTTTTCAAATAGTGTTGCCATTAGTGATTAAAAGAATAAGTGACTGTGGTGTGCAATATATCAATGCTCACTATTATAGTGGAAGGAATACTATAGCCAGTGAAACCATGAGTGAGGCTGTTTTGAAGATCATACTCTGCTAAGGAAATCACTCTGAAGGGCTGACAATTTTGAAAGGTTTAGGGACTGGCAATTTTGAGAGGCTAGGCAATACAAGATTACATTAGATGCCCAGCATTACACCCACTGTTTAAGGGGTGAATCTGGGATATGTGCCAACTCTGCAATTTCTGCATTTGAACACTTTCATTACCCAAACTAAAATGATCTAATTTTATAAAACGGACTTGGAAAGTACACCAATCACATTACCAAACATGACCATTTTTAAAAACAAAATAGTATAGAAGGGTGCAACACAGAATCATTCTAGATTCATTCTCCCCATCATCAAGCGAAAGTATATACGTACCAGCATACTAATCAGCGTGATTTCAGAGATTTCATCTGGGTTTGTCTTTTGTAGCTTTACATACTTCCAAAACACTGCCTTGTAAAATTGTCATTTATAAACGTGCAGAAAATCCTTTGGCTTTTACAAAAAGTGTTTGGGTCAAATGAGCAGACGTTAAAATATGCTTGCCCGAGTCCTGCACCATCTGCTCCGCTCTCTTCTGTCTACCACCCCTTCCACTCAAATGGCCTACATAAGAAAGATGAAGTAATGGGCTAAACGATGCCACCAACATGCGAGAAGGCAAACTTCCCAGAAGACAGTACAGTAATGTACGAGAGATTAGATGATTTGACAAGGATCACTGTATTGTCTGCTGGCAAAGTCAGGATACAAGCATGTATGCTTTGTTACTAAATTTTGATACTTATTCATCTCTTGGACTAACAGTTTATGCTCATCGTTGGAGGTGATTGCCTAGGTTTTACAACACCCCATCTGAACAAACCAATGTCTAGACCTTCACCATAAGGATGACATGTTCATTTTTATTGCAGCCCCTGTCTGGTGCAGGTACATTGCTGATATTAGCACCTGTTGTGCTGCAAGACCATGTACATATGCAGGCAGGTTTGTAAACTTCAGACATAGGAAAGGCTCAGCCAGCCTTACATGAATGTGCTATTCTAATCTTGCATAGGAACACATATCTCTGCAATGTGTGCTTAGCACACTGAGCTAACTTCTGAACCATTGTGGCATTCAATTTACCAATGTGCATTTCAAATCTGGCTATTGCACATGATCAACATAATTCCCACAGGAAGGAAAGAATGCTACAGGAGTTGTGCCGCAACAAACACACAAACTATACATACCACAGTTAACACAGAAAACATCACATGATGAATTGATCGCGGCAGAATGTACTTGCCAAAACAGATGGGCAATAGGTTTAGAGCCTCAGCACCATGCCATAAAATATCATGATTTGTGCTATTTAAGTATGGTGAACAAAAAAGTCTGACGTCTTTAGATCAGGCAGCCTTGTGGGGACCCCTCCAAGGTGGGGGCCCTGGGCAAGTGCCCCTTTTGCCCTCCCATAAAAGCATCTCTGGCCGCAACGCTCCATTGCCTAAGACAATTGAATCGAGGACTCCCTTGCTCCCCACCGACGACCGCTTTGTCCGCCGGTGGGTTTCCTGCTACCCAAAGACCACAAAGACGCTAACGACAAGACACCATTGATGGGTCAAAGCTCTTCAGTGACTCTTTGCGGCAACGAACTATAATCGTTGAGGTGCATCATACGTCTCATCTTCGCAGGACATCCAAACTGATCGTCGACAAGCACCACCAGGACTGAAGCTGCTGCCTTAACGTTGTGTTCACCTTTTCTTCGAGGGTTCTCAATGATCCGTGGCTCCTGCCTTAAAGGGAGTCACTCAAGAAGGAACGGCGATGACCCAACGTCGAACTCTGCTAAACCAGGTACATTGGGGTAGTAGAACATTTGTAGAAGGAGATACAACTCCAAATAGACAATATATGGACTGGGCTGTGTTATATCCTATTTTACAGGTTGCCCAGGTGGGGGATCCACACACAGAACTGTATCTAGGTAAACAGGACACAGCATTCTGCCAATTATCCAACACCATGTTTTTCTCCTAAGTCTATGGTGGATACTTGTTGCTATTTTGATTTGTATGCCATTTGGAACTGTCGGCAGTGGTGCATTTTAATGGAATCAAGAGTAGTTATGGTACCACATTGTGACTGTATATATTTACCATTTTAGAATTGCCTGAGCACAAAGTGTGTTATTGTATGTGTACATAATCAAATTGTATAAAGAAATGTGTTTTCACTAACATAGTCTGTGGACATTCCTTTGTGGGTGCTTGGGGGCTACACTGTACTTAAGAACCAGCCTGTATCACCACGTGAGAGCTTAAGCCTTGGTTGTTCGTCCACGATACCAAATAGAGAATCTTGGCTGGGGTGCTCTGTGCTTCTACTCTGCCATATAGAGAGCAGGAGTACAGCTACCCCACTCCAATCTTTACATGGGGTATTACAACCCCGGTGTTTCTGGAAGTCAGGCGCTGGAAAAATGTTAATCCCCATTCCCATAGGACTCTGGGAATGGGGATGACGGAAGCACCATCACCATTGATAACAGTGCTGGTGCTTCCCGGCAAAGTCTGCAGGCGGTTGCCTTCACGCCCGCTATGGGTCAGGCCTCGCGGGCGTGACGGCAGCCACCCGCAGACTCGGAGTGTGCTGGTCCGGTAACAAAGGTGCTGGTAGGCTTACCAGCACCATTGTTACCAGACCAGCACACTTGTAATGAGGCCCCATGTGTCTAGTGTAATGGGGTTATTGTACATGTGGCCAATCGGTCGAGGGACTATAAGGGGGGATTATCATTTTCTGTAGGTGGTAGCCAATTAGGGTGGTAGGATTATGCTGTACTCATTACTATGCATAGTATGGTTAACTTGTGGAATGTCCACAGGACTGGGCTGTGTTATATCCTATTTTACAGGTTGCCCAGGTGGGGGATCCACACACAGAACTGTATCTAGGTAAACAGGACACAGCATTCTGCCAATTATCCAACACCATGTTTTTCTCCTAAGTCTATGGTGGATACTTGTTGCTATTTTGATTTGTATGCCATTTGGAACTGTCGGCAGTGGTGCATTTTAATGGAATCAAGAGTAGTTATGGTACCACATTGTGACTGTATATATTTACCATTTTAGAATTGCCTGAGCACAAAGTGTGTTATTGTATGTGTACATAATCAAATTGTATAAAGAAATGTGTTTTCACTAACATAGTCTGTGGACATTCCTTTGTGGGTGCTTGGGGGCTACACTGTACTTAAGAACCAGCCTGTATCACCACGTGAGAGCTTAAGCCTTGGTTGTTCGTCCACGATACCAAATAGAGAATCTTGGCTGGGGTGCTCTGTGCTTCTACTCTGCCATATAGAGAGCAGGAGTACAGCTACCCCACTCCAATCTTTACATGGGGTATTACAACCCCGGTGTTTCTGGAAGTCAGGCGCTGGAAAAATGTTAATCCCCATTCCCATAGGACTCTGGGAATGGGGATGACGGAAGCACCATCACCATTGATAACAGTGCTGGTGCTTCCCGGCAAAGTCTGCAGGCGGTTGCCTTCACGCCCGCTATGGGTCAGGCCTCGCGGGCGTGACGGCAGCCACCCGCAGACTCGGAGTGTGCTGGTCCGGTAACAAAGGTGCTGGTAGGCTTACCAGCACCATTGTTACCGGACCAGCACACTTGTAATGAGGCCCCATGTGTCTAGTGTAATGGGGTTATTGTACATGTGGCCAATCGGTCGAGGGACTATAAGGGGGGATTATCATTTTCTGTAGGTGGTAGCCAATTAGGGTGGTAGGATTATGCTGTACTCATTACTATGCATAGTATGGTTAACTTGTGGAATGTCCACTTCACAAGCTGTAACCCTTTGAGATAAGATGAGCTCTGTTTCGGTTCAGTTCTACAAGACAGTCTAAGACCCTTTTTGTCTGTAATCAACCTTGTTTTTCTTTACAAACAGGTGCAGTGATTATTTAGCCTCCTGGATTGCTTTTATCTCTTTGTGTTTGGGCTACCATCCTTTCAGTTTGGTGTCCCCGTCGTGATCCCAGACTCGCCATGAAGTTGGGGTTGTCCCTGCCATGCATTCCTGGGGTGTGGCACCATCTGCAGTAACCAGCCCCCCGTGCATGATCTGAAGAGGTTTCCAGGTGCCATGTTAACCAGAAGACGTGCTTACTTCTTGTAGCAGGGTGCTTCTCCCAGATTGTGCAGGCCATTGATGGGACCCTATATTGAAGGAACTTGGGAGAACATGTAGATGTAAGTGCACCTTTGTGGTAGAAAAACAAAGATGGGAGAGTGTTTGTGTGTGGAGTGAGGTGTTGGTGAGTGTGTGGATTGTAAAGACCACTTGGCAATATATAATAGGTACATATTTGTGGTTGTGGTCGGAAGGATCTTCTTCGTGAGAGAAATGTTGACGTCAGGGCTATAATTGCATTCATAAAAAGAGAAGAGAGAGATAACGGTACCTCCTCCATTGTGGAGGAAAGGCAGCAGTGCACATAAATAAAGAGGTGAAGTCCAATATATCGGTAGACCATCTTTTGGCACCTCAGTTTCGACGTGGGCCGGTTTGGCACAGCCTCTTCACTGCAGCGGCCATTTCAGCATGCCCATTTCGGCACAGCCACCTTTCTGGTGCCGTTGATTTGACACGAGGGACGTTTGGGCGTGGCTGGCATTGCAGCCACATCCAAACGCCCTCATGCCAAATTCAAAAGCATCATCCCATGTTAACATTCCTCTCTGCAAAGGATAATGCAAAGGATAATGGCTTGGGTACCACAAGGCACTGTGACAGCGCAGCTTCACAGAGCTTTATGCTGCGCTTTGTGTTATCAATAAAAACATGTGGTGTGGTCGGCCCGGAAGACAGGCAATATCCTTAGCTAAGTTCCACAAAACCGGTAAAGGGCACAGCAACCAGAATCTTAGGGTCAGATGCATTTTGCATACAATTTCTCCCCTAGAGACCCATAGTTGGCAACCTATGCTCACCCAACTTTATTAAGCGCTTTTTCTAAGTATTGTTTGGGAAAATGGAGACTGCTTATTTATGTGGTGGAAGGCGGCTGTGTCTTGCTGATAAGCAGCCAATGAGATCCAATTTGCAATTCGGCTGTGACATTCCTAGGATTGGCTGTATTGACTGATGCTGAAGCTGGCTTCTTGTAACATTGTAATACGTTCCAGAATGAGGTGTGAGATATCATGGAAATTCCGTGTGACATCCTCTTGAAACAGTACTGATGGACATTCTGCATAGCACATGCCGAAAACAGAAAACTCCATTGGCAATTAAATGTTAGGAGCCATTAATCCTGTGTCTCATTTCAATGCTTATGTCCTTAAAGTGCTGTTGTTTGTCTGGGGAAAGTGGTACATTACTTGATACATTACATTACTTGATAGACTGTGCATTAGATTGCAGGAAACCAATTGTTTTGGCAGAGATGACAGTGCTGATGCGTCCTTAATCATGTCCACCCTTCGGCCTGTCACTTGGGATTTGTTCTGAGGCTATGTGACTTTCCCTGAGTCTTATTGGAAAGTGGCTACCGGGTTTTTCACTTCACTAGGCCAGCACAAAACACATTTGGAACGGCTGCCTAGGGTGCCCGTCCTGCTCCATTTCTTGAAAGGCTATTGCCACCAGAAAGCAGAGAGAGAGATAACTATTTTCAGCATTTTAATGACTTTGATGTAAAGCTCTAAGGGGCTAATTTTGGATGTTCCAGGGGAGCCCAGCAGAAGGGGACACAAGGAGGTACATGCACTTGTTTCAAAGTGGAGATTGAGTAAGGGACTACATTATTGTGTATATATTTGTGTTCTTATTGATTTGTGGTTTAAGATGTTATTGAATTGTTGTGTTGTAAAGTCGTGGTTGTTGAATTGTGTGGAGAATTGTGTGGGGTATTTAGTGTTTGTGGGGTGACGAGGGAATGGAGAGGTATCAGGAAGAGTGAATAATAGTGGGAGGTTGAGGAGGATTTTGCTGGATAGGTGTCTCTGTGGTGAAATAGTGTTAGGAGGCTAGGATTGGTTACTACTGGAGTTCCCTGGTGCCACTCGAATAAATGTGTACAACACGTCTGCTGTACTGGGAACAAATAATGAAGTATCACAATGAGTGGGTTGTTAATATGAGAGAGGGAATGTGTAAGCCCTGACCCGAAGAAGGAACAAATGACAGGGTGGGTTTTGGTCATATGTATATTTATTTGGTGGCAATATATATGGGGAAGAAGGTAAGGAATCGGAAGGGCATTCTTGAGCTTTATAGAATGGTAGATAATTTGGAAGTTGTCCCAGAGGATGCAAAGTGGGGAGAAATAGTAATACAACTGCCTGCCAACAACCCACAACGCCTGTAACACCCCCAACCACCACAGACCTGTACAAGCAATAGCAGGTTAAACTAACCCTGAGTTGTGCCCCATGCAACTCTGCAACAAGTCCCTGCAATCTATGGAAATGTCCCACAGCCCCCATGAGCGAGTGCCACGCACAGCCCACTGGTGATGGAAATGTTTAATAGGGCACAAAGAGATTTAGAAACAGCGCTCCCGCAGGAGAGGAGCAGAGCTTGCATGAGTAATGCATATAAGGGAGAAGGGTGCAGAGTGCGAATTGGTACAGATGAATGGAAACCTGGTGATATTTTATTCAGAATTGACAGTGCTGCGATTAAATTTGTACATGTCGAAACGAGGGATGATGGTCGTTATGACGAGAGATAAAGGCAGTACAGGTTAAAAGTCGTTTGCCTTGCCAAACATTAATGAGGAGGCAGAGCTAATGCAAGGTTATCTAGTTGAAGAGCCATGTTTTCAAATGTTTGCGGGAAAGACCAGTAAGATTGCTCAGCCCTCAAGGCCAGTGGTAATGTGTTTCACGTTTTCACAGCAGTAACTGGAAAGCAGGACCCACCAGCTCTGGCAGGGCTGAATCTCGGTATGGTGAGACAGTGCGCATATGCAGATCTGGTTGGTCTTGTTGATTGGGCTTTGGTGAATTTCTGTGAGAGGTAAAGGAGTGCAGTGTTTGCAAGGCACCTGTGTGTGATCAACATCATTTTAAAGGTGCTGCATTCTCATATTGGGAGCCAATGTGCTGATCTCTTCTTGCGGATGAAATGTGATCTCTTTTAGGAATGTTTGAGGGCAGCTCGGAGGTCATTGTTCTGAATAATATGCAATTTGTAAATGTTGTGGGTTGATGCCCCAGCAAATAGTGCATTTCTATAGTCTATTGTGGAGCCAATGATGGTTTGGGCAATGGTGAGGTAACTGTCAACAGGTGTTCATAAGTTTGATAGTGTGAGCAGCGTAGGGGGCAATGGCATTGACTTGGTGAGTAAGGGAGAGGGGAGATATCAAGGTAAACTCTCAAGGTCTTCACTGTCGGGGAGACAGGGATTGAAATACCGTTGATAGAGAAGGAGCAGTATAGCTGGTTAAAGTTTCTGAGTACAGCTGGAAAACCCACCATTTGAATTTCAGTTTATTCATCGTTAATATAAAGCAAGTGAGAGGCCATCCAAGCCTGGTTGGCTTGGTAAACAGCATTGAGGAGTCAACTGAGTAGTCACCTGTGGGAGGAAGTAGGATTTGGGTGTTATCAACATAGTTAGTGTAGGATACACTAAGAGTGTTTAGGGGGTTGAATAATGGTTTTGTGAAAATGTTGTAGAGGGTTGGCAAAGCTCAAGAGCCTTGAGGAAAACCACAGGAAATGGACAAAGGAGGAGCGCTTGCATTTTCCGCAAAGACTCCAATGGATCTGTCGGCTAGAAATGAAGTGATCCAGCTTGTTGACTCTGGTAAATTCTTTGCAGCGGAGGCAAGGTGCTGGCAGAGTATCTTATGGTCTACCAGGTTGAATGCTGCCAAGTGGTTTAGTAGTAATAGGAGGGCTATCTTTCCAGCATATTTGAGCTTGTTGCGCTGGTTATTTAGGTCAAGCAGAGACAATTCTGTGCCTGGACCCAGGTGGAAGCCTGATTGACGCGTTCCAAGGATCCAGCTAGATTCTAGTTATTGCTGGGTTTGGAGGCATGCCTCTCGATCCAGTACATTAGGCAGAAGGGGACTGTGGTGATGGGGCGTTAGTTGGTCGGGATGGTAGTGTCCAAGGAGGGTTCATGGCACACATAAGGATTTAGACAATTTGGTTAGGTTCACAATGGCATGGCTCGCGTGTGGTGTCCGACGGTTGTGACACTCGCTGGTGTTTAAACTAAAGATGAGCATGTGCACCTAGATTGTTCTGGTGGTGCAAAGGCTGACATTGAGCTACAGCTCTGTGTAGAAGAATACACATTAATCAATCATAATCATACACCTCACTGCATAGTAAAACAATTGTCACTCTGTGAGCCAGTTAGTTGACAATTTTATTTTTGGTTTTGCAGCTGTTTCTACCCCTGATAAAGATTTGAATATCTGCCATTTAGATGTTTCTCCAAACTAATGCTGATTTGGAGAGTTGGGACCTGAGCATCGCTAGGGACCCACAACATTAGTTGGGGTGGCAATTACACAGACTGTTGTCTGTTATGATCATGCACCATTATTCACAGTCGAAACAGAGACCAGTGAGCCATAGAGACTGCTGAGATGCTATACACATGCTTGCTGTTAGTGAATGGTAGTACACACACATGTCTGTGTAAAGAACTTGTGGCTACTAACCCAATGTAGAAATGTACCACTTGGGAACATAGGTTTGCATCACAGTAAATTTTATGATTTTTCTTCAGCTGTTATATGTTATGTATGAATGCTTGAGTGTGAGTATAAGTGGGCTTGACACTGTATGAGTTGTGTGATTTTACTGTGCATTGTTTTCAGTTTGCGTTTTGTCATTAGGAGAGTGTTTTATATAGTGTTTTAATCTGTATGCAGAATTGTTTCTTTTAAAGATGTTTGCACCGAAGACCAAGACCTTCTGAGCTTCAGTTTATAGGATTCAATCCAATATTAGAGTTTGATGAATTCATCCCATATGTTACACACCCTGTTGTTTGCTGATGTGGAGGGCTGAGACAGGGGAATCAATGGATAAACCAATAGCAATATTGTATCATATGTTGAAGAAGGGACTCCCAAAGGAGGTGCAGAAGGATTTGGTTAAGGTAGTAGGGATCAATGCCAAGGGCTAGGCAAAGATTCAGGTGATTATAGGGCATGATTGCAATCGGCAGCAGGAGAAGGAAAAGGAAGTAGCAGATAACGTGCAGAAGACTGAAGAGAAGTTAGTGTAAAAGAAATTGGCGAAATTTGGTATATGAGGAGTTGTAATTACTGCACTGGTAGAAGTGAGAATGGCACTGGAGTGGACCAAGGGGGTTACCAAGGGCATATAGACAACCAAGGGTGTCAGGGTAGCTCCCAGGGTGGTTATTAGAGCGGTTACTTTGGTAGTTACCTGCAGGGAAGAGGAGAGTTTCAAGCGGGATGGGGCTGAGATTTGGTGGGCCAGGGCCATGTTGGTCATGTGGGAAAATGGGTAACTTTGCACAAGAATGTAGGAGCAGGCATCTGTATGCATACAACCCCATAGTGTATCCTAGTGGCCCGGGGTTTATGGTCTTTCCATCATTTCCCAACCATTGAATAGCAAACCCATCAAAACAAATAGAACAATAAATGTACAGAAATGGTATCTTTTACATTTAAAAGTACATTTCCATTGAAACTTGTCCATCGAATATAGGAATGGACATGTTTCGATGGATATGTACTTTTAAATGTAAAAGATATCATTTTGATGCATTTATTTCTAACGTGAAAATGTTACATGGAGCTGTCCAGGCCTGAAATCTTTAAAGTATTTTGGCACTGGGCGGCTTCATGTAACATTTTCTTTATTGAGGGGGACCTGGATAGTCCAGACCAGCAGCCCCAGCTATGTATCAGCAGCAGTATGGGATGATGCCCCCAAGCGTTCTGCATGGCGTAATGCCTGCGCAGGCACCCCAGAAGGTACAACAGCCCCAGTATCAATACCAAGCACCCGTACCCCAGCAGATGCAACCCCCATGCATCAGTGTATGCACCACAGCAGACCCAAAAAACAGCCACACAGGTTTGCGGCAAAAATGCTTTTCCCACAGCACAGTGACACCGTACACAGGGGCAAGTGTGGTGGGCGGCAACCCTTTTGTATTCGAAAGGTCAAACACATATTATGATTAGGACAGCCCACAGAGAACCCTGATGTACTCAGTCCTGTCTGTCACCACTGACCCAGAAGAGGAACCCCTGGTATGTGTGGAATATAGGTAACAAATCATTTGTTTTTATGGTGTGCACAGGTGCAACCAAATCATGCATAAAGGGAGCTTGATATTTCCTTATCAGGTAAAGTACTGGCCATGCAGGGATTCTCTGCTGATAAATATTTGGTTCCATGGACAGAAGACATGCCCATCAAGGTAGGTAACCAAGAAGTATTATTGCCACTATTGTTCTCAAAAGCGACACTGGTAAACTTGTTTAGAAGGGATTTGGTAAGTAAATTAAACATGACTATTTCATTTTCAGAAGGAGGGGTAGCGTGTTCCACACAGGAATTTCTTATGCTAAGGTTTTGGAGATAAGCATTGTTCAGTGATGGTGCTACTAGGGGAGTACTTGTGCACCCAGATTTGTGTATGTGTGGAGCAACAGGGTTGTTGGGTTGGGTTGCAGGCGTTCAAAACAAGCCATGGAGAGTGCTGTCTGAATTTTGGGTTAGACTAGAAGGGCCCCAAGACCATGTCCCTCATTGTGAGTGAGCCGGTCCGGGAATGAGGTTACAATAATGTTGTTACTGGGACCTTTTTTATTGACCGGCTCACTCTGAGTCTGGCAGTAGGGGCTGTGAGCTACCAGCAGGCCTGGCCTGCCCATAGTTCAAGCCCGTACCGGCATATAATTCACTGAAGCAGCTGCACCGTTATCACGGTTCCGGTGCTTCAGTGTTCCCATTCCCCTGGAGTCCTATAGGACTCCAGGGGAATGGGAACATACCGTTCTACCACCACCCGTAATATCCCAGTATTACCGGGATATCGGGCAGTGGAAAGAGCAACCTCATAATGAGGGCCCATGTCCCACGTACTATTATCACATTAGATCTGGAGGGGGTGTTGATTGTAGATTACAAAATAGTGCTCATAGGGACAGATGAAGAGACAGGTCAGTGGCAAATAGTTTTGTGTATTGACCCAGCTCAACCATTGAGTGGGGAGTCAGATGGACAGTTGTTTGAATATGCTGACAATGAAAGTGAAATGATCTTGGAAGTGTATGTTCCCTGTCAAAAAAGGATTCAGCATAGAAATGTCCCATGTCCTGTACTTATTGCTAAAAGCACGCCTGCATATTTACAAGATATATCTACAGGTCCCAAGCACTTTATGGGAGGACAGCCCCCATGACATAGGGCGGGCTCCTGAAGAGTATAGGAGCAGTACGTATTAAGTTGAAGCAGGGAGAAGTGTTACATATAGTGGGACTGTGCCCATTGTCGAGAGAAGCAGATGAAGGTATAAATGAGAGAATCATTGCATTATAGTGCTCTCAGAGTCACCTTGTAATGAGGCCATCTACCCTGTCAAAATACAAAGGGTCAAGTTGGAGGTTCATACAAGATGTATGCCCATTGAATAGCATACTGGAAGCAGAGTTCCCACTCGTGCCGAATCCCACCGCAATTCTTTGAAACATACCAACAGAGGCCAAACATTCTACTGTCATTGATTTGAAAAATGTATTCTTGTCTATCCCATTACACCCTGGTTCTCAATATTTTACCATGTTTATCTGCCATGGGCAGAGGTTTCAACAAACCAGACTCCCACAGGGGTATTGTGAGTTCCCTGGTATTTTTTAACAGAGAACTACACATGGATTTTGGGCAATATACATGTACCAAGCATGAACATTCAGTATGTGGATGACCTTTTAGTATAAAATACCACAGATGAAATGTGCACTGCAGATTTGATTACAGATAAACTATACATGAATTTAAGACAAATCCACTTCATTAAACATCTGGCATACTTCACACAAATTAAACCCAAAAATATATGGGTCGCAATAGCAGCTACTAATTGTATGAGCATTAGATTAGCAACAGTTCATTTCCTGAATTCACTAAAAATGGAATAAATGTTTTAAAACTGTGAAGGTTAAATCATGAATCTTGTTAGCAACAATAACGGTAGTGCTACAGCAACTTGCATGACTTCGAGAAAGATCAAAAGAAAAAAAAAATCTAATGAAAAATATCTTTGTCTATTAAGCCATAAGATCAAGATTCTAGGCGTATCTGATTATTTTTCTCTCCGTGTTATCTCCTTGGGAGAATTGCTTATGTGAAGTATATTGAATTGTCAGTCAGTCAAACAAGTTTATTCGGATTTTCAAAGAAATCCATCAAACACAAAAACAAATGCAAATACAACAGAAATAGGCAATTACAATCACTACTCCCAAATAGAAACAATAACTCCACAGTTCATTAAATCCCTAATTCTGTCCCAAAATGACCCTTTACGGTGGCCTCCCCACCAAGGTGCTTGACCGATCACGACCTAAAGGGATATGGTTAGCGCCGGACAATGGAGATGAACTCACAATTGGCCTCCAGGTGCATCCGGACCCTGTATCCGGATATGGACTAATTGAAATCCCATTCCTGGACGTCCTGCCAGCTCCCTCACGTTGTCCCAGGACTTCTTTTGGCACACTCCAGTCCCTAAAGGCCAATTCCACAGTATCACAGAGCTGATTCCCCCCACTAAGTATTCTGACACAACCCACCATGGATTCCCTATGCACTGAGGCACAACCTTTAGTGGACCGTAGCCAGTGTAAGGTTTTATTTAACAGGGCATCCTTTGATTCATACACATCCCTCGCCAGTTTGGGGACCCCATGAAGGAACACCCTAGCGTGTTTGAACTGACATTGAGGTAGGGGCTGGGAGGAAGCCCCACTACCCCGTGGACCATACACTCTCTTTTTCCCTGGGTAGGTACATTGTGGGCCCTCTCGTTGAGGAACATAGACCCACAAGGGTGTAGGCTTTGCCTTGGGATCGGGCGTCCTGTGAGGCTCTTTAAATTTTGCACTTCTTGCACTGGGGTTGATGGCAATTGCTGGTCTTGTGTTCCCCCGCCCCAAGCTAAGGGAGGCGATTGTAGGAACTACAGTTACAGGGCTCAGGGTAGCCTGTTCCCCCTGAAATACCTATGGAGGACCGGGGGGGCCCTTTCCCGTGTTTGAAGTGATCAGAGGCACCCCATCCCTCATAGCCCACCCCTTAGTTTCTAAGAGGGATGAGAGCAAAGTTCTGATGGCTGCCAGCTCCACCAGCACTTGAGTACATTTACAGCCGGCCCCCCTAGGTATAAAGACACCCCCGACTGGGGTGTCAGTACCTGTTCCAATGTCAATGCTAGTACTACAACATTGTCGATCGGTGGTTCTAAGTGGGGAGAGATGGAGATAAGAGCTGGCTACTGAACAGGATGAAGACCCTTGCTCATTACACGGGCTGCGAGAGCGGAGGGGTTGGTTATGCATGGAGCCGTCAATAGACTGTCCCTCCTCTGTGGGAACGGGGGCAGGAGAGGAACTGGACAAACCCACAACCATTCCAGAGCCAAAGTTACGATCGCAATCCTCTACAACATCCAAAGCAAGTGCAAGTTCAGGACAAAGCGCACCCGATGAGGTACCAGGGGAAGTGCCAAGGGAGAGGCTGGATGGTTGACAGCCCCTGGTAAACTCTGTATGCCGAACCAGTTCCCCCTCTGTCCCCGGGCATGGTTCATCAAAGCCAGGAAGCGGAAATAATGGGCAAGATGTCATAGTGGGGGCCCGGAACTCCCCTTCAGCGGGGGTTGGACAAACTGACGTGACGCCCTTGTTTGGGGCTATGTCTGCGAAGTCTTCCAAACTCATCCGTCCATCCGTAGTAACTTCTATGGTTGGAGATGGCTCCTTGGTTACCACCTTAGTTGCTATACCCCCTCATCCCCCGAGTAGGTGAGACAGGCCAGCCTGACCACCAGCCTCTCTATCACCGCCAACACAAAGACCTTCGAGATCAGTTTTACTGTCCCTTATGACTTGGAGAGTTTGCTGGGCTTCTATTTCAGACGAGAGAGAAGAAAGGTGGCTAGAAGAAGTCACTTCCCCGACAACAAGGACAGTGTCAATGAGTGAGAAGACCACAGTAAGGGCCTTAGCTCCAGTTGTTCCTCCTTGGTGGCTCAGTCTCTTAATAACCACAATTTTACGTGATGGTGACTGCTCAATACTGATGGGGGCGGGCTCAGAGCAGCACGGGAGTGAGGTGAGAGGCAAGGTGGGAGAGGGTTTCTTAAGTACAACACTGCCCTTGTAGGACCTTAATGACTTTAATAGGCGCATGGCGGATCCCCTCGAGCCAAGAGCTCAAGCACAAAACACTTCCGGGCTTTTACTCCTTTACTCCTTTACTCCTTCGGGCACAGTCACAAAAGTGAGCACTCCCCTGCGATTACTTGCTCCCCAGCCGCACCTGGAATGGTCCTCCCACCATGAACGCCGAACACCTGCGGCGCCAAACACTGCGCCCTTGCCCCGCCGCGGGCTTCACCGCTGCGGGGCCGTGGAGGAAAGTTTATGTGCCTGGGGGCGTGGCCTGGGAATCAGGAAGCAGCTGGAGGTCCTGCGGCACCAAACACTGCGCCCTTGCCCCGCCGCGGGCTTCACCGCTGCGGGCCGTGGAGGAAAGTTTATGTGCCTGGGGGCGTGGCCTGGGAATCAGGAAGCAGCTGGAGGTCCTGCGGCGCCAAACACCACGCCCTTGCCCTGCCACGGGCTTCACCGCTGCAGGGCCGTGGAGGAAAGTTTATGTGCCTGGAGGCGTGGCCTGGGAATCAGGAAGCAGATGGAGGTCCAGCGTTGCCAAACACCGCGCCCTTTCCCCCGCCGCGGACTTCACTGTGGCGGGGCCGTGGAGGAAAGTTTATGTGCCTGGGGTTGTGGCCTGGGAATCAGGAAGCAGCTGGAGGTCCTGCAGCGCCAAACACCGCGCCGTTGCCCCGCCGCGGGCTTCACCGCTGCGGGGCGGTGGAGGAAACTTTATGTGCCTGGGGGCATGGCCTGAGAATCAGGAAGCAGCTGGAGGTCCTGCGGCACCAAACACTGCGCCCTTGCCCCGCCGCGGGCTTCACCGCTGCGGGGCCGTGGAGTAAAGTTTATGTGCTTGGGAGCGTGGCCTGGGAATCAGGAAGCAGCTGGAGATCCTTGCGGTGCCAAACACCGCGCCCTTGCCCCGCCGCGGGACCTCAGGAATTGTAATATGTAGCTGTAGCATCTTTGTTTTGTTGGTTAATTTTTTCTGCTCATGATTTTTACTATTTCATGTAAATGAATCTTAATTGTTTATTTTTAACGTTTGTTTTGAATTAATGTAATTGTCAATTGATTGTTAAATGTTTCTTTTTGATTCTTGTTTCTGTAAATTGATGAATTGTTATTTTGCAATAATTAAAAAAGTTGATTAATTTCAGCTAAATTAAAAAAAAAAAGATAAAGGATACAAAGAAGTTAAGGAAAACAATGCAATATTTCCAGAAAGATGTGTGTTTGGGGCAGATAATATCATCAGCAGGGAAAATGGTGACACTGGAAAGGACTTCTGCAATAAAGAATACACCATTACCAATTAAAATTAAAGAAATGCAGCTATTTCTGGGTTTGTGTAACTACTGTAGAGCATGGATTTTTGACTATTCCATTTACGCACAATCTCTCCCGCAGGGACTCAAAGAAGCAAAGACGATGAAGGTGTCACGGACGTGGACAGATGAAATGGTGACATGTTTTGCAGAAATATAAAAAATGCTAAAATAATGCTCCAGTACTAACATTGATGAATTGTTATTTTGCAATAATTAAAAAAGTTGATTAATTTCAGCTAAATTAAAAAAAAAGATAAAGGATACAAAGAAGTTAAGGAAAACAATGCAACATTTCCAGAAAGATGTGTGTTTGGGGCAGATAATATCATCAGCAGGGAAAATGGTGACACTGGAAAGGACTGCTGCAATACAGAATACACCATTACCAATTAAACGTAAAGAAATGCAGCTATTTCTGGGTTTGTGTAACTACTGTAGAGCATGGATTTATGACTATTCCATTAACGCACAATCTCTCCCGCAGGGACTCAAAGAAGCAAAGAAGATGAAGGTGTCACGGACGTGGACAGATGAAATGGTGACATGTTTCGCAGAAATATAAAAAATGCTAAAATAATGCTCCAGTACTAACAAAGCCTGATTATACAAAGTAATTGTATCTATTCTCACATTCTAATGCACAAGTTGTGACTGATGCATTGGCTCAGCAAACAACCCTGAGACACAATCCCCTACCATATTACAGTGGTGTCATGTGAGTAATGCAAGGTAAATGTCCATGTGAACAAGCACTGGCCCCTGTGCCTTTGCTATCAATAAAAGCTCAACATTCACTATGGGGTGCTGAGTGACATGATATGTAGAGCATGCTGTGGTTGCAATACTCGAACAATCAAAATCTGCACTGAATACACAGAGGGCCTCTGGTATGAAATGATTTTGTCCAGCCCATCCATTCACATTGTAAGATGTCACACAGTGCACCCTGCCATGTGTATTGCTATACCTATTGAGGAAGGAGAGAAAGTGCATGATTGTGTTACTTATGAAGGTCCCGAAGATGATTTAGTGTGGACACTGGATGATGCACTGCAGGAGGGAGTGGTTCATCGACAATCGATCTGGAGACTGGCCAGAGACACACGGGCGCAGTGGTAGTGTACCTCGTAGATGGGAAATATGAGGTTGTTGTTCAGAAAAGATTACCAACACATTGTTCTGCCCAGGCTGCAGAACTGATTGCCTTAATTGAAGCATTAGAAGCATCCCAGGGATGCTTAGTGACCTTTGACTCCAATGCAGCGCACGTGATCACCACCGTACATTCAGGGATGTCCAGATGGAAAAAGAGGGGTTTAGCAGGTCTGATGTTATGCCAGTACAGCATGCGGTCTTGTTGAAAGATTGATTTATGCATTGTCCAGTCCTTCCCTAGTAGCATTGGCTAAATGCACTGCCCACACTTAAAATATGGACCCCATTTCACTTGGCAAAGATGCCACAGATAAGGCTGCCAAAGAAGCAGTGCATTTAAGAGACCTGAATGTTACAGCTTACCCTGAGGTGGACAGTCAACAGTTGCAGTTAGCAGGGACATATACTGCCATGCCCTTACTCAAATAATTGAACTGCAAGGACAAACACCCAGGATGAAAAGGAATTGTGGGTGAAAAGGGGGTGTTTGCAATCCCCAACGGATCTGATTTGGAGACACAATATTACAGGTAAAGTAGTAATGCCACAGGAGCTGCTAATAGTTGCAGTTGAGCAGCTGCACTACCTGGCGCATGTTTTGAAACAAAACATTGCTGCAGATATTTTTTGGAGAACTGGCTTGTCCAAAATATGTCTTAATGCGAGTAAGACTGAGATCCTTTTCATTGGGATTCCTGCCTCATTCTTACCTCCTACTCTCTAGCTGCCCTGCTTGGGCCTAATCCTCTCAACCTCCTGTGAGGCAAAACACCTGGGCATCATCTTCAACTCCCCTCTCTCCTTCTCTCCTCATATCGCTGACCAGACCCACTTTCAGCTTCACCTCCGCATAGATATTCTCCCTTTCCTCACCTTCCCCCAGAGACTCAATGTCTTCAGAGCTCTTGTTCTCTCCATGCTGGATTACTGCAACAGCCAATTCCTTAATCTGCCTCTTTCCTCCCTCCGCCCTCTACAACTAATTCAGAAAAGGACTGCATGGCTTATTCTTGGCCTCAACCCCAGGGACCGCATCTGTTCAGCCCTAAAATCTCTTCATTGGCTCCCAGTGGTGCACGGATAAAATTCAAGACTCTGTGCATCATCCACAAGGCTTTCTGGGACCTGGACTTCGCTACATCAGACCTTATTTTCCTAAATACCTCCCTGCTAGAGTCCTTCGGTCCTCTAGCTCTAACTCTCTGCAGGTCAGATGTTTCCCCGAGCAGTGAGTGGGGGTAGATCTCTTTCTACGGCAGGAGCTTCCCTCTGGAACGGCCTTCCTGCCCTTCTCCAACTTGAGACAGATCTCCTTAGGTTGCAGAAGCTTCTCAGGACCTTATTTTCTTCTCCTCCTTCCCTCTCCCCTCCCTTGTTATTCTCCATCTACCATTTGTGACTGGTTTCCGGTGTCCCTAATGAGTCTTACTCTGGCCAGGCCCCCTTCAAGCAGTTTTCCCCTTCACCTCTTGCAAGCACTTTCCTTGGGCTCCCTTCCATGATTAGCCTAATGAGTCTGGTTCACACCCGACCTTGCTCTAGTTGATCTGTACCCCTGGGTCCCTTGGCACTTACCCTCCTGGGCTCCCCTTAGCACTTGTCCAGCACTAGGGAACCCTCCCCGTGCACTTCTTCCTCTTCCCTTGTCCCATCCCTTCACCCTGTCTGCCCCTTCCCTGTGTTCTTTTGTTACTGTAGTTGCAAAACCCGAATGTCATAAGGCCTAGTAGGACTGTTATTGTTTTCTCTTCTGCCGCGCCCCCGTATTTTGCCTTGTGGCGCCTGGAAACACCTGTTGTTGTATGGGAACCATAAAAATGTCCAATAAATAAATTAAATACAACTATCTGCAAGAATAACTGAACACCTTTGGGGCAAACTGCACAACACTGGCCAGACACTCAGAACATTGCATGGCACACTGCCCCCGACCCACTGGGCCATTCTGGGAGCTTCACATTGACTACATGGATATGATTGCAGGGCAGCAGGAGTTTTGCGGAAGGGGTTTCAGAGGTATTTGCATAAATGAACAAGTAAAATGATCATTCTGTCTTGCAAGATTGCTCCTAGATGAGAAGTTATGGCTGCAGCATCATTGACAGATGAACTGAACTTACCGCCATCTCAGCTCTACCCTGGGGACAAAATCTTTGTGAGGAACTTTGTGCATCGTTGGAATTAGCAGGAGTGGACATACACAGTTAAGTTATTTTTCAACCCCCTTTGCTGTTCGGGTAAAGGAGTTGCAGTATTTGAATTCACCTAGCCGACGTTCGAAAGGCATCCGACTTCGGTCCACCTTCCTATGAGACTGACCCATGTGTGGATCAAATTAAAGCCTTTATCTTCTGCCTCCCCATTACAGTGACCCACGTGCTGATTAAAATATAAGTATATTTTCCACATTCTTGTGACACTGACCCACTTGTTGCTTGGAATTGAGAGTATGTTTTGCAGTACGTTTCTACTACATTTTTGAATTGTTCCATCCCTTATAGGCAATGACAGATTTGTGGTTGTTTTCCTGGTTGTCTGGTTTGTCTCTCCCTCGGCAGGTGCAACACCACAGACATTGGCCCTCGTTACGACCCTGGCGTTAAGGGATTACCGGTACCGGTAAGGATACCGGTACCGGTAATCCCTTAACGCCTGATTACGAGATCTCTTTGCGGGTCCTGACATTAATGGCTGGTCTGTACCAGCCATTAAGGTGGGGACCCGCAAAGGGACCTTGAAGGTGACTACGGTAACACATTTTGCGGTACCGTAATTACCGCCTTCCCTATTCCCATTGGGCCCTATGGGAATGCGGAAGGGCCAATGGTAAATGGGGAATTACCGCCCCGTCAACCTTGAATGGGGCAGTAATTCCCCATGTCACCATGGCGGATCCGGTAAATTACCGGCATTAACCATGGCGCTAATAGCGCCATTGGTTAACGCCAGGGTTGTAATGAGGGCCATTGTCTGCTATATATGTTATGTGGTACATGTTGTTTTTTCCTTGCAAGTTGTATATTGTTTTGGTGTGATTATTTTATATGGTGGGAACATATAAAGGGGGTTATGGGGATTATGGAATGTTTTTGAGAATGACACACACTTGGTGATAGCATAAATGAGGAACAAAACTAAGGAGCAGACAGAGTACAATCAGTATAAGGGTATTATATTGAACACAGTGACCAATGTACACCACGCTAAATCAGACAACATGTGGTACAATCACTTGTGTGAAGTGGGGAGGGAGAGGTGAAACGAGTGCTACTATGTATGCTCTTTGATACCTCATGCGACATGTGCACCCAAGTTGTTTATGCCTCAGGAAATGCTGCCTTTTATAGCCCAGTGTCTGGCACACTCAACCCTGTGTAGAATACAGTTTTTTCCAAGGGCACACGGTGCAAGCAGTAATTATGGACTGGGATGATGAAGCACGTGCCAAGAAGAAAGAACAGGTATGTTGCAAGCTGTGACCATTGTTGAAGATGGAAGGAGCATTGTTGTCCAACAATAGATGGGTGGCAGGAGTATATGATATGATATGATTGGTTATTTATAACGCACTTAATACCCAGAGGTTTCTAAGCACGGAACCGGGGATCAAGCCTGTGTTGCTCTGTGCTGTCTTGCTTCCAAGGCGAGCATGTTGCGCTGAGCTATCCTCTCATGACTAGTAGTGCAGTGAGTAGTGAGCTGAGCAGTGGGGGGCTAACTGGGGATTCTTGAAGGCGTGGTGGCACGCGTGAATAAGAACTGTGGCAAAGTATGGGTTAACTACATGCCAAAATTGACACAGATTGAGTTAACGAAACACCAGCCAGTTTACTTTTCTGCTTTCGAGGAAATGGCACTCTATCCATAGGAATGAACAGTCATTGCAACAAGACCTTGTTTATCTCTGACCTAACTGAAGGCACAACAACATTAATGGATGTGTACTGATGTGTGGATTCTCGTCTATCAGTTATAAATGTGCCAGCCCCAGAACCAACTAAGCCCCAACAGTTAAGCGTGTTTGCCGATCACAATGAGTTCGTCATCAGAAGAGATCTAACTATTTGTCCAAAGTCTCCTCCGAGAACCTTAAGGAGATTCTGAGTCAATATCAGTTGTTCACCAAGACAGAAACTCTTTTTGCCTCCCTTTTCCTGTTAGGTATCCAGACTGCAGCCAACACAAAGTGGCTGCAAGCTGTGACCTTTGTTGAAGATGGAAGGAGCATTGTTGTCCAACAATAGTTGGGTGACAGGAGTAGTGAGCTGTGCATTGAGGGCTTCCAGCCAAAGTACAAAGGCCAGCATAGACTGTTCTGCTTTCGAGGAAATGGCACTCTGTCCATAGGAATGAACAGTCATTGCAACAAGACCTTGTTTATCCCTGACCTAACTGAAGGAACATCAGCATTAATGGATGTGTACTGGGTGTGTGGATTCTCGTTAATCAGTTATACATGTGCCAGCCCCAGAACCAACTAAGCCCCAACAGTTAAGCGTGTTTGTCGCTCACTAAGGGTTCGTCATCAGAAAATATGTAACTATTTGTCCAATGTCTCCTCCGTGAACCTTAATGAGATTCTGAGCCAATACCAGTTGTTCACCAAGAAAGAAACTCTTTTTGCCTCCCTTTTCCTGTTAGGTATCCAGACTGCAGCCAACACAAAGTGGCTGCATGCTGTGACCATTGTTGAAGATGGAGGAGCATTGCTGTCCAACAATAGATGGGTGGCAGGAGTAGTGAGCAGTGCAGTGGGGGGCTTACTGGGGTTTCTTGAAGATTTGGTGGCACATGTGAATCAGAACTGTGGTAAACTATGGGTTAACTTTGTGCCAAAATTGACAAGGATTGAGCAAACAAAACACCAGCTAAAGTACAAAGGCCAGCAGCGTACTGTTCTGCATTCGAGGAAATTGCACTCTATCCATAGGAATTAAATCAAAATAGAGTGGCCTTTGGAAGCCCTGGGGATGGTGACCACACACCCACCTGACTTGGAGAATTATAATGAGTTTTGGGTTGATGTAGAAGGAGATGAACAGTGATCTTTTATGACTGGCACCCTGGAAGAATATGCCTGAGGAAGTGGGGATTTACATCACATGTGTAGAACATGGGTACCTAAGGACGACAAGTATTGAAGGAAAGAAGGAGAATGTTTAGTTAATAGAGTATTAACTGAAGGAGTAATGTTGGGATGCACGTAGACCGCCCCAGCCAGGCAAAAAGGCTCAGGTTGGGGACAACCTATTAGAATGCAACATCAGAGGAGCAGAGTCAAGTTTGCGCCACAGACAGCACATACACTACTGTGTTGTGCCTTATGGTCGTATCTAGACCACACTATTGTGTTGTGCCTTATGGTCGTATCTAGACCACACTACTGTGTTGTGCCTTATGGTCGCATAGTGACCACACTACTGTGTTGTGCCTTATGGTCATATCTAGACCACACTATTGTGTTGTGCCTTATGGTCGTATCTAGACCACACTACTGTGTTGTGCCTTATGGTCGCATAGTGACCACACTACTGTGTTGTGCCTTATGGTCATATCTAGACCACACTATTGTGTTGTGCCTTATGGTCGTATCTAGACCACACTATTGTGTTGTGCCTTATGGTCGCATACTGTGCCCTGATTTTGCTGCCCACATTGCATTCTGTTTCTAGTTGTGCCATGTTGAACGATACCCTCGCCATGCCTCAACAATCCACCAGCTCACCAGCTGCCCCACTGGCATTCCTCTCCAACATTCCTCCCACCTACTTCCTACCATCATTCTTCACTGAAAGCATCCCCACAGCACGTCATCCTCCACCCAGCATAACTTCCTACACCAGACCCATCCACACCAGGAACCAACTCCTAGGTCTCCGTTCTAGATACCCCAGACTCACCCACCAAGCACCTCCCACCACTCTTAACACGCCTAACACGCCATCCCTTACAGTCAAAACACCCTTACCTAAACCCACCATGCCGCACCCCATCCCGGCGACACCACTCAACACCACCCCTACCTCGGCCCAACACACACACAACCTACAGTGTGCCCTCATAAACGCCAGATCCATCCCTGCCCATGCCATTGAAATTCACGAACTCCTAATTAGCTTGGACCTCGACATCTTAGCCATCACCGAGACATGGCTGCACAGCGCTGCAGGGCCAGCCCTCAACCTTACTATCCCACAGGGGTACGCCATTATCCGGCAAGACCGCCTCTCCTCAGTAGGTGGTGGGGTAGCATTCATCCTGAAAGATCACCTCGAGGCCAGACAAATCACCTCCAATCTAGGTGACAACATAGACTCTCTAGCTATAAAAATTGCCCTCTCCCCTAACTCCACCATCACCTTCAACCTAGTCTACCGCCCGCCCGGCCCCCTAACAGAGTTCCATGAGAACCTTGTACACCGCCTAACAGAAAACCTAAAACTCACCTCCAAAAGCATCCTTCTAGGTGACCTTAACCTGGGGTATAACGATAAAAAGGACAAGCCTGCTAAATCTCTTGCACTAGCCTTAAAAGAACTAGGCTTCGACCAAAAAATAACCTCACCCACACACAACAAAGGCCGTATCCTGGACTGGATAGCTGACCACAACTGTCACGTCGACATTAGCTCCATCACCCCGACTCCTTGGTCAGATCACCACCTCATTCACTTCTTTATTCCCGCTGTATCTAACACAAACAAACCTAACCCCATCCCCCCAGCACTGGCAAGATGTGTAAAAAATCTCACTAAAGATAAAATTACACCCCACCTTCACATCCTCTCCACAGACCTCAAGTCATCTGACCCGTCAGAATTAGCAGATATCTACAAGAGCACCATAAGCACCGCCATTGACGCCATTGCCCCCTTGCAGACCAAAAAAGCCAAAACTATCAAACACTCAAATACCTGGTTCTCCACTGAACTCAAAGAACTCCGCTCACAGAAAAGAAAAGCTCTAAACTCCTGGCAGAAATCGCCTTCCCCAGCCACCCTATCCTCCTACAAAAAAATCACTGCCCAATACAAAAAAGCCATAATCACAGCTAAATCAGTCTCTTATAATGATAGAATTGCTAATGCAAGCTCCGAATCCAAAGAACTCTTCGCCATTTTCAACGAACTCACCACACCGGCCACCAAATCACAAGACATTGTTAAAGACCAAATCTGGTGCAACTCCATACAATCTGCCTTGTTAAATAAAATTGAACTCCTACAAACAAAAATTAAGGAGCACCACAAAAACCTATCACTGCACCTCAAATCTCCCACCACCACGAGCCACATGCCCACCCCTAGTTCGGGAACCACATCCACCAAAGCCCCCACTACCCCGTTCAAATTCAGGGAAGTCACAGAACACGAAGTTATTGAGATAATGAACAAGATCAAACCATCCAATTGTAAAGGAGACCCCTGCCCCGCCAGCCTGATCAAAGACTGCACTGAAACACTCGCCCCTTTCCTTAAATCATTCATTAATGCCTCTTTCAAAACCAACACTGTCCCTGACAGTCTAAAAGAAGCCTGGGTGCGCCCGCTTCTAAAAAAAACCACCCTCGACCCTGAAGTAGCTACCAACTACAGGCCCATCACCACTGTGCCTTTCCTGCTCAAGATACTGGATAAAATGGCCTACACACAAATCCAGGATTATCTCGAAACCAACCATATCCTAGGAAAAAGACAGTCAGGCTTCCGACCAGGTCACGGAACTGAGTCAGCCCTACTTGATCTGAAAATACAGCTTGCTGACACTATGGATAAAGGCAAACCGGCACTCCTTCTCCTACTGGATCTATCTGCCGCCTTTGACCTTGTCAACCACGATATCCTAGGCATGCACCTAAAAAATGAAGCACACTTCTCCCCGGAAGCCATTGCATGGGTGGCCTCATTCCTAAATGGCAGACTCATGAAAGTCTTCTCAGACACTGCCTCGGCAACCCCTACCACCATCCACTGCGGCGTCCCACAAGGCTCCTGCACCGCCCCCACTCTCTACAATATATTCACCCTTCCTCTCTTCAATGACCTCGACTGTCGTAACATAGCGTATACCAACTACGCAGACGATACGCAGGTACTACTCCCTCTAACTGGGACCTACGAAGAAGATGCGACAGCATTAACCAAAATCTACACAGCCATCCAAACCTGGATGGCGGCCAACGGCCTCTGCCTAAACGGGGACAAAACCGAAATCCTCATAGTAGGGACCAATGAAATTCTCAACAAACTCCCCCCCCAATACAAATCCTTCAACATCGACAACTCCACCATCTCAGTCTCCAAGACTGTTAAAACCTTAGGCGTTCACCTAGATGCCTCACTATCTATGTCTCGCCAGGTCAACGCCATAGCCTCTTCCTCGGCACTTACCACCAAGATGATAAATGCTGTCAAGCCTTTTCTCTCCGCCAAAAACTGCCTGTCCATCGCCAGAGCCACTATAGGTACAAAACTAGACTACTGTAATGCCCTGTTCCTAGGCACCTCCGCCCACAACCTAAAAAAACTCCAAATCACGCAAAACAATGCGCTCCGGGCAGCACTGTCCATTCCAAAAAGAGAACACATCTCGCAAGCAAGGAAAGATGCCCACTGGCTACCCGTGAAGGAACGCATACTTTTCAAAGCCATGACCATCACACATAGATGCCTATCCCTGGATGCCCCACCCTATCTCGCAGAAAGAATCACACCGAAAGCCTCCATCAGACCCACCAGAGCTCACCGCACCAACATGATTGATGTCCCCACGTTTCAAAGATCCAGGGCGGGAGGAACCAGCTTCCAACACCTCGCACCTAAAAACTGGAACTCCTTACCTACCTCACTAAGGAACGAAAAATCATACCATACCTTCCGTAAAAACCTCAAAACCCTCCTATTCCGCTAAAGTCTTCCACATGCACTCTCATGCTTGCATTGTAACCACAGCATAGCATAACCTCTAAGCTCAATGTTTATTACCAATGTGAAATGTACTCGGTAACTCGGTTTACATCTGTAAACACATTCCTATGCTTGTGTTCATGACTAAGTCTGCTGTAACAGCGCCACGATGCCCCAGGGCAGTTCTGTGCGCTTTATAAATGCAAATAAATAAATAAAATAAATAAATATGTTATTTTAGTTAGGCTTGAAACATATTAGATATGCACATGTAGCAACACAGAAAGTGCAATAGATGTATCAATGTTGTAGTTGCAGAGGTCAAGGATAGGGCAGCATTATAGGCCCAGTGTTTAATTGATGCAAATGTGGTGACATAGGGAAGCGTGATTTGTAGGAAGGATTGAACTAAGTGGAAGATGGAGTCAGCAAGGCAGCGTGGTAAAAGCGAGGTCTGTGTGTTAACTTGGCAGAAGTGTCACCATTTTGATGTTAAGGCCTAGCACATGATGAACAGAAGAAAATGCATGCCTTGGTATGGAGCTGCGGCTCTGGTTGTTCAGCTCCAAAAACAAATCCCCTTTTTTTCATTTCCCAGGAGAGAAGCCAAAGTCAAAGGCATCCATGGTGAAGCTGAAGTCAAAGGCACCCATGGTGCGCAGATGAGAACTAATTCTATCCAGCTGCGGGCCCTGAATGTGGTGGGAATGCAATGGTGGTCGGTGAAGGAGCAGGAAGGGATGCACCCTTTGAAGGACAATGAGAAAAGGGCATGAGGTTATGTGATGCCAATGAGCCAGACAAAGAGTTAGAACACTACTGCCCTCACCCGAGGGCTGATACCACATATGTATTACACCTAGACACACAACTTATCAAACAAATCCTCAAAATTCAGATTCGAGAGTGGTGCCCTGGTCACATCATCCCAGGCCACCTCTGGTTGGGAGGAGCTAAGCGGGAAGCATTGTCTGGAACATCTTGTCATTTGGGACAGTTGGAGCAGAAGCAATGCCAATACATTTTGTACAAGATCGGGGTGCAGCTTGTGTGCACTCTGGCATCTGGGTAAATGAGGAAGCCTATTGTCTTATCAAAGCAGAGTTGACCTTGCCAGGTTACTTTGATTGTGTCTGGAACAGGAGGGTGCACATCATGTGATGGTCCCAAATTCATTAACCTATTGATAAGAACACACTAATCATACCTGGGTTCCAGAGTGACAATGTCCACGTGTCTAGGGGAATGGGGAAGCATACATGTGGCCAATCGGTCAAGGGACTATAGAAGGGTATGTGCATGTTCTATACGTGGTAACCAATGAGGGTGGTGAGATTATGCTGTACTAATTATTATGCATATTACTATTCTATTAACTTGCAGAATTGTTGCTATTTAAGGTGCCATCCTTTGAGATAAGATTAGCTCTGTGTCGGTTTGGTTCTACAGGACCGTCTCTAACCCTTTTTGCATGTAATAATCCTTGTTTTTCTTTGCAAAGACATGCAGTGATTATTTCGCCTGCTGGATTGTTTGTATCTCTCAGTTTTTATCTCTCTGCCCTTTCATAGACTATGGATTTTTGATTACTATATTTACATCAATACCTTGCTGCAAGGGCTGGAAGAATCACCTGGACAGGAGATATGATCACATGTTTTCAGGAAATCAAAAATGTGATCAGTAATGCCCCAGTGTTAGCAACACCAGATTATGCAAAGAAATTATTCCTGTCTCACATTATAATGGTATAATGGCAAGTAATGATGACCATTCACACCCATCAGACATCCATGGGGTACAAGCCCTGGCTTAGTATAGTGGACTTTTAGATCCGTTAATGCAAGGTCAGTTACCATGCGAGCAAGCTCTGGCAGTAGCATTTTTCACAATAAAAAGAAAAATTCTACAATCACAATAGGATGTCCAATAACATAATATGTAGAACACACAGTTTTGCTATTCTAGAGAGATCCAAATCCATCCTCACCACGCAGAGGGCGTCTGGCTATGAGGTTCTATTGTCCATCTCCTATATCGTCACATTTTCAGGTGTTGCACAGTGAAATCAACAACATTCATTGGAGAATCTGTACAGCCAGGTGAAGTTTGCACGATTGTGTAGAATATGAAGGTCCTGAAGATAGCATGACAAAGGCCAGGGAGGACACAGTTGAGGAATGAGAGGTGCTTTTCGTGAATGGTTCATCGATGATTGACCAAGAGATGAGACAGATGCACACTGGTGTAGGAGTGATGTGCTTTGTAGATGGGGGTACGAGGTCAAGACAAAAAAGAGATTGCCTGCATATTATTCTGCCCAAGCCATGGAACACATGGCACTCATAGGAGCATTAGAAATGACAAAAGGTACTATGGTTATCTTTTATTCAGACTCTGCATATGTTACTTCCATTGTACATTCCAGATTGCCAAGATTGCGCATGAGAGGGTTTACAAAATCAGATGGAAAACTTGTGCAGCATGCAAAATTGTTAGGGAGATTAATGCATGCATTGACTCGTCCCTCAGTAGTTCCTGCGGTAAAATGTGCATCGAATATGCATAATGTGGACCCAATTTCTTGTGGTAATGATGCAGCAGACAAAGCATCAAAAGAAGGAGCCGACCTACAAATACCAGATATCAAAGCACACTCTGAGGTAGCATTTCAGCAGGAACAGTTGCCAGCACCATACACTGCAATAACCCATAACACAAATAATTGAACTTCAAGGCTGAGCTCCACAGCAGGAGAAGGATTTGTGGGTGAAAAGAGGATGCTCCCTTTTCCCTATGGTCCTAATTTGGAGACACAATATTGCAGTTAAAGTAGTAATACTTCAAGAGCTGTTTACATTTAACCTTTGAGCAATTGCACTATCCTGCACATACATTTAAGCAATATACTGCTGCTGACATTTAGGAGAACTGGTTTGTACCCAATCTCGAGGAGCATGTGGACCACTTTGTAGCTAATTGTACTACCTGTCACCTTTACAGCACAGGTCATAGCCTCAGAATGTTAAAAGGGACATTGCCCTGTCCCTAAGGGGCCTTGCGAGAGCTTCACATTTATTATGTTGACATGGTTAAGGTGTAGTAACTATCCTTATTTGATTGTTGTAGTATGTCCCTTCTCTTGTTGGCTTGAAGTAGGATGCTGTGCCCACCCTGATGCCAAATTGGCAGCTACATTTGTGGTACGTGAGTTATTTCCTCACTCTGGAATATGTGATGTCCTGAAATACGACAATGGGACACACTTTTTTAATGAGTTGTTCAAAGATATTACCTCCCTATTAGGAATAAAACACACATTGGAGGTCATTACGACCTTGGAGCTAGCCATGCTGCTATTTGCGGCATGGCTTCCCCCATTCCGGGTAATGGGTCCGGGTTCCTAGAATAGGGAAATACTGGGCCATTCCGACCTTGGAGGGCCCGGTATTTCCCCATTCCAGGAACCCATCCCCATTCCCATTCGGGCCCCCATAGGGCTCAATGGGAATGGGGAGCATGCTAACAATGGTCCCGTTGTTAGCATGCTGGACCGCTCACAGGACCCACTAAGGACGCCTGGTAAAACCAGGCATCCTTAGCGGGTCCCGATAGCGGAACTCATAATGAGGCGGTAGGGGGTTAACGGGGCCGGCAGCTCTACCGGCCTCATAAACCCCCTACCGCCAGGGTTGTAATGACCCCCATTGTGTTCAGTTTACCACTGGCAAACCAACAGGATTATAGAGGGTCTTAATTGTTTATTTAAACAACGCTTGTCGAAAACATGTGACAATCTGCGTAAGAACTGTTCCACTGTCTCACCCTCACCCTCTTTGTCATCAAAAATCAGTCAGGGAAAGAACATCACTTGACCCCTCAAAAGATTGTGATGGGCAGGGGGCTACACACACCACTCATTCCTGAATGCACAGTCTCTGATGCCCACAGAACAGCTAATATGCTAGGGGATAGATTTCCGGGATACCGTAGGGGCTTAACCAAATGTGACAGAATGATATCTCAATAGCTTGCACCAAGTTCCCAACAGCCAGCTGCAATGGACACTA
Source organism: Ambystoma mexicanum (assembly GCF_040938575.1). Lineage (NCBI taxonomy): Eukaryota > Metazoa > Chordata > Amphibia > Caudata > Ambystomatidae > Ambystoma > Ambystoma mexicanum. The sequence goes on along the minus strand of NC_090930.1, from coordinate 1,283,787,657 downwards.
TCGACCCAGCATCACTGCTACTACCTCAGATCTTCCCAGGGGATGGAGTGTTCATCCAATAGTGCGTAAGAAAAATGGAATGACCCAAGCTTCCATGTACCCTACAAAGTTGTATATGCTACACGGTCTGCAGTGAAAGTTGAAGGACAAAAGTACTAGACTCATCTCACAGACATCAGGAAGGACACAAGCACTGGCCCTCCTCCTCATTACATGAAAGAGTTACAGCACTAAAAGATGAGTTTTGTCCGTCTGTTTTTAACATTTTTTGCAAGGAATGAGTCCCTTGAGATGGACACATATTGAGACTTTTTCACAGCCTCAAGAAACAGTGCATTGCACCAAGAATATGCTGTTGTGTATTGCATGTCTTTCTCTGTCTTTCTTTCCTTTCTTTTGGCAAGAATTATATTGTGGAGGCAAGTAAAGGGGGTATAATAATGACACTGAAGATCATGTGTGTTATCAAATAAGAGTGTGTTACTGCCCAGAGCAGAAGGGACATTGAACAGTACATTGAACATCAAGGGGTTCTCTTTGATAGTGTTGCAGATGTGCATTACCCCAAAACAGATAGCCTTTGGAATAATCATATTCAGTAGATGTGAAGGGGGAGGTAAAAGGATTCCTGCTACATCTGCTCCCTGACCCCACACACAATTGGCACTCTCAGATTGTTTATTTCCTAAGAATTGCCACCTCAAATAGCACAATATCTAGTGCACCTAGACCTATGTAGGGTACAATCGGGTCAATAAACACATGGGGGGACTAGGGGTGGGTTTTTACACCCTGTATATAATCCCAATCATATTTTCACACATAACATGTACAGGTTAAGTCACCTGATTGCTTTTCATCATCTGTTTCTTACTTAATCTATTAGGCCCTCCAACCATACTAACTGAGCCCTCAGGGTATTTTCTGCCCCTAGGTGCCAGTGGTGTGCCACCTATCTAGGGTGAGGGGACAGAGAGAGGCTACACAACTACACTTAAAAGGAACAGTGAGACACTTTGCGATATGTCCATATACCAAGTTCTAGCAGGAACCACAATTCCTTTCATTTTCCTGCTCTGGTGAACGCAAGGTTTTTAAAAGAATATAGCCAGCAGGCAGGCTTGTAGGAAACACCGGACCAGCAACATTATAATGAAGCCCAATATCTCTAGAGCTCTGGTCCTCTCTAGGCTGGACTACTGCAACAGTGTTTTCCTCAATCTGCCTTAATCCTCCCTTGCCCCTTCAAATAATCCATTATAGGACTACAAGACTTATCCTTGGCCTCAAACCCAGGGACCGCATATCCCCAGCCCTAAAATCTCTCCACTGTTTCCTGGTTTATGCAAGAATTAAGTTGAAGACCCTCTGCATCATCCACAAGGCTTTCTGGGGCCTGGGACCCCGCTACATCCAACTCTCTGTCCCTAAAAACCTTCTTCCTGGAGCCCTTTGGTCTTCGGGCTCCAACTCTCTGCAGATCAGATGCTTTTCCAAGCAGAGAGTGGGGGATAGATCTCTCTCTTCTGCAATCCCTGCCAATTCCAAGCTGGAGCTGGATCTCCTTAAGTTCTGAACAGTTATCAAGACCCTCCTGTTCTCTTCTTCCTTCCTTATCATCCTCAAATGGTATTGCCCACCTCTGCCTCATTAACTAGCTGCCGGTTCCTTCTGAGACCTACAGGTCATCATGCACTCCTCGCCCAGTCTACCTCAACACCCCGGTCTCTCCTGGCCCGCCGCAACCTGCACTTGCCCTTCTAGACTCCCTTCCCCTCACAAGCCTGGTGGGGTCTGCATCCATACCAAGCCCAGTCCACCCCGTCCTTGCACTAAGCAGGTGGACCGACACTCCCTGCATTCCCTGCATTCCCTTGCACTTGCCCATCTAACCTGACCTCCCCTTAGCACTCACCTAGCCCCATGGGTCCCCTTCTTCCCCCTCATTCACCCCAGAACGTGTGCACTCTCTACTCTTACCACCCTAGCTTTATTCCATTCCGCTCAAACCGGCACTCTCCCCACACTCTCCTCTCCCCTGCACTTCTTTGTGACACAAGGCCTATTAGGACCGTGATTGTTATTTTTCACGCCTTCCCCCCCTTTTTTGTGTCCTGCTGCGCCTTGAACACCTTTTGTTGTATAAGCACTTTATAAATACCCAATACATTGAAAAAAATAAAATACAAATAAAAATAAAACTAGAACTTGAATGTGTTTCCATCTACACTAAAGATCCCCTTTTCAATTGGCAGAAGATTTACTTTTAAAGGTTCACTTGAAGACCTTTCACAGTAATGTTGCACATTCACAGATGTTATAGTTCTATCATTGACTTTATTTGGATGCCTGTCAATTAAATGATGAGTAAAGCTATTAATTGACATAATTGTAACTTCTTTTTAACCTGATCGAAATTGAGTTTAGGTTCATTCCATCTATCAAAGGTGAAAGCCTTCAAAGCAAATTCTTCCCCAGTAAGAAATGTGTGCCCTGAGAAGCCATGACTATCATTCGATGGGTGAGTGAACATCATCCCATTTCAGTTTCCAATTCGGTAACTCTGTCTAATTGAATTTCCTTTCCATGAAAGTTCTGCAGTTCGTCAAGCAGGACTAGTGACCCTGTTTTTAAGAGAGCCAGAAAGCCACCTTGTCCCTGAACATAGGTAGGCTTGAAAAATCTCTCAACTTTCACTTCCAAAAAGAAAATAAAGTGTGAATTAGTGAATGGTTCTGAATGTATCATTCTCATGAACTTGAGCCTAACACCTTAGCTCTATACAAAGAACAGCATTGGTACAATGAAATGCAACGCATGGTACAAAAGGCGTCTAAGAAGAAGAAAGAAGATGGGCCTTAAACTGGGTTTGAAAGAGGGTGAGAAAGGTGTTTGGGGCAAACAAAGAGAAAGAACGAAGATGGGAGGAGGCAGAGGGCAAGCCTGGAACAGATTTAAAAAAAAGGGAATAGAGTGAAGAGAGTGAGAATGAATATAGAAAGAAATAAGGGAAGAAAGATAGGGAGGAGCAAGACCATGTAGAGATTTAAGTATGACGCAAGGAAAGCCAGTGCAGATCCTGCAATGTAGCAGAAATGTAATCACATGGAGAGAGAACGGACAGTCCGCGAATAGAAGGATTATACATGGAGTGACTAGGAGTGACTAGGAGCAAAGTGGGAAGCAGGAAGACCAAGAAGATTCAGTAGCCTTCTTTTCCACTAAAATGCTTACCCAGTGCAGGTTCAGGGATAGCCCAGGCTATAGATCACCTTGTTTATGTGACACACGATGGGATAAGGAGAGTGCAGAGTGTGAGCACTACACTATTGCCATTCTAACGCAGTTCAAACGCCATTCCAGATTCCACTACAGCCTTTTTTTTCTGGCCTGCCAGACTTCTACTCTGTCTCTCAGCAGACTAGCCCCCAACATTGTAGACAGGGAGAAGCATGCGTAAACATGTCGCTGCTGACTGTGTGGAGCAAAGCAGCGAGCAGATTCTGCCAGATCCCGATTTTGCTCATTCATAACCACTCTTACCAGGGTTTTATCACCTGACTGCTCACCATATACACCCAGTGTAAGTGGCGTTTCCCCTTAATTAAATCACTCTCTCTTTCCACCGGAGGCTTACCTCAAAAGGGGCTCTGTTTTTCATTCATGCCACTGGAATCAATGGGAGGCAAAGATGCATACTTTTTGTACATTATAAGTCTATATTTGGTTTTAACAACAGCACATAATGGAACAAAGGAAACAGGTCATACTATCTACCAAAAGGCTATTCATGATCATATAATGGGATCAGTACAAAACATGTTGCACAGCCTTTGGATACACCACAGCCGATCCACAGTTCTAAATGAACAGCCAGATGCAAAATAAGAGTGGGGAAAGAGTGCTGGAGGGTAAACAGAAGGATGCGCAAAAACAATGGTGTATATGGTAGATAAAAATAACTGTGGGGAAGGAGATGAAAGGAGGTCTGGGATGGAGGGGTTGTGAGTTACGCAGGGGTGACAATACATCCATGGAGAATTGTGGTGATGCTTGGTGGTACTTGGGCTGTGGGTCTCAAAGCTCATAGAAAGGTACTTGGTCAACCTATTACACATACATATCATTCATTGAAGGCTGCTCAAGTTCAAGTTTGCTTTTCTAGCTTGTCGTAGTGCCTTTCATGCCCTTTTTTCTCTGCAGACTGGGTTATCATATTCAGAATCACATTTTCAAGTTTTGATCTATTTAGCCTTTTCCAGAAGGTTAACATCTGGTTTAGGGCAATCATTGAGGCTGGTTTTGACCATCTTTTCTGACTGCCCTGGGAAGTGGCCAAAGACTAATTAAGGTTACAATTTCCAGAATACTGTTAATTGTAAAACGGTCTCCATCCAGTCCAGCATCACTGTCCCCAAGGGATCGGCCATGTTGTAGAACCACAACGTATTCATCAGTGTTCCCATGCCTTCATTACAAAATCAACATCAAGTAGATTGAAGCAAACCAGTATTATATATCCTATCAGGGAGCATAGCTGCCTAAAGATGATACACTGGGCCTCATTACGTATCCAGCAGTAACTCTGTGCTACTGCCGGGTTGCCTCCGGACCCGCAACAAATCACTGGCGCCTGACTTCCGGGTGCAACCGAGATATTCCAAGTCCAGCGGCCGGGGAGTCAGGCACCAGCAATTTCCTTAATCCCCATTCCCAAATAGTCCCACATGACTCTATGGGAATGGGGTCATGGAAGCACCAGCATCATTGTTAACCTTGCTTCCGTGACTGCTTTGCCTGCTGTAACTGCTGTGCCCAGCAGGGTTGACCTGTCAGGCACAGCGGCTCCGGCAGGCAAACCCGTAGTTTGCCGGTCCAGAAACAACAGTGCTGGTAAGCTTACCAGCACTGTTGATTCGGGACCAGCACACTTAGAATGTCTTATAAATTGTAGGGCTAGATACCTTTACATTTGTATGTGATTGGCAGATACTTTCTTCCAATCTTCCTCAGTGCTAATGACATTCAGATATTCAATCCATTTGTCCTGTGACAAGCAGAGTGAAGTGAGCAGTCAGGTGGGACAATCAATGTGCATAACGTTAAAACTGGTAGATTGCTTTTTTGTGACTGTTAGCAATGTTGGGGGTCAGGAATGCTCAAGTTATGAACAGTGAGTAGGACTTCAAAGAGTTTGACCAACATATAGCATTTTGATCTTTCTCCGTAAGCTTGTATTCGAAATTTCTATATTTATAGGAGACAAGTGAGCTTCTATTCCATATGTCCAACAGGTGAATATGTCCTTACCTTTGAGGGCATGACGGTATTCTGTTTGTACTAACTCACTATAAAGTTTTATTTAATATGGCAACTCAACCAAATACATTTGATAGCAAGCGGTATGAACAGGAATTTCAAATGTTAACTGTCTCCCGCACATTGTGCACTATTCTTTTTAATACCTGTTTTGGAAACCCAAAACATGGCGTATAAAATGGACACAAAAGAAGGAACTGTAGATAACATTGGTTATACACGTATGCAAAAAGTCCTGCGCCTAGGTAACCATGGTCACGCATGTAAACATTGTCCCTCGCATCGTGGCTGCGCGGGAACACGCAAACGTACATACGAGAGAGAGAGAGAGACCGATCTTTCGAGGTAAGCCCTTAGCTAACCATCGGATGCTAGGAATCGTGAAACTTACGGATCCTATAAGCATCCTTGACAAATCATCTAACAGCCTAATTTAACCTCTATTAACACGTGGAACCCAGCGCCTAGTGTGAATACGTCACGTTTATAAGAATGTCCAAGCAGACGCTTATGCACCCGAACTTAATGTTAGACCCTTCCTCTTTCATGAGGATTTTTACAAATACAAATTGTCTTCTTAGTTCCTAAAAGTACTGTTGGACTATGTAGCTAGCACTTTTAGATCACAAGGAGCAATGCAGACTATTGTATATACTTAATCAATACAGGCACTCATTGGTGAATACACATAGACACTTTGGCGTAAACAGGTGGAAGTCTCTATAGATGGGGAGATAGACCAATATGCAACTAGATAGGGAAGAACCAATACATTTGAACACATCAAGTGTTAAATAATTACGTAGGACTAATGGAGGCTTTTATTCTCGCCAGAAGGGATTAAACTTGGGCCACTAGCGGGGATTAGCTGCTTGCAAAGCAGACCACCAGGTCTGACATTCAATTAACAGTTCTCCGCAATTGCGATGAAAATTAAAAGTATAACCACAGTTACGTTTGAACGCACGTATCAGAACTCCTTCAATCCAAGCCTCAGAGGAAGAGCAAGGTTTGCTCAAAACACGTGTCAGGCTGTACACCATCCCATTAAACAAATCTGCAATTTAAGCAGTGTCTATAACTTTCTGTGTTGGCGCAGTGAGACTGGAAAAACTCCCTTTTAGTTCACTATTACTGTGGAGTACATGGACAATGTACCCACAACCTCCAGCCACCTGCTGCCTTCCGTTTTCTTTTTTCACCCTGTAAGCGCAGTGTCCTGCTAGGTTTTTTAGCCCAGTCCCTTCTTTAGTAATTGTTGCTTCGGGCTAATACGAGCCATATAATTTGAGCAGATTTTGAATTGCCCTGACTTGAGAAAGGCAGTGTTCCTGCTGAAACACGGGTTATCAAAGAGGGCTACTTTACTTATGAACACAGCTCAACAATAAAAACATGAGTTGGAATTTACTGCAATCCTGTTAATAATAGCTTTTCTGTGGCACTTGATCATGTGTGATGTATTGTTACACAGTTTTCTGTTGTTAACTTGCACCCTTGTTTATTTCTGTTTTAAGGCTCCCATGAGTAAAATATAGTTCTCTTTTACAGGAGTAACAGCTGCACACCACGAAAGGGTGCCATTCACCACAGAAGGGGTACTTTCACAACTCATCAGTTGTGGTCTAATGGGAGAGGAGATTCAAGACAGTTGGCGCCCTATTTGTCTCTCAATGTTCAGCCTATTAGGAAATATATCATTTGGGGGAAAATGCAATCACTTAAGCATCTTAGAGGGAATTCCTGATGGTATGTATCACATCCAGAAAGCCAAATACCCCATTATACCTTTCAGTTTTCAAAATTTACATTGGGATTGTTGGTGAGTTTGTATATGCAGATAAGATGTTATTGACTATCTTGTTTTTGCTTTCCACATCTCTGCATTTTAATGAAAGTCGTAGTATTTTGAATATGTGTACAATTTTTGGCAGCCAAACCAGTTTAATTGTTGCTATTAGTATCAGTTTCAACTTGTTCCATCAGGTAATTTCCTAGGACAGGCTGTAAAACCTATTTTTGATATTATGAGTAAGGAGACAATGCGCCTCATTTCGGGTCTGGCGATAACCTTGCCATTTATCACAGGGTAGCCACCAGATCCGAAAGAAATTACCAGCGCCTGACTTCCCGGTAACAACAGGGTATTACAAACCCAGCGGCTGGGAAGTGAGGCGTCGGTATTTCTGTTAATCCCCATTCCCATAGAGTCCTATATGACTCTATGGGAGTGGGAACCACGGAAGCGCAGTCACCATTATTAAGGGTGCTGGTGCTTCCGTGGCGGTCTGCCTACAGTGGCCGCTGTGGCCGGCAGGGTTAGACCTGCCGGGCACAGCAACTCCGACAGGCAGACCTGTAGTGTGCCAGTCCGGTAACAACAGTGCCAGTAAGCCTACCGGCACCGTTGTTACCGAACCGGCACACTTGTGATGAGGCCCAATGTGTGTCCCTACATGAATAGATCCCTAGGTAGATGAACCTGTACTTTCCCATTTAATACACCAGTTATACTCTGTATCGTACTACATGCTAGGAAGATTAGGGATGCATTGCTCTTGAGTGGTTGACCAGTGCACCAAAACCTGTGAGTAGAATGAACATGTACAGGACTGAGGTAATTGGCTCATGCTAAATAATTAACAAATTATCTGCAAATAAGGATGCCTCAGATGGTAGCCAATCAAATATATCCCTCAAATACCTTCATCATCCAGGATGGTATGAGCCAAGGACTCTATGTTCTAGTTGAATAAAAGGGAGGAGAGAGGACAACCCTTTCTGATCGCCCTGTGATCAGTTAAAGTGTGTGAGATTAGACTATTTCCAACTTGTGAAGCACCTTCATATAGTGCCTCAAAAAGATTTAAAAGCTGTTGTCCAAACTGATGTAGAGTGGTCATCAAATACTTCCAGCTAAACTTGTCTAGTGCCTTCTCTACAATGATATTCACTGCTGTAGAGTTGAGTAGAGTTGTGTCTTAAATGAATTATGTCCACCAGTTCAAGGACAATATATGCCAAATATCAGCTTCACATTATTCATGCCAGGTTTGGATTTCTTTTTTTAAATCATAGTATTTCCAAGATGATCGACAATTATCCTTGCTAGAATCTTTACAACAATCTTTATAGAGGAGACTGGGCAGTGATTTTCCCTTTGCCTCCTAACCCTACCAGTTTTGGGAAAGAGGGTAATTCATTACCTGCAGTTTACGTTTCCTAAGAACAGTATAGTTAAATAATAACAGGTGTAAATACTTTGCCGGTATTGCACTCAAATGAATCACTTCAGTAACCAATTTCTAAATAGGTAATTCAATGAATACATGTTTGCCAAGTTTGCTGATATGTCTTTTGACCTTGGGTCGTTTTCAAGGCATTGCATTGAATTAATTGCAATTGACACACTACACACCAGTGATTTGAACATATCAGATATTGAGAATACACATTTACTCTTGTCATTAGAAGGTGAAGGTGAAAAAACAAAAGATCAAATCTGTAAAGATCTGAATGTATGCCAAAATACTATGAAAATGGAAGAGCTTAAATGTAGATCGAAATTCACCCGTCAAAGCTGCATAGACAGTGTCATTGAACCATTCAATTAAGCAGTTTTAGGGGACATTTGCCGATATATGGACAAAGCCAGAGCAAATTATGGGTATAGTAAACATAATCTAGATTTTGACAGACAGATTTGAAAACTTTGGCCCAATCTGACAATATTGTGATCATGGAGGCAGATAAGGGAGGAGAGGTTGTCATCCTCAATGGAGAAGACTATATACAGATGGCTAACATACATCTTGCTATGGCAGGGTGCTACAGACAAGTATCATATAACCCTACTAAAAAGGTGGTGACTGTGATGACAACCCATATTTCAAAGTGGCACAATGCAAGTCTTTTAATGGAATATGAAAGAGCTGTTTCGAGTATAACCCAGCCCATTATGCCAACGATATATGTTCTCCCCAAGATACATAAAGAATATGAGAGACTACCTCAAGTTAGACCAATAGTAAGGGGAATAGGGTGGGCCACAGAGGACCTATCCACTTACATTGATACTCTGATCAAACAACAAGTTGTGCTATTAACATCTTACATTAAGGACTCAACTTATATTTTACAAATAGTATCTGCGATAACCTGGCAAACAGACTATGTCCTAGCAACACTTAATGTGAAATCCTTATACACATCCATTGATTATACATTAGCCATAAAAGCAATTAATTGCACATATGCAGATTTTTCGGCATCAAAAAGACAGCACATAGAAATGACAAAAGGTTCACACTAGATGACAACTATTTCCATGTGAATACAATTACTATTTACAAACCAAGGGTGTAGCAATGGGAGCTCAATATGCCCCAACTCTAGCAAACCTTTTTATGGAACAGTTTGAACAAACTCATGTATTGTCCAACCCTGAGTATTAAAACAATATTGTAATTTGGAAAAGATTAATTCAAAATATTCTATTGATATGGAGAGGTACCTCAGAATCTTTCATACTATTTATTGAATATTTGAGTGACAATAACTTTGGTCTGGAATTTATGGGACATAGTTACTCAAAAAACATTGAATTATTAGACCTATATCTCTATATAAAAGATGGCAAAATAGCAAGCAAAACATATACGAAACCGACTGACATTAACTCCACTCTATTTGCCTCCAACTGTGACAAGAGGTTGACTATACACAATAATCCCATGGGAGAATTTTACAGAACCTGCAGAAATTGCCGTGATCATGCAGATTTTAAGCAAGAATGTGATTTGTTGAGTAACAGGTTCAGTGAAAGAGGATACAGTGATGAATGTATATTACAGGCACAGAACAAAATTAAGAAAATGACCCAGAATGATATATTAAAACCTACAACAGCAGAAAAAACATATAAACAATCGAATGTGAGTATAATCACTAAATACTCAGAAGACACTGATCAGATATTCCCTATATTCAATAAACATTGGCATATATTAAAGATGGATGAAGATTTGGATTAATATATAGGTGGCAAACCTAATTTCACTTATACAATAAAGTGAGTCCCTCAAGTGATTTTGTATAATGTCAAATGCAGAATAGGTGTCAATGTTGGTTTGGGAGTTTCAAGACCATTATACATGGTGGTCTTTCACTGAATGGGATTCACAGAAATGAGCAATTTCTGAGTGCTGAGTGCTATGGATGCAATGGGTGCTGCTTATACATCATTGATGGAAATGAAGATGGCCTATACACCTCTGGTATGAATCAGGTAGATAGAACTCAATACTCCTCAAGCTATGCATATTGTGTAATGTATACCAAAAATAATATGGTTAGCCTTTGTGAAGAGGAATTAACAGAAGCTTTGGACACACGTTAAACTAGGGCATATTCATGCGTGTAACACAATTATTATGTCAAATGTCCTCATTGCTAGCTATCATATGATGGATCTGGTTTGTATTACTCAGTTATTGTATTAAAATGCCAGCAATTCATTAACGATCATATGAACATGCTCGTAGCCCTGAGAAAGCACCTGGTTAATGTGAAACACATATGGGTACCATTCATTTTTGAATGAATATCGATTTTAAGACAGAGGCTTTCACATCATAAATTCTTTTTTCATTGGCCCATAACCGGACATGCCCTACAAAAGTGTCGTCATCACTGTACATAGAAGCATAAATGAATGTCCTTTAACAGATGGGCACACTGCTTCAACCACACATGACCATAAGCATGTTGTTTTATGCTCTGTGGCGGGGGGGGATTCTGCATGTTGCAGTCCCCACAATGTTACTGTTTGCCATCCTTTAATGTTTCGCCTGATAGCACTTTAGTGTGATGTTCTTCACAAACTGCGCATGCACCTTTGCTGTGATGTTTGGTAAGTAGTGCATATATTTGAATGTAGCACCTGTTTTAAATAAAGTTCATATTGTGAATAAAAAATCAGAATGTGCAGTGTTGAACCATATGAAAGGTCTGATAGTCACATTCTTTGTTTGGTCAAGCTATAGCCAAGCATTAACATCGAGCTCCTGACATTCCATGCTGTTAATCACACAACCTCACCTAATGAGGTACCTTTCAAATCCATCCTGAGCCCAATTTATATACTTCACATCTATGAATATGTAGAGGAGGTCCCAAATAAAGCCTGCACTCCAATCACCCATTTTGAAGTACCAGGAATGTTCACACCAAAATATGTGACGTATAATGAGCAAATAAACCAGCAGAGAGCCGCAGTAGGGTTCTCTGCCCAGTACCCATCAGAAAAGCAACACCTATTGAAGTACCAGTACTCAGACAACCATGGACAGTAAGGTATCCATTGAGAAAACCCTACCAACAAATTAGACAAAATGAAGATTGCCTAAGTACCGTCCTGGAAGAAACCAAAAATGCCTTAATGGAAGACGAATGGTGACGACAGGAGAGCCCGGACAGACTCAAAAGAAGAGAACAATGTTGAAACACAAAGAAGCTTAAACTGTAAGCAAGATGAAGATATTCAATCAGCTAACACCTGTACATATGCTTGGAACTGCAAGAAAGCTAGGAAAACAGTGCAGCTTGCTATGCTAAGTAGAAGAATAGTGCAGCAAGAACCATTATACATAATCTACCTCAAAACTAAGCACAATGTTATAAGTGCAATTCCACTTTGCACAAAAAGTAGAATCAACTCAGGTTACTAGAGGCCAAACAAGACAAGATTCATATTCTAGCAAAATGAGAAGAGGCAACTGAATCAAAACTCAGCAGATGCAGCTCGTGCCAGGAGAGCTAAGGTCATATCAATAGAAGGAACAAACAGTAGCTACATATAATTGAAACTTAAGAACAGAATATCCTGTCTTTGAATGTCGAGATAAGAAGGCATAGGCAGGTGGCAAGCTGAATAAGAATTAAATGCTCAAATTGAGAAAATCTAGTCAGATTCACGATGTGGGTAGCACATGACTAGCCAAACAAGAAAGAGCACGGGTTCACACCTATGCTTGGCATCGCCCAGACAGCGATATCAGAACTTTTCCAGACAGAAGATGCAGTTTCGAGGCCAACCACAGTAAAATTATTGACACATAGTTGCTGAAGCGATGATTGATTGTAACCTTGATTAGAGGCAAGCTGGGTAGCTTGGGGGGGCACCCTGCACCTGGCTGACCGTTATGCGTGTTGCTTAGTAAAGTGGAAATGTATGCATGGGGTTGGTGCCAACCCAATCACAATGGACCAAATAATCTAAGGTCCTATAGTTAGTAGAACCAATGGGACTCATACTTTTATTGATGTCTACAGTAGTCATTTTTGAAGGAAGGGCTTAGACACCCACCTGACAGTGTTTACCCAATCCCCTCACTCTGTTACCATATACAGAGATAGTACCTATTTTAACGTTACTTTTTCCTAGCCAATAGAATTGCATGTTAACTTTTAAGTATAACATGTCAATTATGACGAGTTTTGAGTATAAATGTCACTGTTTGTATGAAGTTTGTTGGAGTTGAAGCGAGACGGAATATCGCATCACTGCTGATTGCCATGACACCCCATTTTTTGTACTCGTCATTAAACGGACTCCCTTTGCCAAACCATTGATTTGTCTTTATTGATTGGTGTTGGAGTAATAAATCTGCACCCCCATCCATCTCATGGTTCAGCTATCTTGTCTTAAAGTACTTCGGAGCAAACCTCAACTCTATGGATGGGCCGGCCGTGGGTCTCCTGAGTACAAACACAATGGGCCTCATTACGACCCAGGCGGACTTCGCGGTGCTAAATGCACCGCGAAGCATGGCGGAAAGCCGCCGATAGCGCCATGGGGGTTGGCGGATTCACCGCCCCATTCCGACCTCGGCGGAGCGGTAAATCCCCAATCCCCATTCTGCCCTTCCCCATTCCCATTTTTGCCCCATAGGGTATAATGGGAGTGGGGAAGGAGTTAATTACGCCACCGTAAAATACGGTGGCGTAATTAACAACGAGGTCCCGTAGCGCCATGGTTTTCTCCGGCTGGTAAAACCAGGCGGAGAAAACCTCCATGGCGCTACGGGAACTCGTAGTATGGCGGAGAGGTACGCCATGCACTACGCTGGCGTAATACCCTCTCCGCCAGGGTCCTAATGAGGCCCAATGGGTTCGATTTAGAGTCCGACAGTTTCAAAATCCACCAGCAGAAATGACTCTATTTAAATTTTGCACTGCACTTTGCTCCACAAATTTGCCAGATAAGAGCTGATAGCAAGGTTTACTTGTCCCCATGCACGGTAATTATATAGGCCTTTCCTAGTATGACACATTTCCCATTCTAAGTAGGGGTAACCAGCATGGTTCCCCAATCAGGCTTTTTGGTTAGGGTGTACTGTCTCCAGCAGAGCCTCACAACTCTCTGATCCAATTAGATTTCCACAGTCATGGGGAGGACATCCAGGGGAGGACCGGCAGGTTTCAGCCTGGGGGCAAGTACAATGTTCTTTTTCATGGTGCAGTGGCACAAGCTCACGATGCAGCAACCCCACCTGCCAGAACAACTAAACTCAATACCAACTTCTCCCCCACCAACAGCTTCTCAAGTATACATAGTAGATATTATATACATTATCTTCCTTTTCTATTTCTATTTTTGTATATTTAATAAGCCCCAAAGTCCTTGGACATCCAGGCGCTACACTAAAATGAAAAAAAAAATAAAACTATGAGACGGAAGAAAACAACAGGGAAGCCTACCTATGCAAACAATCTAGCTTCCAAGCTTTTCCTGAAAACAAGATATTTTGTTGCCATTCGTACATTCTCAGGCAGCTCATTCCAGGATTGAGCAATCAGCTAATTTCCCCTGCTTCTCTTGAAGCGGGGGATAATGATACTATGTGCATCAGAAGACCAGAGATTGCAAACTGGTTTATGGACTTCCAATTCCTCCTTCAGATAGGACGGCGCAGTTCCAAAGAGGCATTTTTGATCCCCCGTCAGTATTTTAAACTGAAAATTGGCAGTAACAAGAAGCCAGTGGAGTTCCCTGCGAGCCCCAGATAAGTTCTCTCTGAGAAATGTTACAAACTGCTCACACTGCATCATTGTGGATCTTTTGTAGCTTACCCATGCATTCCTTGCTTCCACTCCCTAACAACGAGTTGCAATAGTCAAGTCAGGGTAAAACAATGGCCCAAACTAGCTTTTTACGATTTTTCTGAGTTACCAGGGGGCAAATCTGTCTCAGGAATCTCAAATAATAATACATAGCCAATTTGAGGTCATCCAGTCTTTAATGAGTTTATAGATTTTATTAAGTTTTCCTGATCAGTTTCATAATTCCCACTCAATTCCATGGAAATCATCAGTGTAATTAGCGAAGAAAACTCACAGTTTTTCTATTTCAACGCATATCGGTTTGATGTAAACGTTGAAATGAGATGGAGACAACAAGCCCCCTGTGGGATTCCACACAAAATCAGAGCAAGGTCGGATGAGGAGTCTCCCCAACAGATTCTGGAGTTATGATCCATACTGTGGCTTTCTCTGAAAAATGTCCTATATGAGTCGGTGGGCCTCATTACAAGGAAGGCGGTAGAGGGTTACCAGCACCAGTAGAGCTGCTGGCGCCGTTAACCCTCATTACGAGGTCTGCTTGCGGGTCCCGCTAAGGACTTCTGGTAAAACCAGGCGTCCTTAGCGGGACCCACTAGCAGACCAGGATGCTAACAACAGGCCCGTCATTAACAAGCCTGTTGTTAGCATCCTCCCCATTCCCATTGAGCCCTATGGGGGCTCAAATGGGAATGGGGATGTACCGGGTCCGGTTCCCAGGAAAGGGAATTACCGGGCCCTCCAAGGTCGGAATGGCCTGGTAATTCCTCATTCCTGGAACCCGGACCCAGTACCCGGTATGGGGGTAGCCATGCCGCTAAATGGGCATGGCTACCCCATACTCATAATGAGGCCCTGTGTATTCAGTAACCATTTATGATCAAGGAGGTCAAAAGCTGCCGGTAAATCTAAAAGAATCAGCAGTCCCAAAACCACTCCTTTCTAAGGCAGTGAACATGTTAGTACGAAGATCAAGGAAAGCACCCTCCAATAGTTATTATGAAACATATCTTTCAATTATGTCTGTGGTTTCTTGGAGACCTGGGCCCAAGGAACCGCCCCTCACACCAAAAGTAGTGAAATGATTTCACCACAATAATATAATTTGGTGAAATGGGAAAGCTGAGATTTGAGCCCAAATTTCCCCATGTCGCAGTTTGCAATCTGACATGCTTCATCTCTTCCCATCTTCCCATCTCATTCAGTCCCAGACCATCTTATCTTTCGACCACTGTAAAGAGGTGTAAAAGCAATAGAGGTTATTGGTAGAGCTGAGTCATGGGGACTGGCTTCACTCTAGTAGCTAAACATGTGTTGGCATGGCAAAATACCCATACCTGGCTACATACCTCCCTAACGCACAACAATAAATCCATTCCTGGAACACTGTCTACCCACTGCCCCACAACATACGAGCCTCACTTGATATACTGCCTCCTCAGCAGTACGGATTATATACATCATTCATATTTATTTATATAGTAACACTGTAGGTTATAAACAAATATGAGTGAGAAATTTCCCACAGATAGATAAAGGAAACAAGGCACAGTGATGTAAAGTGATTTGCTCAAAGATCACATAATGTCTCTATTGTGGAAGCACAGATATAAGCCCTAGCTTCCTGGTTCCAGGGTTTCAAAAATAGACAGCAGAGAAGACTTACGGGCCTGATTCATGGAAGAGTTTTATAATGGTGCAATCCCATAGGAAAACGTTCTGTGAATCAGGCCCTTAACCTTCTCCTATTCCATCTTCAGTATTAGAATTGCTTTTCTGCAAAGTTGTTACTCAAGGGCTAGACTAGTACAATATCTGGATTTCAAAGCATAAATTCACATGGTAAGTCAAATTATCGAAATATAGAAGAAAATCTTAATTGAAACATTTGTTAATAATGCAAGTGTACACTGCTTTGTTAGAAGAATTAAAGGGATTCAGTCCCACAATTGAGTGCAGTGGGTTGCGGGTTAGGCACACATTTCAGCAACCACCATTCAATCTGCTGACCTATATTTCCAGATTTTTACCTCAATCTCATTTACCGTATTTTCCCTAACAATTCCCCTTCAAGGTCCTTCCTTTCTACCACATCCTCAATACACCTTCATCCCATTCCATAGAATTAATTTTCATACTTTTGTTCATCTTTTGCGTTATATCTTAACGCTTAAATCAATCCTCTTACTTTACATGGCACGCACCCCTTTCACTTGCCCACATTGCTCAGTCACCAATTCCTTGTCACTCACACCAGTTCATTGCCCTGGGTCACATGTAGATGGTAGACCACCTTGATTTTCTAGTCAGCCTCTGCAAGACATGACAAGATGCTCTAGTCACGGTCTTGCTGGTAAATGTGGATATGGAGTATGCACTTGGACAATGCAGAGAGAATGACACAAAGCGGACATTATTTTTGTTGTGCTCCCAAGATGCACTTTCTTGGAAAGTCAGCTGCATATTTCAGTACATGGAAGCAAAGGAAGCTGTGAGACGAGTTGGTCTGGGATCTAGTGATTGAGAAGGAGGAAGAGTGAGCTATCATATTTATTGTGTTTTCAAAGAATGTGAAATGTTTGTGTTTATGTCCACTTTGTGTGAATGTGGTGATGTGTTTGAGTGTGCTTGTGACTAGGCAAAGTATATGTGGAAGGATGCATCTGTATTTCTGTGACTATGGGCCTCAATATGAGGTTGGCGGTAACCCACCTGTGTCACAAGTGGGTTACTACCAACCTTGTAACACCGGGAAGTCAGACGCCATTAAATGTTAGTCTGCATTCCCCACAGGAATGGGGACCCAGAAGCACTGGAACTGTTGCTAATGGTGCCGGTGCTTCCATGACAACTCTGCTTTCCGGGCCGTTGTGCCCAGCAGGTCAGACCTGCTGGGCGCAGAGGACCAGGAAAGCAGAGTTGTAGTCTGCTGGTCCGGAAAGGGTGCAGGTACGTTGCTACCGGCACCCTTATTTCCAGACTGGCAGACTCGTAATGAGGCCCTATGTGTCTATATTGATGAATATGTTGTCGATTTGTATGTGTGACTTTTTTTAGTCATATAAGAGTGTGCTTGACAAGACAATAAAAAAGAAAGAATTAGGGGACCAATAGAGTTAGGTGGTATTGGTCAAATAAGGGTTTTTTGGCAAATAACACTGATTTTACTGCTTGCTCTATTCAGTTTCTAATCAAATACCACAGGCAGTATTCCATGGGAATACCTGCATCAATATTTTAGGCAGACCTTCTGCTGTAATCAACTTATTTTTGCCTCAACTTAAGAGGTGGAGTTAAAAAAACAAGCCAAATTGGCCCCAACGAACTAAAAACATTTTGGCCTCATTACGAGGAGGGCGGTAAGGGGTTAACGGCACAGGTAAAGGTGCCAGAGCCGTTAACCCCTTACTGCCCCATTACAAGGGCCGCTCGTGGGACCTGCTCAGGGCACCTGGTTTTACCAGACGTCCTTAGCGGGTCCCGCGAGCGGCCCAGCATGCTAACAACGGGCCCGTCATTAACGGGCCCCTTTGTTAGCATGCTCCCCATTCCCAATGGGAATGGGGATGGACGGGGTCCGGGTTCCCTGAATGGGAGGGCCCGGTATTTCCAAGGTTGGAATGGCCCGGTATTTCCCCATTCAGGGAACCCGGGCTCGAGTTTGGGGGTAGCCATGCCCTTATTAAAGGCATGGGTACCTCCAAACCTATAATGAGGCCCTTTGTTTACACTATAGAAAGGAAGTGCAGATGCATCCCTTCAATACTGTGAAAAATGTTTTTACAAAGGGACATGGGAAGGGAGTACAAACTTGGTCATTCCCGATGTCCCGTCTCCCCAAATTTCTCATGTACTGCACAAAAGTGTCAGAATGGACTTTTTTGCACACAAACAAATGCACAGCAGTGGCTGACACCAGTACTGTACATAGTGCCTCATTACAAGTTGGGCAGCATTCTGGCACTAAATCCACCAGAATACCTCCCAACAAAATTATCGTTACCGCCACTTGGTCTGGCGGAATTGCATCCGGATTACAAGTGGCAGTGTACTCTGGTAATTTGGGCAATTTTGCCAATTATTCGGCAGATAGTGGGAGGATTTACTTCCAGCATGTTGCTGGATGTAAATCCCTCACTCCAGGGCCAAACCCGTAGCATGGAGGTGAGGGAAAAGTGGCAGGAATTCCGTTTCTGGCAATTTTTTCCCACACTGCCATACTCGTAATGAGGACCATAAACCTTTTACACTTTCACATTGACGGTGGAAAAAACAGATCTGCATATGTTACCATCGGCAGAGGAGGTATTTCTAAAAAAAAACCCAGAGGAATTCCAAAAATATCACCTCTGCCGGTGGTTAACTCTGAATTGGGTGGATTTTAAGAAATATTTCTGCTGGAGGTGGTATATTTCTCTAGTGGTATTTCATTAAAAAATTAGCCCAACTCTGAATGACCCCAAAATTTGAAGTACATTAATCATCATTACCTGAATGTTACATCTTGCTGTGCACATTTCTAAACTATGCCCAACAGTGACTACCACAAACAATCCAAAAATCCATCTCCATAAGCACCATATAGTAACATCCATGAGTGCTATTCAGGGTGCTATTCAACACTTTTTACAATTAACTCACCAGTAATCCATGAATTCACGAGATCTTCAGGTAGGCACACTTACAGAATCAAACCGTGGTAAACTTTAAAAAGATATGGAACCTTAAATCCTTGGCAAGTTGAATTTGTGATAAACTGCTGAGGATTGTAACAGAACAATGGTTTATGGCCCACATTGGTACCAACATTAACATCAGGGATCATAGAGTTTGACATGTAAATGTGTAGATTGCCTAGGCACCTATGCAGATCTGCAACATTTCTGAATTCTAAATGTGTGTCTCACCCTATCAAAACAGAAGCTGAGCTGGCCTTGCAGGACCCAGTTCCTTTGAGACAGGCTAGTTCTGAAGGATTTTACCTTTTTCAATTTTCTTTTGCATTTTGCACTTCTGACTTCTGTCAGAGGGAGCAACAGCCGAGCCTGCCTGGGGGACAATTGTCAGTCCTCCTTCCCAGTCCTCCCCTCTGGAGATCTCAGATTGGCCTTTGATAGATGAGTATATAGGGAACAAACGCCTGCAGTTGGCCATAATGGAGCTGTCGAATAATGTGCCCCCAAAGAGTGAGGCATAGGTGCCTTAGAGTTGCTTTCTCCTGGAAGATAGCCTTGTATAGACATAACAATTGGCACTAGGCAACCCCAGTACACTTAACAGTGTCTCATTTTGAGGTTCTTAGACAATCATTCCATATAATTGGAGGTATGTATCTTAATCACAACAAAACCTGTCAGTAAGAGGGTTATCTGGGATGAACAGAAAATTACCCTTTCATGGAGGATCTCCGGTAGGTTCACCAGGAGGGGTCCAAGAAGTGTGATGTTTACATTGGATGATCAATTAATGGAGTGGGTGCACGGTCATTGTTGCAGTCTTAGAAGGAAGAAGATGGTGACTCATTTCCCTCCTGCATCTTCTCCTATTTAAGGTGCATTAAACAGCAAGGGTACATCTGCATCATCTCTCAAAATGACTAGCCGTTTGCTAAATTCAGAATGAGCACTGTATGCTAATCCAAACATTTTGCCCTATTTGCAACATATCCTGATGATGTGAAACAACCATTGAGACCAGAAAAGATGGCTGCATTTCTGAGAAATGTTTTGCTTCACATCATCAAATTATATTAGCTGATGGAGGCCAATGAGGATTATTTTGCTGCACAAATGAACTTGGGCTAATCATTTATCAGGACATAATTCAAGTTTTGGTTCAGAACTGTGAAGTCATAACCTGTGCTCAGTAAAGGCTGGATCCATTGAAGCTAGGACATTAACACGTATGCATTCAAATGTATATGAAGCATCTAAAGTGGAATTTGGTTGAAGTGAGTCTACAGTGAAGTCTTGATCTCTTCCTAGATAATGAATATTTCAAGGAACGAAAGCAGACACCGCAGATGATGAATCAGGATATGATGTCCTCACATGGGGTAGTTGCTGGTGAACCAGAAATCAAACTATGTCATGAGTTCCCCATCTCAGATCTGGGTGGGGTCCTCTTGTTCCTCCACCACAGCACCACAGCTCAGATGAATGCTTATTATTGTTATTATTATTGTATCTATTCCGTGTTGTTCTAGCTTTGAGAAGCAACAGAGTGCCTTACAGAGGTATACAACAGTAAAGAAGCATAACATAGCACTTTTCAGGGGTAAAAACAGAACAGGTAGAGAAGGATTGTTTTCTGGTTCTTTCCTTTTTGCAGTAGTGAATTTCAAGTCTGCACATGTGCTGGCTTTTGGTGGTGCACTGTCCACCGGAGATGCTGAGTTTCACCTCAAGGTAGCTGGGTGACATGAATGTAACTGCCTTATAGATGATGTAGCAGGACTTGAAGGTGATTTGTACGTGCAGTGGGAGCCAATGCAGGTCAATGAGGGCCGGGTGATGTGGTCAGACCCCTGATGAGGCATATAGCTGTGTGTAGGACACATATGTTGGGCAGAAGAGAGGATTACAGGAGGACTTCGAGGAGGGCATTGCCCCTAATCAGGTGGGATAGGACCAGTGCTAGAACAGTGTATGTGATGCTGTGAGGAGGGTGGGAGGGCTTGACCTTTGCAGGAAGGAGAGCTGATACCAAGCTGTCTGACTTTCCTTAGCTATGTGTGTCATGAAGGAGTGGTGTTTTTCAATGTGGAACTCAAGGAACTTGGTGCAGGAGTAAAGCCTGGGTGTGAAGCCCTCAGGGTTCATGGTTGATAGGCTGGTCTGTATGTCTGGGTGTTTGGTGCTGTTGGTGAGGATTAGGAATTTGCTCTTGGAGGGGTTGAGCTTCATGTGTGCACTGGACATCCAAGACTGGATCTGTGAGAGGCAGGTTTTGAGTCTATGGAAGTCCTTGATTGAGTCAAACTTGTGGTATAGCTATGTGTCATCAGTGTATTGATGGATGGATGTGGATGTTGTGTATAGCTAGGAGGGCTCTTAGCGGCTCAATGTATAGATTGAAGTTCACTGGGGAGAGGATTGCAAATGGGGGGATAGCTATCTATGATTCACAAGCCTCAAATTTGACATAATTGTAACAGCTTAGGCTACATGGGTGCTCACAAACTCATTATACTCCGGAGGAATATAATGGTACTGAAGGGTGAGAGTTGTGTGCCATGACGTGATTGGTGAATTGCAGTGTGAGTAGTAATGATGGTACATTGTCGTAGTTAGTTGAAGGTAAGAGTAAGGTGAAATTCACGTGCATTTGATGGTGAAGGGAACAGTCTACCACATGATTGTAGTGTGTAAGAAATATTCTCTGCCACTTTCTGTTTGTACACTTTACCCTAGACTAGGCTAGAGACCAGCAAGGCTTAGAACTGCAATAGGCACACACTAGATTCTGGTAACATTATATACCATCAATTGATCAGGCCACACAATAACAAACAACCACATGTGTGCTCAGAATGTTATATTTTTATCTGAAAAGATATAAACTTCACAGCAAGAAAAGACACATACATCAAATCTTTGCATGGTGGTATGTACGAACAAGCAAATCATGACCTTGTAAGTGCATGGTGTTGGAGAGAGGAAAACAAAACATGCAATTCTACACTGACTAGTTTCTTTTAGGTAGTGGAAAAAACCTAACTAGCATTCATTGCCAATGTGTAATACAGTGTGACAGACTTATTGTTTTCCCCTTCTTTTCTATTACTAGAATGGGGATGAAATTAGGAAACAACCTGGTAAGCACTTTAGTTGGTTTATGAAATCAAATGTGTTTTAGGAATAGCCTCAACTCCCCCTTCACCCCTTACCATCAAGCAAAGGTCAGGTTATTATGAAGTTAGAGATAATGGACTAAATATGTTTTAAAGTTTCAGCCAGGCAGAACCCAGAGTAGACTCTGTCATGCAGCAAAGAGCCCCTTGCAAACATCCATGCCAAAGGCCAAAATGCCTAGGTCAAAAACCCAAGACCAAAGATTCCAGCCTTCCAGCTCTCAACCCATTACACGCCTTTGTCCAAAATCCAGCTCAGCACATATAGATTCTGAGCATTCTACCCACCTATCTTTCAATGTCGCCTCCTTCACTCCAGCCCATTTCTGGTGTCAATCCCAATTTCCACACATGACACAGCTTCTGGGAATATTCTGAAGCCTTTTAGCACCCATCTCACCCCCTCTCGTTTTTGGCAAACTGCACACCTGCTGACCGTTTCTTCCTGTGCTCATAAGAAAATGAAACATGCCACCCTCTCTTCCTGCACCTCTTACTGAACAATAGGCATCTCTTTATTTTCCAAGACCTGTCATCTTGTTACATTGTGCATTTCACCTTGCAAAACAGGCTTTTCGCCCTTTAGTTTCTGCTTTTCTGCTTTTCTGAATCTAACCCTCGCAAGCAAAGCTGTTTTGTCCAAGCAACACTGTTTTGTCCATGATCATGCTGTAATGTTAATACGCTATGGCCTGCAGCCCCCAAATCTAACCCCATTGGTTTACCCTCAATGCTCCACATTAGTACTAACATACCATATCACACACAGCACATGCTGCAATGTTAGAATCAGTTGAAACTGGTGGCTCACCATTTCTGTTGAAATTAGTGGCCTACCATCTGTGGTGAAATTAGTGGCACACAATTTCCCTACATCTCCCCCTTTCTCTCTAAAGGACACTGCTTAAACATGGAATGCAAATCATGCCTAAATATCATGTGCTCCATGCAACACATTTTTAATGCTGTCATACCATGTGATGTTCGTGCAACAATGTGAGTATGTGTTTTGCATAATAGCGAAGTGTAAAACATTGCATCAAATGATTTTTTTGGGGGCAAACATTGTCCATAGATTTAAGGAAGAACAGCAACATGATGAAAACATAGAAAAGAGGATACTATGAAAGAATTATAGTGAAATAATAGAAATAATAAAATAAAAACGAGAAAATATTTAGAATAGAGTGGGCATCTTTGGTACTTGGTGATGACATTTTCCAAAACAAGTCCTAATACTGGCCCGGCTCGAAAACACTTTGTCTGTTTGCCAGAGAGGTCTGTATCTATGTCAAAAAGTACATCACAACAAGATTTCAGATGTCCATCTTGTCATTTGGTTCTCTTCTTAACACCCACCAGTATCTTTCTGCCTTTCCCCCTCCTTTGCTCCCGGGTACTCCACCTTGATCCGGCCCAAGGCCTCTTATGTGGACACCTGACTCCAGGGACCCCACAGAACGCTGATGAAGGAAAACAGATTGAACCATCTAAACCAGAAGAGAGACAGACAGGTTAAGTACTAAGAAAATATACATTTTCTTTTAGGATTTCCATTGTCCTTCAACTGTCCAGCACAAACCTTAAACAACATCTGTATATACATGTACATATATATTTGTGTCATTAGTATACATCCTTATTATTCATTCATTCCTTCAGGCACACCACACCGAGCACATCTACTTACCTGCACTGATGAACCCCTTTCATCCTTTCTGTGAGCTACTTACCTTATTGTTAACCACCTTACTGACTTACTCACGTCAATTTTAATATGACTGTTACACCGCTCACTCCTTACTTGTATGTCCAGACTGCTCCAACCTCTGAACTTCATGTTTTGGGTGAAATGGCTTTATTTGATTCACGTCGACAATTTGTTCCACAGCCAGATCCTTTTCCTTGTTCATCATTCTGTACACTACAAGCAAAACCTTGCCCACAATTTTGAATGGGTCACACCAGGATGCCATACATTTGACATTTTTACTTTTTCCTTTCGTGAAGTGTAGCTTGTACACCTATAAACCCATTTCATACTCCCTAACAGATGACTTCCTTTCATAGTACGATTTCGCACCCTCAGCTGCTCTTTCCAGATTTTGTCATGCAAATACAAAATCATGCTGCAAATGACATGATATGATGTGGCATGTATAACACGCCTATACACAAGTTGCTCAAACAAATGCTTTCTAAACTCTTCCATATACTTATGAATTGTGGATGCATTCAACAAAACTTGCTCATTGGTTCTATACAATGAATGTTGCCGAAGTACCATTTTCCTGCCTCTGATGATTTCATGTGGACTGAGATTTGGAGACTTCAATGGTATTGCCCCAATGGCCATCAGTACCAAAGGGAGTTACAGATCCCAACTAGACACTGCTTTAGCCACATATATTTTAAGAATATCAATTATTTATTGGTTGCATCGTTCTGCACCCCAACTAGAAAATGGCCAGTATGAAATGTGTAGCTTTCTCTTTACTCCAAGAATCTGCCACATCTTGGTCATCACCGCACTGGTAAAATGGAATCCACTGTCTGATTCTATTCTCTGAGGTAAACCAAACCTAGAAAATAGGTGATTCACTAACAAAGTAGCTGCTGTCTGTGCACAACAGTCAGGTGCCTGTATGCATTTAAACCACTTTGACATTAAACAGGTAACTGTTAGCATGTATTTGTTTCCATGTGATGATCTTTGGACTGGGTTAAGGAAATCTATTTGCAAATCTGACCAGGGTAGTGTCAGACCTCTTTTCTTTAAAGGTGCTTTATGTGTTGGGGAGGCTGGCTGGAACTGTGCACACAACAAACACCCCAGGTAAACTCCACATCTTGGGAAATATGGGACCAATAATCATATTCCTTGAATATGTCCAGTGTTTTCAGTGAAGCTGTATGCCCCACTGATATTGCATCATCTGCATGATGTAGCATTAACCCCCAAAATGAAACAGGAACAACCTGTTGGATCTAACCTGAAATGGATTCTTGGACCAACAGTCTGTTTCACAGTTTAAATCTTTATTTATTCTTCAACATCAGACTAAATTCCTCTATTCCATTATAGTCCTCCACTATTAAAAGATTCTGCTTTGCATCTAACAGATTATTATATAACATGCCCATGATTAGGTCTTCTTTTTGTGCCCTGATCAAGTCCTGATCAGGCGTGTCAAAGATCCACTGCACCACTGGTTAATCATTTTCTCCCTGAGATATGTAACGTGTTACCACATCCACTAGGATCAATAGAAACCAATTACCCCATTACAATCCAATACTGTCCAATTGATCCATCCTGTCAAATCTTTAGTTCTCTACGTCTGGTGTCGAAGAAGGACCTTGTATCTTTCACCAGTGAATTTTCATCTCATTTACTGAAACAAGATTGTCGATGGCCTGAATCAAATCACTTTTCCATGTTTGAGTGTTTTTTTGTTGCACATGACCACTCCTCTCAGCTTCCACCACTGGTTAGTCTTATACAAAACTATTCCGGGCATAATCAGAATCATTAACCAAAACTATTTCTTTTAATTTGTTTTCTACTGTTGTGGATATTGCTTTGTAAATTGCATCCGATTCCGCCACTTGTCTACTTTTGGGACCTATGCTCACATTCACCTGGGGATATACACTTACACTGGACCACACATTCCCTATTCCTGCCACCAATTCTTTTTCAGAGTCACCGCCCATGTGGTATGCACATCCATCCACATATACAGTTGGGAGATGTCTACACCCTTCTTCATCAGAGGCCTTGTGTGATGATTATTCAAATTCAGTCAACTGTGTTTCTAATTCTGCACCATCAGTAGCATCTGCAGTTGCAGAGTCATCTATGTCTGCCAGCAGCCCATGAGGTACTGTACTCTTTTTATTTTTCCCTGTTTCACTTCCACGGGGAATCCATGTAATGCAGTGTCCATGATGTAATTCTTGACTGGGCTAAGCTCCCTGATCTTACCCTTTTACTCTGCAAGAATTGCAGGGGCTGATTAGTTTCAACAATCAATCACTCTCCTTGAATAATGGGGCGGTAATGTTGAAATGCCCACAAAGTCTTAAAAAGTGCCTTTTTCACATTCATTAAATTGTGTTTCCACCTGTGACAGTGCTTTGTGAGCACATGCAATGTTTTTTTTTAATTTGAATCATGCTTTTTTTTTAATTTTTTTTTTTTATTATTTGTATTTATCCAAAATCTGGATTTAACAAAAAAAGGGCTTCTTTTCTTCAATTTATGTGCTTGCAGTCGGTGGCGTACTCTGTGTGCACTGCAGTAGGGCATTCTGTAGGATTTTTGCAGTTGCGATCGACCAGTTTGTTTTTTGTCCACTGATTAGGCGGTTCCACCATATTTCCTCTTCGCTATCAGTATATAGTTCAAGGTGCGGGTGAAGGTATAGTAAACAAAGCTGGTGCATCGTTGGGCATACCATTAGCAAATGTCTTACTGTTTCAGAGTCAGCATTACATAGACGACAGCTTTTGGAGGTCGAGTGTCCTCTTGCAAACAGAATCTCGTTTGTGTGTAACAGATTTAGGCGAGCTCTTAGAAGAAAGTGTCTCATAGTTTTGTTAGGAAATCTTCTGAGTAGCTGGGTTGTCTCATTTAGCTTCTTTGGTGCTTGAGGGAAGGTGGACAAGGTCTTGTTTCTTTTAGCTGTCTCTTCGGTGTTAATCCAGTCAGCCTCTTCCAGTTTTTTTTAATCTTATTTGGATTCGTGATGAGGTCTTCTTTTGTGCACGCAATTTGGGTCAGCTTTGATTTTATAAGTTCGGCCCAATTCAGAATCATACTGCACGCGCCTTTCTTGATCTCTAAGTCGATTAGTTTGTAAAGAGGTGGTGCGTCGGGAAGGATTGTTTTTCTGAACAGGGATACACTTGCCAATTCCACTGTCGTGCCAAGTGAGACGAGGCCAAGTTCTCGTCTTATTGCCTCCATCTGGGTTGATTTTGGCAGATTTAATACTGATTTCCAGAAGTAACCCTCCAGTTTTTTCCATATTGTGTTTGGAACCGATGGCATCGCCGCTGCTCCGTATGTCAGGGCCGGGACAACCTTGGCTTTATAGAAGGTAATTGTCGGAATCAGAGAAAAGCGGCCAAATTTCTTGTCCAGCACTCTAGCTTGGGAGGTCAGGGAACGTACTTTATTCCAGAGTTCTGTTTGCATCGCTGAGTCCGTGGGAGTGCTGTCTATTTTTACACCCAGGTATCTGAAGTTTTTTACTGTTTCCACTTTGACTTTTTCAAGGTTTCAGGTAAAGTCTTTCGCTTTTTTGGTTTTGTTTCCCAGTATAAGCACTTTTGTTTTTGCTTTGTTTATGGTTAGGTTGGCCTGGTTGATGAACTCTGCTAGATCGTTCATTTGTCTCTGTAGACCAATTTCAGTTTGTCCAGCAGGGTGATATCATCGGCGTATAGCATTCTCGAGACTGGTGAATTACCAATTTTCGGAGGGAACGATCGAGTCTGCTTGGTTGCTTCTTTTATGTCCCCCAGAAAAGCAATGAATAATTCAGGGGCCAACGGGCATCTCTGTTTCACTCCTCGGTTGTTTGCAATCTCTTCCGAAAGTAAGCCCTGATGATCTAGTTTGACCCTCATGGTTGTTCCTTTGTGGAGAGCTTTTATTGGAGCAAGGATGTTCGGGGGACAATCCCATGTTTTTAACTTCTCCCATAGCATTTCTCTGTCCACCATATCGAATGCTTGCGATAGGTCGATGAAAGCGAGAAAAGTTCTCGAGGATCCTTGCAGAGACTTACTTTTGATTATGCTAAGTAGCATGATGTTAACTTTGGCCGTTTGTTTTTTTTTTAATCCAGCTTGAAATGGATCGGCGCAGGGGGCGCTCTTTGCCCAGTTTTGGAATCTCTTTAGGAGCAGGGAACCGTATATTTTCCCGATTGTGTCCAACAAGGCAATTGGCCTGTAATTGCGTGGATCCGACTTTTCGCCTTTTTTATAGATGGGTACCACTATAGCTGAGGTCCAGGACCTCGGGACGGTTCTGGTATTTGAACAATTGCTGAGCACCTGGCTAATGAAAGGCACCCAGTTTTCGGAGTATGTTTTCAGATCGGTGTTTGTGATCCCGTCTGGACCAGGTGCTCTGGAAGCTTTGAGTTTTCTCAGCAAATCATGGATGTCTCCTTTATCGGACACGTCAATCCACTCTGTTTCGGTTTCCTCATGGTTTGAAGGGTTCGCCTTTGGTGGTGCTCGAAACAGATCAGTGAAATGCATTATCCAATTTTCTTCGCTTACTGCGTTACAAGGGGTGTTTGAGTTGGTCGTGCACACTTGATTTAGCAGTTTCCAAAAGTCTCTAGCATCTTTTCCCGCCCCTTTTTTCAGCATTGTTTCAGAGTCTTTTTGATACAGATTTATTCGATGGCTTTTTATCCATGCTTTGTATTTTTTCGTTTCTTCTTTCAGTTCTTCTTGCAGTGCTGTCGAGTTGTTTCTTTTCGTCCACCTTTTTAGCTTTCGTATTATGGCCTTCTGGCCACCACCTGTTTGTCAAATTGGTGCGACTTGGCCGAGTCCGTCTCCATTTTCTTGTTCGAGAGGATTTTGAGAGGGCTGAGCATCGGTTGGTAATCTACTGTTGAATTGCAGAATGAGTATTTTGAAGTTAGTTGGTCGATTTTTTCTGCTGTTAGCCTTAGGCGGGTTCCTTGATTGTTACTTTCGACCGTGTGCCTCCACTTCCTTTTGTCTTTGCAACTTGAGATCCACGTTGCTTGTAGTAAGTTGTGGTCGCTAGCTTCTGTTTTAATCACCTCGAATGAGGACATCACTTTCTGCATTTCTGCAGATGTGAAGATGTAGTCTATTGTTGCAGACTTTTTCATTCTTTTCCACGTCGGAGGTCTATTTGTAGCAGGGAAGTCCTTAGCCATGTTGCTGAATCCTCTGGAAGCCATGAGGTCGTTCCATTGGGCTCCTCTTTCTTCCTTTGTGCTCTTCCTTTTAGACTCACTCGGCCGTTCCCTTCCGGTCAGAGAATTGGCATTTAAGTCTCCACAGATTATTATGTGAACTGTGTTTTCCTCCACAAATAGGGTGTCTATTGATTTTTCAATCAGTTTGAGAAACTTTGCGTTAGAGATTACTAGGGAATTCCAATATACAACAATCACTGCGAGCTTGGCCTTCTGAGGATCTTTTTTGGAAGTATTTTTGACGCACGGGGGCTTGCCCATTCCAAGGATACTACCAGATGGTGTTTGGATGATTCCAGGACTTTCGAAATGTTGATTCCACTCCCTGCACGAACCGCTAGTAAAATTCCAGACGATGGCCTGCCCAAGCGGCTTTTCACTGCCGGGGAGAGAACAATTTCAAAGCCGCCCAAGGACGGTACCTCCGTGAGCCAAGTTTCTTGTAGGGCCAAGATATCAAACAGCCCTAAGTTGATTCCTCCTTTGTGTGTTAGATGTTTGAATCCGCATGTATTCCAGGAGCCCAGCTTTAGGGTGATTTCATTTGTTTCGTCCACGGTGTATCGAGGCGGCTGTTTAGGCCCTGCTAGTTGCTATTTTTGTGGTGATTTGAGAAGGGCTTTCGGTAGCCAGGACCACAGTTGCTTCCTTATGCTTTGGCTGTCCTGGGATTCAACAGGCGCGCTGGTTCTTTGTTGGATGGGATTCTGAGTGGTCGGTTTCTCTGATGCTTTAGAGACGCAGGGAGGAATAGAAGAGGTTGTCTGCCACTTTTGCTCCTTCGTCATTTCTGTTCCCTCTCTTGATTCAATTTCTCTTCCCTCCGCGTGGGATGTAGGTTCGCGGACTAGTTCTCTCCTCAGATTTTGCCTAGGTGTTTCAAGGAATGCATACTCCCTTCGGTTTTCCAAGTTAGTTCTTTCGTAGTTTGAAGTTTGGTGTCGGATTAGCGGAGACACTCGCTTCTGTTTTCTCCACCGCGGGGTACGGGACGAGGTCTCGTAGTCCCGTCTCTTTGGTTCTGATCGGTCTGGGGCATTCGGGTGCGGACTTCTTATTGTTTCTCTCTCCCTTGCTGCTTCACTATTGGACTCCGACCAGTTTAGTATCCTGATTCCGGATTTATGTAGTTCTCGCCTGGTGTCCTCAAGGTCTTTAATCACAAATGATGCTTTTAGATGTAGGTAGGCTTTTGCTGTTGATTTTTTGTGATACGGTTCAACCAGTGCCAGGTCGTCTGACTTCAAGCTTTTTAGCGAGGTAGTTTTACCGAAGATTCGGAGTATCATGTTTCTGTTCAAGGTTATGTACTTGGTGTTCCCGGGTTTCTGTTCCAGTTTGTAGATTGTTGTTTTTGGCTCTTGTCTGTGTTTTTTCTGTCTTATGAGAGAATTGAGTTCTGTCAGCCTTCTCTGGGCTTGTGGGCGTTCGTGAGACCTTGGGCTATTTCCCACTCCTCGAGTTATTTTTGTAACCTCCGCGGGGAGAACTGCTTTTTTTCCTAATGGCTGTTTCCAAAAACTCAGTTCCTTTGATCCTCCCCGGGTTCTTCTCTCTGTTCTCAGTGCTTTGCTCAAGGGCGGGTGGTGCCCGGGTGTTCTTTGACCACTTTCCTCCGCCAGTCGTTTTGGGGACGGGGTTCTTTTGTCTGTAGTTAAGTCGATTTGAATGCTTTCGTCTGGTGAATCAAGATGCTGAGAAATGTTCATAGAGGTCTTGTCTCTTAGAAAGTCGTCCACGGATTTCGGTGAGTTTGTTAGTGGCTGAATGGCAGACATTTTTTCATAGGCCCGGGAAGGTTTGAGACTTGTTCCGCTTTCAGAGGGCTGTTGTAGCGCGATCTCCCCTTGGTTTTTCTGTCTCTTTTCACGAGTTAGACTCGGCGGGGCTCCGAGAGTAAGGACTATTTCTTTTTGGTCCGCTCTCAGGGATGTTAGGGTTGAAGACTTGGACTTTGGTGGACTGTCCGGCTTTGTGGCCCTTGAGATGTTAGTGCCCTCTGCTGGCCCTTTGGGGGCTTTTAATGCAGATATCCGAGACAAGCAAGGTTTTGATTTAGAGGAAAAAGCGGAGAAGATCGGAAATTGGCCCTCCCGGGATCGATTTAAGGCAGAAGACAAATTTTCTCCCTTGGACATCGGATGGCAGCATGGTTCGGTTTGGGTAGCTTTGTTTCTTCTTGAAATGAGCACAGCAGGTTTTAGGATTTGTCCCTCCTTTTCCTGTCCCCTTAAAGGGGAAGAGCGACCTGGTGCGCCCGTTGGCTTTTCGAGTGGGCGTGTTCCCAGTGCTGTAATATATCCTTCAAGGAATAGGAGCTTGGTGTGTGTCATTGCTAGTAGCGTGGTCTGGTCTTTCAGCGAGTCGCTCAATGCTTCATAAAGTTTACAGAAGGGGGCGAGCGCTATTGTTATTGCTGACATAAAAGCCAGAGTGTCGTGTTTTTTCCCTGGGGTCTCGTTTTTGCTGGGGGCGGAAGCCTCACTGCTCCTTCTGGCTTTGTTTGGGGTAGCGAGGGACTCGTCCAATGAAAGTTGTTGGGGCAGGTTATGTCCTTTATATGGGCGTGGATTTGGCAAGTTCTAAGGAGCTGGCTTCTTTTGTTTGTCATTTGGGGAAGTCTGTGTGGAGGAGTTTGCTCCCTTAGTCTGCGTCCAAACGGCCACTAGGCTTGTGGGCGATGCTTCCTTCTGTGGCTCAATTCTAAGTTTGTTGCTATTTACTGGTTCTGACCATTTTGAGTTAGTAATGGGACTGATAGTTGGACTCAAATTTCCCGGGCATATCAGCTCTGAGATGTCCGGGCTTTGTGTTGTGTTCAATGGGCTTAGAGTCCTGGCGGTTCTGTCGCTCTGTAGTTCTAATCCCAAGTCATCCGCTGGTATGTCACTTGTATTGTCGTGGCTCTCTGTCGGCAAAGCCATCTTCGTTTTTCGAGGGGTTGTGAGGACGAGGGTGCCATTTCGATGTCGCCCCTTCATTTCGCTGATTTGTTGCTCCGGAGTGGCATAACTGCCTAGTGCGCTTACTGCCATGGGACCCTTCGGGTTATTTCCCAGCCCTGTTTCGTGGCTGGGGGGTGTCGGAATGGGATGCCGATTCTCGCACTGAAGGGAGGCCGGAGGGTTGTCTCGCCCTGCGGGTTTCCTATTTGCAGAGTCTTCTTCGGTTATTCTCGTCTTGGGGGTTGGAGCAAGATCTATAAGTGCTTCTAGTATTTGAGCGTCAGAGATTTCATCATCTGTGACGAGTTTTTTTTTGCCCAGACGGGTGAAGAAGTCTTTTACCGACATGCCCTGGTTTATTTTGCACGTTGTAGTTTTTGCTAATCCTCTCTTTCTTGCTGTATTGAAGAAGATGGAATTTTTTCTTTGGTGTTGTTGTGAGCTTTTCATGTAGAGCTCGTGCAGATGGGCACTAGATGTTTCTTTATTTTTAGATGTTGCACTTCTTTTTTTTTTTTGTTGTTTCTTTTTTGGGCTTTTGTTTTTGCGCCACAGCCCATTTTTCTGCAAGCACGGAGTGGTCGCTCTTGCCGATGGTGTTATGGGATGAACGGGACTGTTTTGTGTCTCCATGTCTGCCCATTCCTCTGTTGGTGCTGAAGGGGGTGGGCCGCCTGCTTCCCTCGGCTCTCCGCGGCTGTGGCTCTCCGATGTTGTTCCAAGTCTCTCCACTGGTGGAGCCTCGTCGAGTGGCTCCCCGAGCGTTCCCTTGGCGACTCTCACTAGTCCGCTCTCCTCCGGGGGCGGACATAGGAGCGGGAGCTCCTCCTCGAGCACCGTCAAATCAACGCAGCGCTCATTCGGTTCCTCAACCCCGGGGCCCCCAGCCCCCGCAGGAGGCACCACAGGTGGGCTTTCCGGAAGGCAGGTAAGAGCTGCCTTGTCGTGTGCTGTGGGCGGGATTTTGAGTTCCAGGTGGCCGCCCTGTTTTGGACTCTCGCGGCTGCATACGCCGCTCTCCCCATCTTTGTCTTCCGCTTCCCCTCTCAGCCCTTCGGCCGGCAGTGGGCGGCGGGCCACGGTCGATGGGCGAGCTGGCGGGATACGCGAATTCTGCTGCTCGAGCAAGCCCGATGGGAGAGGCTTGCAGTCTGCATTAGGTCTGTGGTTAGCCATCCTGATTCGGGTGTGGAGGGGTGCAGAATTTAGGTTGCTCCCTGAAAGTCCGGTGCTATCATGTCCCTTTAGGGCTATGGCGAAGGTTTGTTGGAGATCGGCGGAGTCCATTGCGGCTTGGAGCATGGGGCCGAGGCCCCCCTCTAAGAGTTCCGCTGCTCGGAGAGGGGGCTCGAGCTCAGAAGTAGCTTTACAAGCTGTTATCCCCCCCGAGGGGTTGGCCCTATTTTGGGCATGCGGTCTTGGGAAAGTGAGGGGTGATTGGACGCTTGGCCCCCCAGGAGTTGGATTGAGTTCGCCCTTTGTAGTGGTTAGTGGTTTTGAGCTTCTTAAGAGTCTCTTCTTCCCCTCTCCCGCCCTGGAGTGGGTCTGTTGAAGGTCGACTGGCTGCTGTATAGCAGGATCCATCTCTTCCATGCGGGATTGCCGGGACTTGCAGGGACTGCAAGGACTGCGACTCCCTCAGCGACTAGCTCCGCGGCCGCCCCGCGGCTGGAGGGTGGTTTTGTAGCACTTCCCTCTTCAATGGAGGGTGTAGAAAGACTGGAAACAGGACCAGAGTGGAGGGTAGACTGCAAGGACTGCGACTCCCTCAGCGACTGGCTCCGCGGCCGCTCCGCGGCTGGAGGGTGGTTTTGTAGCACTTCCCTCTTCAATGGAGGGTGTAGAAAGACTGGAAACAGGACCAGAGTGGAGGGTAGACTGCAAGGACTGCGACTCCCTCAGCGACTGGCTCCGCGGCCGCTCCGCGGCTGGAGGGTGGTTTTGTAGCACTTCCCTCTTCAATGGAGGGTGTAGAAAGACTGGAAACAGGACCAGAGTGGAGGGTAGACTGCAAGGACTGCGACTCCCTCAGCGACTGGCTCCGCGGCCGCTCCGCGGCTGGAGGGTGGTTTTGTAGCACTTCCCTCTTCAATGGAGGGTGTAGAAAGACTGGAAACAGGACCAGAGTGGAGGGTAGACTGCAAGGACTGCGACTCCCTCAGCGACTGGCTCCGCGGCCGCTCCACGGCTGGAGGGTGGTTTTGTAGCACTTCCCTCTTCAATGGAGGGTGTAGAAAGACTGGAAACAGGACCAGAGTGGAGGGTAGACTGCAAGGACTGCGACTCCCTCAGCGACTGGCTCCGCGGCCGCTCCGCGGCTGGAGGGTGGTTTTGTAGCACTTCCCTCTTCAATGGAGGGTGTAGAAAGACTGGAAACAGGACCAGAGTGGAGGGTAGACTGCAAGGACTGCGACTCCCTCAGCGACTGCTTTTGATACAAGATTGCTGACATACCTAGGTCTGTGAACTCTACCTCCAGAAAAAAATCTTGATTTGTCTTTGGGTAGGCCTAATATGTGGCCTTTATTAGACAATATTTCAATTTGGCTAACACCTCATTTTGTTCCTGTCCCTATTTCCAGGGAACTCCCTATTTCAATAATTTAGTCAAAGGTTGTGAGATTTCTGCATATTCTTTGATGAACTTCCCTATTGTAACTTTTTATCCCTAACAAGCTCTTTAATCCCTTCAAATACATGGGGTATTTTAACTTTTGGATGGCTTCTACCTTTTTCTTTAGTGGATTTAACCTTGTTCTATAACTTCATGTCCCAAACTCGCTTCCACCATGCATAAACCCAAAGCGTGTTTGAGGTACTGTCAATGGATCTAATGAGTCCTCTGGACTCCAAATTTTGAATTATTTCTGCCAAGGAGTCTAAACAGGCCATGGGTAGCCTATATTGTTGCACACATACAGTTTCCCTACAATAGAATTCTGGCAATGTGGCAACATGCAAATCAGAATGCCCACAATCATAGGAGTCTTTAGCGAACACCCCCTTGAATTCTATGAATATGTTTCTCAATTGGTCTTTCTCTTCTTCATTTGTGCAAGCATCCACAGCCGAGATTTCTTACTCTACCATGTTAGAACATTCTGGGAAACCCTCTTAAGGAGGAATCTTTGTGCTTTATTCTAACTGTGTGGCAGTATCTTTTTGGAGAGAGGCCATTCTCAGGTACCTTGCAACTTCAGCCTCCACCTCAATTTGCTGTTTTTCTTCTGTCTTGTTTTCATCTATCTGAAATAGGATGCAATCATCCTGATGATGAAAAAGCACATCCTTTGGTTCACAAGGGTACACTGACTGAATTCTGAAAATCCCCTTTGGTTTAGAAAATAAATACTCAGGTAATCCACCCCTGAAGTGACATAGCTTTCATTAATATTCTCAATAACTGTGTTGTTTACATCTGGTGTGTAGTATGATTCTTGCATCACCATCCCTACCCCATGCTGTACCTTCTTTCAAGTAAATATCCGGACCTCCTTTGTTATCTGCAAGTATTTGGGTGGGACCATCCCCAACTTCCATTTAAGGTGTGTATTCACATTGTAGCCCCTGCAGTCTCCTGAATTCATTGGGACACAGAAATGCATTGGGCTCCTTCATTTTCTGTCCTTTCCTGTACTTCAGTGCCATTGTGAATTGCCATGGTAACATACTTTTTCACTTGAAGCTCAACTGCATATGGCTTTTACACACAATGATATGCTTGCCGTCTATCCTGAAATCCAGGTGCTGCCACACCCAGTCTGGACCAAACGTTTTTATTCAAGTAATCTAAAACCATACACATTCTGTGAATGATGTCATTTCCCAGATAGAATTTGGCTTTGGTTCTACTCACAATCCATATGGTGTGATGAATGCTTTTGGACCCTATTGTTATTTTCAACATGCATCTCCCCACAATCCTTTGTCCTGAATCAGCACCATCTATTATGAATATGTGTTGATTATTTTTATTTTAAAAGTTGGTATTTCTTCCTGGTCAAGCATTTGTTTGAATATTTTCTCGTTAAAGAAACTCTTCTCCTGTTCCAGGGCCAAAACTGCTTCAATCATTTCCGGATTCCCATTCACATTCATAGGTATCCAGGCCTGACCTTCCTTCATGTGTATTTCTGCAATGGTTGAAATATACTTTTCCTGATCTGACTGTGAAACATCACATTGTTCACAGTTTTCATCGCTTAGATAGAATCACAATGTGTTTTCATCTGTGTTTGCCAGTTCTTCTTAGGATCCAAGTGAATCCGTAATAACTGTTTTTTTCTCCTTGTATTCCGCCCTGGCACATAAGAATGACAGTGACACTAGGTACACAGCCATTTTGAAGATACACCTGCGCTGCTCTCTCCCACCTAGCGATGGTGTGACATTATTTTGCATTGCTAGCCTGGCTCACCACTTTTTGGGATTTCAAGGGCTTTTTAGCCAAAGACCACAGTACCTCATTTACCCCATCAATCAGAGATGACAGTCTCTTTGAACAATTTGTTCCTAACAGGAATGGACTCTTCTCAATGAGCGTAACCAACACTTCTTGTATCCATCTATGTTTCCTTCCTTGATGTCAAATTCAGTAGCACATTCCACCAGTGTTTCTTCCACATTGCAATAATGCACAGGGCTTTCACTCTGTCTCAATTTCAACATATCTTGGGGGAGTCTCCATTTATTTATGCAATGCAGCTTTGTGCTTGACATCACAGTCACCTGTGCCCCTGTATCCACCATTGCAAATACATTGCATTGTTCTTCTATTGTAATAGGGGCATACGATCTGTCTTCACATTCTTCAAGTATACATAGGAAATATGATCTGTTACTAATCTCAGGGCTGATTTTCATTATGCCTTCCTGAATTCCTGCTAAGCAAAGTGGCATGTGAAATTATATTTTACCCAACTATTTGCCCATCTCCTTTTCAATCGCTTCGATTATTTTTCTGTCCCGGGAGCTCACTTCAAGTTTTGCTACTGATGGCCCCCTGGTATAGAGAGGTCTCCTGAGTTCTGACCCCATTCCTTTTGTGTTTTCAAGATCATTTTGATTTCCTTCTCTTACCTTCACTCTGGTGAACAACTGCTTTGTGTTCTCATTAGCAACATGTAACAGTATGTCACCTTTTTGTGTTTGGAACTCACCTGGCACTTCTACCATGCCTATCACTTTTGCGTCTTTGAATATCTGCTAGTCAAAATCTTCTTCTGGGAACTCACCTGCACACGTGTCCTTTTGGAAGTTTTAAACTCTGTGGAGACATAAGCACTATTAGAATCATCAGGCAATGAAAGTCTATCATCTTTGTGCATTTTCTGTTTTCATGTATCATTTTGTTCAGTTTTGTTTCATTTATTTCTGATGCATTTAGGTCAACATTAATCCTGCGATGGTTCACTTGCCCACTGGCTATCAATTGTTCAAGTGTATGTTTCTCATCTTTTTCATGTGCCAGGTTTGTTTTGAACTGTCTTTCAACCTGTTGCTGTTTGGGTTTCTCCTGTGCATATCTCCTTTTGTTTTCCTTATCTTCACATAAATGAATGTAGTCAATAGTTTTGTTTAACTCTAGATTAAACCACACTTCCTTCTGGTGTGTATTTGTATGTCTATTTTATCATCATCAGGTAGTTTGGCTTAATTTTAAATCACTATGCAGCTCAGTTTGTCTGGTCAATGGTGGATCCTTTGTGCCTTCAGGGTGGGAAGTCTGACTGATTAGTCATTTGTTAATGCCTTGTTCAATGTTACTCTTACGTTCTGCATTCTCACTCAGCTGTTGCTTTTTCCCTGCACACAGAATTCCTATCTGCTCAGCTAACATTTTCACTTGTGCCTCTAAACACTGGAATCTAACCAGATCCCTAAAATCATCTATCTGTGGTATAGGCCGGTATGTGTTGAATTCATATTGGTCTGTCCTATTTTGGTTTCTTTCAGGAGACTGACTGCTGTTAGTGTTTCCCCTGAGTTCCTGGGGCAGAGGAGATTAGAGGGTGGGATGGCTGTCCTCTGTGCATAACCTCCTTGTGAGGAGGATTGTACATAGGAGCAAGGACTGTAGGTCACATTATGTCGCTCATGTGATAGATACTGCTCCCTTTATCGATTTCCATTGTCAATGAATCTATCTACATATCGTGGCCCTTTTTGATTGCCATATACTGATGTGGCAGGGTTAAAATGACTCTGTGCTCCCAACGGCTGGGAAGACCCGTTATGTGGTTGACTTTGGTTATTATTGGATCCTACCATTTTATACCAGAACCCCACTTGTGGCAAATTGTAAAGCATCTGGGACTAATGTAAGTATCCCTCTGACTTTGGTCTGCAGATTGAAATACAGTTGCCTGGGGTGCTGCCTTTCCCCGTATGTCCACACCCTTCTGGTTCTGTAATGTGCCTTTTTTTGTTTGAGCATTCGCAGGAGAGTAGCTCAGGCTCTTGGGTAGATAGCTCAGGGGCAACATACTCACCTTGGAAGAAACACGACATGGAGCAACACAGGTTCGATCCTCGGGTCCGCGCTTAGAAACCTCTGGGTGTTAAGAGCGTTATAAATAACCTATCATATCATATCGTATCTCTAATGACATGTTTTCCTTGATCCGATTTCAAACACTGCAAGAGCAGTCTCTTTTGCCTTCTGCTTCGATTCCTTGCTTTTACTCGCACTGTGTCACATTACATAAATCTAAGATCCACTACAAACTCTTATCACTAGTGAATTCAGGAGCTAGCTGAGTGACAATGTCATTCCGTTAGCCATGAAAGAAGATCAGGAATCACAACAAACCTCAAAAATGCTTGTTTCAAAGTTTACAGCAACTGTCTTGGGTATTCATCTGGCCCTGCCGATAAAATATATGCTGCGTGTGTTGTCTCTTGAATGGACTTAAACCGGTAGAAGTGTTTTCTGATCTCTCTCTGAAATTCATACCATGGAAAATTGTCCTGCTCATTAAGGCTAAGTATAAAACTGGCATTTCCCTGATACATTGTTAGATGATCAAATTAAACATATTGTTTTTTTTCAGAATGTTCAAAGTACAATATAATTGCAAATTATTTTCCAAATGTTCCTCAATAGTGTAACCCAAATATTCTCTAAAGGTTTTAATTACATTTTTAACAGATTTAACGATTTTAAGAGGATTAAAATAAGCTTTGACTTGACCTATCTCTCTCTGTTCAGCAGAAAAAACATTGCCTGACTTTCCCTCTCCAATGTTGAAACATGGCCAGCCTTTGGTAAGAGTACATCAGCTGGCAGACTTCAAAGACTGTGACTTGGCATAGCCTCAGGGACAGTCATGCCCAGCAAATCATCATTTCTGAAATCCTAAATTTGCCATTTTATTTCTCTAAATTGGGCACCTTGTATCTCTTGGTAAAATGCAGAGCTCTTTTTCCGCAGTTTGATTGTTCGATCATTCATTGCTGTGACCTTCAATTTGTATTCAGCAACAGCTTTCATTGTTGTTATCATCTTATGACATTAACCTAAACACTTCCCTTTCTCTTGATTGTATAGCATAAGCAGATTGATTAGTTTGTCTGTGTAGTGATTGTACGTCCAAGAAAGCAAGATATTTGTCGGGCTGTATGCCATCTAACACAGTTCGTAAATGATGAATCTCCTCCAAACTTTCCTTTTCTGTTCAACCTCCACATTCAAAGCTTTGCATTTGAATTGTAATTGTGCACCAGGCTGTTCCTCTGAGACCCCTTCTAACTGAAACACCTGTCCATGCATCCCTGTCATCTCACTTTGTAACTCTGTGATTACCTCATCATCCTTCCTTTTCATTGAAATCAATCTGTGTAGATTGAAATCAATCTGTGTAGAATGAACCATGTTTCCGCTTCTACACGGATTATGTAATCTTGCTGACTCTTTCTGTCATTGAAGTTAAAAAGCCTAAGCAAACCAAGAATGTACAACTGTTCCTTCCACAAACAGCTGCTCCAGGGATTCCTTAGCAATTTCTGATAACATCCATTCCCGTCAAACAGTAATAGACTGTGACGCCCAGGTAGCCAGAGTAAAGAATTTAGTTTCAGCATAATCACAAAGGTCTGTCACTTTAACTTCTGCCATGTCTGCCTGCATCACACATGATACACTAAGCTATATAATGTGCAACACTTGGTTCACAAAACAATTCAAAGAGTGCCCAGCACAGCACACTATGGCATCTATAATGTGCCACGCCTAACAAATGCACTTACCGAAATGGATAATCCCAGCCAAAGCACCAAACGTAAGAAATATTCGTTGCCACTTTCCCCTTTTACACTTTACCCCAGTATAGGCTAGACACCATCAAGGCTTAGTACTGCACTAGGCACATGCAAGATTCTGCTAACACTGTATACCATCAATTCATCAGGTCACACAAAAGCAAAGGACCACTAGTGCTCCTAATTTTATATTGTTATCGAAAAAGATTTAAACTTCAAAGCAAGAAAAGACACACACGTCAAACCTTTGTATTGGTGGAATATGCACACAAGAAAAACATTACCTCATCAGTGTATGGTGTTGGAGAGAGGAAAACAAAACATGCATTTCTATATTGACTACTTTCTTTTGGGTACTGGAAAAAAAACCAATTAGCATGCATTGATAACATGTAATATGGTGTGACACCCTTATTGCTACCTCCTTGTTTACTATCAGTAGATTGGAGATGGAATTAGGAGACACCCTGGCAAGCACTTTAGTTGGTTTACAGAAGCAAATGCATTTTAGGTATAGCGTCAACTCCCTTTTTGCCCCTTGCCCTCAAGCTAAGGTCAGGTTAGTATGAGGTTAGAATTAATGGACTCTTCTACATAGCAGAACACTTCCCATAATCAATTTCGATTTAGGAAACCATCTTGATCTCTGGGTACCTTGGAGATAGAGGGATGTATGCCTTTTTCAGTCAGTTTGACCTGGTCATATCACCCCTGAAAGAGATTCCAGTTAAGTTGGTCCCTATTAATACTCACTTTAACTTAACTTGAGATGTTTGCAGCCCCAGCTCTTCTTGCCTGTCTGCAGTTTGGCCTGTCTCAGCACCAATCGACAGCAGCCCCCACCTTCCGACTCGGGATTCCAGATCACATTGCCCTGTCTCGCTGCCAGGCACACAGATATCGATTTCACTCACATCAGCTTTCACGGACCCATCAAGGCTTTGGCAAGATGCCTTATGCTTGGACAGCACAGCTACCAAATGACAGATCAGCTTTCTCACTTGAGGATCTCTATCTAAATTTGGAAACCACAGCCTCAAGTCTTTACTCGAAATCAGAGCTTATTTATACATTTATTTGTTTATTTATTTATTGTGCCTTTATAAAGCGCTTATACATCAAGTAAATTGTGTTTTAAAGTGCCCACAGGGTAACAGGGAGGGAACATGGGAATGAAAACCCAATATAACAATGAAAGATAGAGGTGTACCTGCTAGGCCTTGTGAACATTCAGAATGTGCAAGTGCAGAGAGAGAGAAGGAATGGGGGAGTGGGTGATTAAGTGCTAGGTGTACCAAAAGGGAAGTACTAGGGAGTGAGAACCTGTAAGTGCATAGGTGATAGATGTCAGCTGCCAATAAAGTAAGTGCAGGACTGTGGTTGCATAGGCCATTGGGTGCCAGGGCCCAAGAGAACACATAAGGGCCACAGTTACCAATCTCAGCAACTGTGGGTTTAGCTAAGAAGGGAGGAAGGGAAGGAGGAGGTGAAAAGGGAAGTCTTGAGGAGCTTCTGGAAATTGAGGAGATCTGGCTCAAGACGAAGGGAAAGGGAGAGGCTGTTCCAAAGGAAGGATCCTTCAGAGGAAAGAGATTGGCCACCAGCTTGCTGTTTAGCAAGGCCCTTGACACACAAAGAGTTGGTGCCGGAGAAATGTAAAGATCTGGAGGGAGAGTATTTAGTGAGAGCAAGCTGTAGATAGCGTGGTCCCACGGCCCCAGACAGTCTTATGGATGATTCAGGGGGATTTGAATTTGACCCTTGCAGCAACATGGAGCCTGTGGAGAGGTATTAGGGTTGAAGAGATTCAGTCCCTGGGCTTGAGGCCAAGGATAAATATCATAACCCTATTCTGGATTAGCTGGAGGGGACATAGAGAAGAAGTAGGTAGATTAAGGAAAAGGCTATTGCAGTAATCTATACTAGAGAGAACTAGAGCTCTAGAGCCATGCTGCTTCTGGGGGAAATTGTGGAAAGGAAGAATTCCTTTGAGGAGGTGGAGTTGAAAGTGGGCCTTCTTGCCAAGGCCTGAATGTGAGCAAAGATTACTCCAAGGTTTCTAGCTCCAGAAGAAGGAGAAGGGGGAGAGCCCATAGAAGATGCCCAGAGTGAGGGGAAGAAACAGGGATCAGGAGTCCCAATAAGAAGGATCTCAGTCTTGCTGGCGTTGAGGCAAAGATTGTTGGAAGTACACCAGGATTGGATGGCAGATAGGCAGTTAGGAATGATGGATAAAGTAAGGAGTCGGTCAGAGGGAAGTTTGAAGAAGCGTTGTGTATCATCTGCATAATGCTGGAGGTTAGGGGAGAAGGTGGAAAGGAGGTGTGCGAGTGGAGAAAAATAGGTGTTAAAGAGCCAGGGAGAGAGGTTTGAGCCCTGGGAAACTCCACAGGTGGAGATAGAGGTGAGGGAGGAGAAAGAGTCCCGAATGACCAGGGACAGTGTATTGAGGAAGGAGGTCAGCCAGTCCAGTGCCCGCTCCAA
Source organism: Ambystoma mexicanum (assembly GCF_040938575.1). Taxonomy (NCBI): domain Eukaryota; kingdom Metazoa; phylum Chordata; class Amphibia; order Caudata; family Ambystomatidae; genus Ambystoma; species Ambystoma mexicanum. Next base: position 1,283,744,698 of record NC_090930.1, on the reverse strand, counting down.
GATACATATGGTATCATGGAGCTGTTCCATGAGGATGGAGTGGTTGACCGTTTCAAATGCGGAAGACGGATCAAGTACAATGAGGACAGCTGGAGAGTTGGAATCAAGAGATACAAGCGGTTCCTCGCAGGTGTTCAGAAGAGCAGTTTCCATGCATCTTTTGCTCGGAATTCAGATTCATGGTCGCAGAGGCAACCAACAAGTTCAGTGTACTGGGTCAGTTGGGGGAAGACCATCTTCTCCAAGAGTTTTCCAAAGTAGGAGATGATAGATATAGAGCAGTAGTTGACTGGACAAGACAGGTATATAGAAGGTTTTTTTCTGTAGGGACGCAGACAAGGGATTGCCTGAGAGAAGAGGGGAAAGATCCAGTAGCAAAAATGTGCTTGCAGATATCAGCAAGTACAGGGGCAAGAGAGACAATATTGTCCTTAACTTAATGGTTCTGGAGGAGCAGGGTGAACCCTGTTTGGACAAGATCTTCATAGAGTGGACAACTCTGGTGACCTCATGAGGTGATAGGAGAGAAGGAGGAGAGAAAGGCAGTGGAAGAATGAGAGTCCATAGGAGGCAGGGGGTGAGGGAAGGGTAGGGGGAGAGGGATGCAAAGGTGGTCAGGATGTCCAGAGTTTTTGCATTGAAGTGTGTGGCCAATGCGTTACAGAGGAAGGGAGAGGGAAGAGGTGAGGAGGAAACTATGGAAGGTTGGCTAGTTCCCTGCACATTTTAAAGAGTTCAGCCGTGTTGTTGGATGCACCAGAGACGTGAACCTGGATGTCTGCTCTTTTCTTGGCTCGGATGGAGAGTCTGTATTGCCTTTGGGGCAGGCGACAGTCCAGTTTGCCAGACGGTGAGCCTGAGGACTACCACATCCGTTCTGCAGCTCTGCGCTTGCATTTAAGGGCTGGAAATTCAGAGTCATACCAAGTGTTGCACTTGGAGGCATGTTTCAGGTGGATTCTCATGACTAAGGTAAGAATGTCAAGGGTATTAGTAATGGCAAGATGAAGTTTGCTGAGAGCAGAGTCAGAGATAGAGTCTGTACTGGGGAATAGAGGGTATGAAGGTAGATTCAAATTCAGCAGGTGACACACGTTTCATTGGGCAGATGTTCGAGGTTGGCAGAGCTGCAGGATGAGCAGTCAAAGGGCTGGGAGGACCCAGGTGAGAGGAGAGTAGATAGTGGTCTGACCAGGAGAGTGGGGTGATCAGTGGGGAGGAGAGTGAAAGATCAGTGTGGATAAGGGCATCAAGAGTGTATCCAGCTGAGTGGGTAGGACCAGAAGGGAGAATGGAGAGGGAGAATGAGCTGTAGAGATCACAGAAGCGAGTGGATGTTGTGATTGAGGAGTCAAGGTGGATGTTGAAGTCACCCAGGAGAAGGAGTTTAGAGGTGTTTGTGATGTGAGAGGAAGAGAAATCAGCCGATTCAGAGAAGGAATAGGGTGGTAGAGTCAGGCTGGCTGTGGATAGTGGCAATGGTCAGGGAGAAGGTCAGAGAGATGACCAGCTTGCAAATCAGGCTCTTAAAGGAACAGTAAGGCTTGGTGGGTATGAGGGAAGAAGGGACGCACTCATGGAAGATCACAGCAACCCCTCCACCAGCACGGTTAGGGCAAGGCTTGGAGATGATCTTATAGATATCAAGCAGAAGGGAGTCAAAAGTAGTGACTGAGCTGGCATTGAACCACATCTCAGTAAGAGCAAGGATATCAAGGTCAAGGTGTTCAAGGAGGAGGCAGATGTTGGCAGAGTGTTTCATGGAAGAACGAGCATTTAGCGTGGCTAGATGCAAGAAGTCTCTGCATTTGAATGTTTTATGAGGAACGGTACAGGGGCGTGGTACACCAGTCGGAGGGGGGGGCAGAGAGAGTGGAGGAAGGAGTAGAAGGTGTGGGTAGGATGTTAATGGGCACAGCAGGCATCAGTCAAAGAGGAGGAGGTTGGGTTGATGAACCAAGATAGAGCCATTGTGATAGACATTATTGATACACCTGGATGATGCAATGACGTTAAGGGGATTTACCATTTAGTGCTCCATTAATGGGTTATGAAGTGAGAGGAGAGAGAGGAGAGATGAGATGGGGAGCTCATAGATCTGGAAAGGGGACAGAAAAGGGGATATCAGTGAAGATCTGTCTAGACATTTCGCTGACATTGGTGTCTGCGATAGGTGGGCCAGGGTTAATGGTCAGGATGTCTTTATTAAGCTTTTTCTTCCAGACTTCATGAGAGAGTGAGGATAGGTGATTGTGTAGCAGTTAGAGTAGATAGGGAAGATGGTAAGTGCCATAGGGCGGGCAGAGGATAGTTGGAAGAAAGAGCCGGAGCTGCAAAGCACAGTCTGAGCACAAACTCACCAGGTGGCCTAGGAGCCAAGGCAAACAAAAGCACAGATGCACTGGGAATATGTTAGCAGTGCAGATGGGTGCAAAGATATTACAAACACACACCAGGCTTCACATTTACAAAAGGAGACACAAACTGCAGTGCAAAAAGAGGTGCAAAAATGTTCAAAGACACACAGCAAGCTTCGAATTTGCAAAAGGCTACACAAAAAGCAGTGCACAAATGGGTGAAAAGATGTTTAAAAACACACACCAGGCTTCAAATTTGCAGAGAGAGACACAGAATGCAGTGCATAAAGGGGTGCAAAGATGTTCAAAAACACACACCAGGCTTCGAATTTGCAAAAGAAGTCACAAAATGTGATGAAAGAAGGAATAAGAGAGATTAAGTATGGCAAGGAAGGCAGAAAGATGTAGGCACACCTTGGTTCAACAGTTGTTATGGTTAGTGGGGAGTCAGTGATAATGTCCAGCCATCACTCATGGTATTGTGCAGGGTGTGTAGAGTTGCAGAGGCCCAGGATTGTGGGGTAACAGGCTGCCTGCCTCAGGACGGTTCCATGGCTTTCGGCGGGGGCAAAAGTAAGAGGGGGCCCTCCGAGTTCTCCTAGGCCAAGGCAGGCACAGCCAGGGGTCTTGGGAGTGGGCCTTCCGAAGGGGTCATACTCAAGGAAAGTATGAGTATGATGTTGTGTTCATAGTTTTTGAGTTTTCCTAGCTTTTCTGTAAAAACTTCGGGAAACTCTCTAGACCACTTGTCTTCCATCTCCACAATGGTCACTGGTTCCGATGCACTTGTACTCTTCACACCTAGCTTCCTCTGCTCTTCCCAACCTAATAATGAGGCGCCCTTTCTTGCAACCAACATGTGTGCAGAGAATCTCCTGCCTTTATACAGTATTTGTGCTTGAAACTGGCCCATTATGTCAATAGCTGATTCACCATACCCGCATAGTTGGATATTTGCTGGTTCAAGGATATCGGGATTCTTCCTCAGACTATTCTTCAGTGTGTCCTCAGATATGATGGTGCATGGTGACGCTGTGTCCACCTTCATTTTTAGGTTGTATCCTTCAATCATGAACTCATCAATTGGTCCATTTTGTTCTCCCAACATCCCAGAGATTTGAAAACCATGTCTCGGCATCGCTTCCTTAGCGGTTGCTGACGATGGTGCACCCATAATCATTCTGTTCATTTCACTACTCTGCTCCCTTTGTTCTACCATGTTGATTGAGGAGTCCCTGCATACATTCGCAAAGTGACCCATGCGTTTACATTTGAAACACTGCGAATCTAGCGGGACAGGTTGGAAAATTGGAACCATGTTTCGGACTTCCACACTTGGTGCACCTCTGACTCCAAAAATTTCTATTGTTGCTGGCATTCGGCTTCCTTCTTGGTCCAACCATGGACACAGCATGTGAGACTTTTTTGTCAACTTTCATTTCCTTGATATATAGTGTGGTTTGCTCGATGCTTCTGGCGAGTTCAGTTACTTCATCCATGGTAACATCCTTTGCTAGTAGCTTCTCATGTATTATCATGCTGTTGGTGCTCCTCTCCAGTTGGTCCCTAATTAAGGAGTCAGTCAACGTGTCGAAATCACAAGTGTGACTTAGTGTTCTGAGAGAGGCGATGTAAGACTCAACTGACTCTGATACCTCTTGTGTTCTTTGAAAAAATGTGTGGAGTTCAAAGGCTACATTTTTCCTGGCCTCAAAATGTTCTTCTGTTTTAGGGCTACTGAATATTCATCTGAGTCTTCTGTTTCTTCACCTCTGCTTCTTGATAGGCCATCAAAAACACTGCATCCTTCTGCCCCCAGGTTGTGCAGTAGTATTGCCTTTTTCTTGACTGCACTGAATCTGTCGCCTCCTATCACTATTAGATAGTTTTCAAATATGCCCTTCCATCTGTCCCATCTGATAATAGGGCGACCGGGTTCAGTTAAGAAAGGTGTGGGTGGTGGGATGGCTGCAGCCATGGTTTCTAGCTCACTTTGTGACAGGGTGACAAAAATTGACTAATTTTTTTTTTGGATACAATGTTTATTTAGGTGGACTTGCGCTTGTGTTTAGAATGATGTGAACATAATAATAAATGTTCTGCAGGGCTCCTTGGTTAAAGCTGCCTTTCCTTTATGAGTTCATTCCTTTGTCGTGGAAGAATGGAATGGCTTCCTTTATGGACAGCTGTTACATCGAAGATTGCGTCACAATGCTGATTGAGCTGGTCAGGCTGCAAAATGTCTGAGTAGGAAGCCCCGCCCTCTGCCAGGCGTGTGGGAGATAGGGTTGCCTGGCGCTGCCTCGCGCATGTGATGAGAGACTCATTCCTCCTTCTCGAGCGCAGAGAGGGATGGAGCCCTCGCGCTTCTTTCTTTTCTTTCTTTAAATTATCGAAAGCGTGGGCGGACCCACGCAGGCGCTTCCCCATCCTAATGGATGATGTGCACCTAACCCACCAATCATTATTTAACTTACATAAACTCATAGTTCCTCCCACCTCCCCGTCTGCCTCACAAAATCCAACACACACTGCTCTTCTTCCTGCCACTCACCCCGTCACCTCCCAACAAAGCCTTCCCACTCAACTCAGCCACACCCAGCGCAGACATCCGAACTCTCATCAATTCTCTTTCTGCAACATGTCTCTCACATCTAAGTAGAAAATGTCCTACTGTCTCAGGCACCCCACACACCGCACAGTCCCTCGACTCTCGCTTCCCCACTCGGAACAAACAATCATTCAGCCCCACATGCCCTATCCTCAATCGATTCAGCATCACCTCATCCCCCATCTCCATTCCAGACTTGCCACATCTACCTTCTTCGACACTTTCCCACGAACACCAAGCATCCACCTGCCCTTCACCCCACTCACCCACCTCTCCTGCCACTCATCCATGACCCTTCTCACCATCACAGCCTTCACCTCGTCCACACTCAAAGGCAACCTCACATCAACCGCTTCCCTTCTCATACCCTCACCCGCCGCCCGATCCACCAACTCATTACCCAAAATACCGCTGTGACTGGGGACCCACGCCAACTCCAGATTCATCCCCCCACGCACACACCGATCAATCTTTCTCCTGATATCCAAAATCACATCCTTCCTATCACCATCCCCTGCCACAATCGCCTGCAACCCACTCAATGAATCTGAAAACACCACTGCTGCACGTGACAATGTGAGGCCCCTCCTCCCCTGGAGCGTATGGGCGTTTGTGTGACAGAGGCCTTGTGCTGCTGTGCGTGACGGGGAAAGGGCCCCTCCTTCCTCTAAAGTTCGTGGCTCTGTGCTAGTGGGCTTCAGGCACACGCGTGGCTGGAGTAGGTCATGAAACGGCTGTGACCACTGCCCGCACACGACAGCAGCCCCTTTCCCGTGGGGATTGCGCGTGCTCTGCCCCCCAGGCATAGCTCCTAACCTGGTCCCGGGCGGAATCGTGGGTTGGTGCCTGCTGTTGTGGGTCCTGCTCCAGTCGCTCTCACAGTTCTTTGACAGCTCACACCAGGTCTGGGCCACCGGCAGAAGAGCGAGATCACAGAGTGCTGCACACCAGTTCCGAATCCTCGTCACCAATGTTAAATGAAGGCAGAGGCACCAGAGACCTTATAATGTAGATCTATTTAAGTACAAAGCATAACAACAGCAGACACTGCTTTAAGGTGCTCTGCTAGACACTCTCCAACTGACAACCCTCCACATTCCAGAACCCCCCATTTCCAAGTAAACATTCTTGGAACTGAGGCCCTGACCTCACAATGTAAGTCAGAGATTCTTTATAGATAAAACACGAACTGGAAGATGAAAGGCAAACATGTACATAAAAGTGTATAACACAACTGAGCATTATACTAAATTGCAACATAACAATTATAGTAACGACTTAAACCTAACAGTTGTCTTCTCTGACTATCGATCACATGTCACGAATAACGGTCAATGCAAACACGCTACTATGAGTACGTCAGAATTACTCCTGGCATACTAGGAGGAATACGTCATAAGTCAAAGTGGTTCGAAGAGTCTTCTTACTGAGTTAAATAGACATCTCCAGGTTTTTCTTAAAGGGAAAGTCAGAGCGTCTTCCTTGCAATCGGCACATTAGCATGTGTTGTGATGTGTTAGGCAAACCGCTGTTAAATGTGTTTGATTCCCGTGCATATGTCTAAGATATAAGAAAAACACAAAATGTCTGACGAGAATATCCTGTAGTGATTTCCCTTCTGTCTGTGCTCCGGACATGCGAATATTGATGTAAGCCTGGTCATCTCCTTTCATATAGTACTAATGTACTGGAAAGTCTTCCGCCCAGCGTGCTTTTCTTCATGTTTCAGGACATCTCGAGCTCGCGCACTTCCCGGGGCAGAACAATATGGCTTTCTCTCTGAAAAACCCCAGTGGGCTGTTCCCTGTCAGGTTATGTTATGTTTCCACAGTGGAAACGTCAGTGCGAGCATTGTGCGGTGCTAGCAGAAACAAGCGGTCTAAACAAACAAGAGGGCCACCAGAGCCCTTCCATTTATCATACTTCCTTGACAGGAGCATGCGTGTATTGCTTGGAGCCGCTGAATGGACGCTACATTACTTTTTAGGGTCTAGCGTAAAATGTATTTCTCCCCTGTTCTTTAACTTTTCTAACTTTTCAATAATTTCAGATGCCAGTGCAATTCATTAAGGCATGTGTCCAGAAAAAGAGGAGTATACATGGCAGAATTGTAAAGTACTTTACCGGAAACTTTGCGATTTATAATCTAGCAGCATTAATTTAACATTACGGCGGTGGGTAGGTTTAGTAACAATTGGACCTCTGACTTAAAACCAATCAAGATAAGCCCGGTCTTTTATTTTAAATTAAAACCCTTTATGGTCTACCTTGAATTGCATAACCAAGAAGTCACTTGATTTGTTTGAGTCAACAATTACCCGACTGGTGTTAGTTGATAATGTGGACAAAGAACACACTACTGTAATTATTCCTGCCTGAAGTTCAAACGAGTTGATCTGTTTTCAGCAGAACATCTTAATATCTTAATGTGCTTGATGTGTGACCGCCGTTGCACTCTTGCATGACCCCTGGTACGGTGTTAACAACATTAACATGTTTGCATTATTGCGAGCCTGCATGCCTTTTAGTTCAGTTCACGCAGAATCTGGGCCGGTCATGGGGCAGAAGAGCAAGAGAGAAAGGGAGAAGAGTTAGAAAGAGCGAGAAAACTGGACATGTTTTGCTCTTTCATCCGAAAATGCAATTTGTTATTTACCAGTGGTGAACTGAGCTTCATATTTAAACACCTGTGTCGTATGATAACAATGACTCAAAATAGTAACAGGCCGATTCATGGAATCAACGTGCGCCGAAAAAACGGTGCATGCGTGCGAAAACGTGCGATTCGCAGTGAAATAGCGAAAATCGCAGTGCAAGTGCGATTATCGCAGTGCAAGTGCGATTATCGCACAGAAAACATCGTACATCTATTCATGGAAGTCCGTGCACGCGCAAAATGTGGGATGTGCGCTGAAAAAGTGCGCGGCGCACACTGGCGCATGCTGGCGCACAGGTCATCGAACGCCGTGCGATAAGGCCACAGCGAATTCGCACATAGCGCGGCGCACATAACAAAAGTAGGCGTAACATGGGGCGTTACATGCAGAATGGGGAACAACTCGTGAAAATGTGGGCGTCACGGGGGAAGTACAGGAGGCAAGTGCGCAGAACGCCCACACGCTCGCCTACAACACGTATTCATGGAATCGAATAGGGAAAAACAGTGCACGGCCAAAGACGCGCACAGGCCCATACATGTCCGCCACACGAAAGCAGGCGGTAGCGTCCCTGAGCAGGAAGAAAATGTGCGCCAAAGTTCTACACGCGCGAGAAGTACCATACACGATCGGGCCTGGGGGAGCGTGTGCGTGTATTCCAGGGGTGCACGAGAAGTTCCACACGCGATCGGGCCTGGGGGAGCGTGTGCGTGTATTTCAGGGGTGCGCGAGAAGTTCCACACGCGATTGTCCTGTGTGCGTGTATTTCAGGGGTGCGTGAGAAGTTCCACACGCGATCGGGCCTGGGGGAGTGTGTGCGTGTATTTCAGGGGTGCGCGAGAAGTTCCACACGTGATCGGGCCTGGGGGAGCGTGTGCGTGTATTTCAGGGGTGCGCGAGTAGTTTCACACGCGATTGGCCTGGGTGCGTGTATTTCAGGGGCTCGCGGGTGTTTTCACAAGCGATTGTCCTGGGCGCGTGTATTTCAGGGGTGCATGAGAAGTTTCACACGCGATTGGCCTGTGCGTGTGTATTTCAGGGGTGCGCGAGAAGTTTCACACGCGATTGGCCTGGGCGTGTGTATTTCAGGGGTGCGCGAGAAGTTTCACACGCGATTGGCTTGGGTGCGTGTATTTCAGGGGCTCGTGGGTGTTTTCACACACGATTGTCCTGGGCGCGTGTATTTCAGGGGTGCGCGAGAAGTTTCACACGCGATTGGCCTGGACGCGTGTATTTCAGGGGTGCGCGAGAAGTTTCACACGCGATTGGCCTGGGCGCGTGTATTTCAGGGGTGCGCGAGAAGTTCCACACGCGATTGGCCTGTGTACGCGATTCCATTGGACCAAAGGCCGTGACAGCGCAGGCGCGTCTGTGACGTGACACACGCGGGCGTGTCCCTGTACCCGGGGGAATGTTACAAGACCAAAAACTGCACGTCCGAGTGTCAGCCCCCGTGATTGGAGGATAGCGCCTCAGTGCGTATACGCGGAAGTGACGTTGGACGTGTGGTGCGGTTTAAAAGGTGCGTGTAGTACGTCATTTCCTTGTACGTGCTTCCCGTGGAGAGCGAGTGGGTGAAATCTGTACTTCTTGTCGGTTCACACGCGATTTACTTCACAGCGTTTCTAGTTCGTACTCCCTGTTACCTCTGTCAGTATTTTTCTGATTTTCTCTTCGACCTGTTTCCTCAAACAGCGTTGACTTCTCCTTTTGTCCTGTCTCCTCAGACAGTGTACAATTCTTCTTTTGGCGGGGGTGTTGCCAACGCGCACACGTGCGTATTTTTCACGCTCTTTTCCCAGGCAGACGGTGAGTCGCGCACGTATTTACCAAATGTGCTAGCCCCGTGTGTAGCGTACCCCTTCAGAGATCATTGTAGGCTGCGTGTGACACGCATACGTTCATTTTTGTATTTCTGGGTGCCACAGCGTAGTGCAGGTTCCTTTTCCCACGCACCTGGTCTACGAGGGGTCGCGTGCACGTCATTTTCTGTTTTAGGGGTGCCTATGTGTTGCGTGACCCTTCATCTTTCCCCAGGGGTTACATAAAGCCTTGCTAGAGCACTTGGGTACGAATTCCATCTAGTACCCTACCCCTTTGACCCCCAATTGCCCAGGACAATTGTCCACTGCAACTCCCATACGCACAACTCCATCAGTGCCATGGCTGGGAGGCGAGCAAGTGGTAAGGGTGGCAAAGGTGGCCGAGCCTCCAGAGGTGGGCGTGGTGGGCGCGGTAGGGGACATGGCCAGGATTTGCAGACTCCCCCAAGCCCCCCACGTGTGGAGGACCAGTCAGGGACACACCCCCCCCATGGTTGAGGGAAACGTGGCTGACACCATCACTGCTCAGCCCTTGTTGGACCGGCCTGTTGTGGCACCTGACCTAGCACAGGGTGACTCCCAGGCTGACTTCCAGGTCGCCAAGTCTAGGCCACGGGTGGCGGCGCAAGCCAGTGTCACCAGGCCACGTGGTACAGGGGCAGCCATGTCATCTGCTGCCCCGAGTAGGCGGGGTGGGGAGGCTGCAGGGGCAGCTGCAGCTCCGTCCACCCCAGCTCTGACTCCCCCAGCAAGGACAGTGTTGGTCCCGGTACATCAGACTGAGGTTCCCCCTGCCATCATCACACTTCAGCTAATGCCTGCAGAAAGTCATGTGGTCAGTGTGCCATCGCACACTAGTACTACACAGTCCACCGATGCTCTTGCCTCTAGTGTCCAGAGCGGCGTAGGGCACTCCGGATCCCCACCACCCACAAAAAGAAAGAGGAAGAGTGCTCATCCAGTACAGGCTGATGACCCCGACACAGCTACACGGTCTGGCACGCCAAGGAAGCCTAGCTTCAATGATGCCGAACTGGATGCACTTGTGCAGTATGTGTCTCCGAACATGACGCCGAAATGTTGGTCACTTCAGGGTGTAGGATTACACCTGCTCGACGTCAGGCACACTGGCAGTCCATCGGGGACAGCATAAGTGCCCTTGGGTTTATGAGGCGCACAGCTGTTGAGTGCTACAAGCGCTGGGACGACCTTAAGCGTAGGGCAAAGAAAAAGCTGGCCTCAAGTCATGCCGCAACTCTGGTGACTGGAGGTGGGTCTCCACAAGAGGACATAGAACTCACTCTACATGAGCATGTTGCTGGGACCTACGTCACAGAGGAGCAGATCCAAGGTGTAGGAGAACTGCCAGATTACGAGGCATTGTCCGGTGAGTGCACATGCATGTGTGTGTGATACATGTGTATGTAGTTTTTGGGAGGGGTTCTGGTTGAGTGCCAGGTCAGGGTGTGTGTGCCTGAGTGTTTTGTCCCACCCATGTGCTTCATCCAATGCATTCTGCGCCCTGGGATTTGGGTATTACAGTATCCCTTCTGGCCACAGTAGGCGTTTTGCACTACATTCCGCCAGTTGCCCTTGAAGTGGCATCTTGCTACCACATTTTTCCGTATTTAGCTGTGTTCATTCAGGCTGATTGTAGGAATTCACCTGGTTCTACTGCTCATCACTCTGCCCTATTGTCACATATATGACATGCCCATGGTACATGCCATCTGTGTGATGGCATGTGTCATGTATGTGTATTGGACATGCCACTCACAGGCCAATGTGTGATGGCACTGCTAGCCAGCCTGCAGCTGATGTGTTGCTCTCCCATCTTGGTGTCATCAGTGTCTGACATTTTCCTCCCCTTCCAACTCATGGACAGTGCATGCATGGGAGGGTTATAGTCATGTGGGACATGTGTAAATCAAGTACTGGTACTGTAGCTTGTCTGGCCTAATAGCGTGCCATGGTGCTAATGCCTGTTTCCATTTTTTGTCTTTCTTGTTTTTGCAGAGGATGACGCACCTGATGCTGTTGAGGGAGAGGAGATGGTGCAGGCCCAGGAGGGATCTGAAGCACGACCAGGCACCAGTGGGGGATGTGGTTTGGTGGTGGGGGAGAACCCTCTCTTGCTGCAGGCCATACTGTCCCGGGGTGTCCCTGGCTGCACCTCCCCAGAACTCTTTTCAGGTGTTGATTCGGATGAGGCCTATGTGGATTTGCAGTTATGTGTTCATGGAAGGGATACTGTTCTGTCCGACCCACCTGCACCAGGGGTAGAGCCCACTATGGGGATGTCAGTGTTGGTAGGTGCGCCTGTGGTGGTTACGGATGCAGGGCCACACTCCGCAACATCTGATCCTGTTCCTGGGCCAGCAGTTCAGAGGGGAAATGCAGTCTTGCAGCCTCAGGCAGTGCCGACACAGCAAGGCGCAGTTCGCCTTGCCCCAGACAGGTGTGGTACCCGCCAACGCGGTGGCCGTCCGCCACCAGGCAATACCGCATGGGAGCAATCCATTTACGGTATGGCCAACCAACAGGCAGCATCATCAGAAATGATTGCTCAAGCCATGGAGAGGGTGGCCACTTCCATTGTCCCCCCAGAAAGGCAGATGGAGCTACTACAGCAGGCAACAGACTCCATTTGCCAATCAGTCAGGGAGGACATGTTGGCGTCCAACAGGGACAGACAGGCGGCCCTGGACAATCTGAGGGAATCAATTTCTATAGATGCCCGGGGACAGAGGGAAGCCCTGAGGGGAGAGGTCCGGCACCTCAGGCAGACTCTTGTGGACCTTGAGGCTTCCACTGTCACCAGGACGGAACAGCTGCTGGAGCGCGTCACCCGTACGCTCTCAGCAGAGATGCAGGCAACTCGGGCGGAGGTCCGGGCAACACGTCGGGTGTTGCATGGGGACCTCCGCACCATATCCCTCCAGAACGAGGCCTTCCAGACCTGCATGCTTGCTGCCATGGAGGACCAAACTAGGGCATTGCGTGGGCTGCCTCCCATGGCACCACCACCTCCTGTGGAAGCAGCAGCAGAGGTTGAGGAGAGCAAATCCAGCAGTGAATCTCCCACTATTTAGTAGCCGTGCAGGCCATGAGCCCATGGAGGTGTTTTTTTTTCGCAACATTCATGCAGGTGGTAGTTGGTGGGCACCCTTTCCTCGGACCTCCTGGGTGGCCTCCCCCACACCCCTGGCCCACACATGGCCATTTTTGATTTTTGATTTTTATTTTTTTGTTGCAGTGTGTTGCCTTGTGTGGCTCCCGTGGGCATCCACTGTATTCCGGCTGGGCACATGCAGGCTTGTCCTGAGTTTGGGTTAGATGCTTGGGTCAGTGAGACACACACCCCTCCTGCTTCCTGTTTCCATGGGCTTGCAAAGGGTGTGCCCAAGTGACAGTGAATTACACAGTGACGTTGGACTCCCATGAGCTGTGTGAGCAGTCTGTAGTCAATACTGTGTATACATTCCTAGTGCATATTGTTGTTGTATTGTGCACTGCATGGTGTATTGATGTGTCCTTGTGCATCCATGTCTCCCTCCTAATTTGCAGGTTCATTCCTCATGTCTTCACAAGGCCGTCCACTTTGGAGATGGAGCTCATGTTGTAAGCAGTGAACTTCCAGATGTGCGTGGCAACAACACTGTACAGTTGGAGGAGGTGGATGTGCTGGCATTATCATGTTGTAAGACTACGTATCCTTTGCCTTAGTACGGTCATGTTTATGCTATGTCGATTGTATTGTGGTAAGTATTTGGTCATGTGTGTTGTTGTTTCTACATTTATGTGGGCATATTGTGTGTGGCCAGTTTCCATTAGGGACACTGTACTTTGTGACACGTGTCATGTTTGGGGGATGACTTTGTTTGCTCTCACATGCATGTCATGCCATGGTGTGTTGGGTGGCGGTGCTGGGGAGGGGTTGGGTGACATGGCACTGTTGTCATGTTGTGTCTTGCAAGGGGGTAATGAATTTAGCAGCATAGAAGTGTGTCTTTTGAACACAGCATTGGTGCTGTTTGTGTAGGTAGGGAAGAACACAATGGAACACTTCCAGATGTACAATCTCAGGCTGGTACGGATGTGACAGTTGACTGTCCATTGACACATCATAATTGTCAGTAACAATCATCATTGATTGTCAGCTGGTATGTGCCAGGGCTGTGTGCACTCCACAGGGGTGTGATTTTATGTGAAGTAATTAGCCACGAGCTGCGTACGGGCTGCCTCACCCCGTGCCCTTTCCCTTCCCATGCGCAGTAGGCATGCATGTGGTTGGGGATGTGGGGGCACCACCATGTCCACGGCCAGGCCCCAGCGTGTTGCAACGTTGTGCAGGACGCATGCTGCCACTATGATCCTGCACACTACTGGGGGAGCGTATAACAGCTGCCTGCCAGAACGGTCAAGGGAGTGGAAGCGTGACTTGAGCACTCCGAATGTGCACTCCACGATGCCCCGGGTTGCAATGTGGGCTGTGTTGTATCTTACCTGGGGTGGCGTGGTGGGGTTCCGAATTGGCGTCATCATGTGGGTGCTGAGAGGGTAGGCACTGTCCCCTGGGGAGGTGGTGATGGGTATCATCAGTGGGGTTGTGACATTACTCAGTATCTGACATGCATGCATGCGCAGTGGCATTTATACTCACCGAGCAGCCATGTATCGCCATGCCGCCCAGCTTCTATGTCCCGGTTTAGGGTAGACATTCTGTAGATGAAACTGTCGTGGGTGGAGCCTGGATAGTTGGCGTATACTGAGGTGATGATTCCCTTGGCATCACATACTACCTGGGCGTTGATGGAATGCCAGTGCTTGCGGTTTCTATAGATGTGCTCAGTTGCCCTGGGGGGACGTAGAGCCACATGGGTGCAATCAATGGCACCTAGCACTTTGGGGAATTGTGCCACCCTGTAGAAGTCCTGGGCAACAGCCTGCCTTTCTGCAGGTGTTCTGGGCAGGTATATGTGCCTGCGGACTGATGGGCATGCAGTGATGATGGCCAAGACCTGGTGTAGGCAGCGTGACTGCGTGGCCTGTGACACCCCCCCCACTATGGCACTTGTCCGCTGAAATGATCCATTGGCCAGGAAGTGCAGTACATTGAGGACCTTCTCCAGGGGGCTGAGTGCTTGGGAGCACAGTGTGGTTGATGTGAGGTCATCCTCCCACTCACTGACCAGGTCGAGTATTATGTGAGGTGGAAACCTGTACCTCCCATACACATGGTCATTAGGCATCCCAAAAAGGCTGGTTCTGGGTGTAAAAATTCTGGCCCGGACTATCCTCCTCCTGCGGTATCCCACGGCCACTGCTGCTAGGAACGGTATGTTCATCCTGGCGTCTGAGCTTGTTTGTTGTTTGCGTGCACTTTTATGCTGTGCGGGTGGACGTACGCCTACTTCCTGCTGGCGTACGTGTTTCCGGATTGGCCACGTTTGTTTCCATGAATACGTGTTGTAGGCGAGCGTGTAAAACTTCCCGCGCAGCCCTGCAATACCCGCACCCAGCCCAATCGCGTGTGGTACTTCTCACGCACCCCTGAAATACCCGCACGCAGCCCGCAGCCCAATCGTGTGTGAAACTTCCCGCGCACCCCTGAAATACACGCACGCAGCCCAATCGCGTGTGAAACTTCCCGCGCACCCCTGAAATACACGCACGCAGCCCAATCGCGTGTGTAACTTCCCGCGCACCCCTGAAATACCCGCACGCAGCCCAATCGCATGTGGAACTTCCCGTGCACCCCTGAAATACCCGCACGCAGCCCAATTGCGTGTGAAACTTCCCGCGCACCCCTGAAATACACACACGCAGCCCAATCGCGTGTGAAACTTCCCGCGCACCCCTGAAATACACGCATGCAGCCCAATCGCGTGTGAAACTTCCCGCGCACCCCTGAAATACACGCACGCAGCCCAATCGCTTGTGAAACTTCCCGCGCACCCCTGAAATACACGCACACAACCCAATTGCATGTGAAACTTCCCGCGCACCCCTGAAATACATGTGCCCAGGGCAATCGCGTGTGGGAGTTCCCGCGCACCCCTGAAATACACGCGCCCAGGCCAGTCGCGTGTGGAACTTCCTGCACACCCCTGAAATACACGCACCCAGGGCAATCGCATGTGGAACTTCCCGCGCACCCCTGGAATACACGCACTCAGGCCATTCGCGTGTAGAACTTCTCGCGCACCCCTGATATACACGCACACGCTCCCCCTGGCCCGATCGCGTGTGAATCTTCTCACGCACGCGTGTTCCCGACGCCCGTAATACGCGTTCCCTGGTTTTGCCAGACCAGTAAACTGGTACAGTGTTGGCGCAGCCCTTTGCGATGGTTTTGCGATCTTGATGACTTTTCCTTGTGCGAGGGCGTTCTTGGGGGCGTAACTGGCGCTGCTGCAGGGTTGCTGCCCCACTCTGCGCCACGTCTGCTTTTGGAGGCGAGAATCCGCTGAGCGCGGGAATTGATTTTATCGCACGCTGCTGGCGCAGACATTCGCACGGGCACGCTGTGCGCCAGCCGCGTGCAACACTTTTGAGGGGAATTACATGAATCGGCCTGTAAATATGACTGTGTTGGTATATTTTATTATTTAAGTGCATACAGGAGGCATTCAGTGTCCTTTCGCACACAGCACACAGTTATATAATTACAATACACACAAGCGCATAGTCAATTCTAAAGCCGTATTACTAAAAGAAAAACATATCATTCCAGAAGTATCTAAAAGAGAAAAAGCAAAATTTCATTTATAGCCATTTCAGCGTATTGGACAAGTAAATCACAGCATAAAATAATCATTTAAAAATGTATGCATTGAATTTATCTTGAGCCAAACATGAACGGCAGACGCCGTAATAACATAGGACCCTGCACAATATAGAGTGCTCTAGAACTTGTCAGAGGCATAGCTGACACATTTTGCATATTCTTTTGTGTAAAGGGCACGTAGAGCCGCAAAATTGGTCAGTACATGGCGGACTGTTTTAACTTTTGTAGCGCAGAGGCGACAGATGCGATCCTCCCTGTTTATTCCCCTCCAAGCGCCCCTATTTGCTAACACCGGAAGCAAGTCAAACTGTAGTTACAAAATAAAGCGTATTAGGGCAGGTAGGCAGAGCATAACAAGATATTTCCTCGGGGAGTCCCCCAAATAATCCCTGATGTGTATAAACAACATATTTGTGCATTTCCACTAACCTACTCATGGAGGATGCATTGTCAAACATTTCCGATTTGCCACCCAGGTTGCTAAAAAATAAGGGAATATCAAATATCGCTAAACAACGCTTCTTGTTAAGCAGTCAATATGGGCCTGTGTGCTGTATAGTAAAGATTCGGTCGAACCCCAATTGAATTTGATATCAACCTAAAATATGCAGGTGGCTGTTTTCCATAAGGACATGGGTGACTGGAGACCCAACTCCAGCCTCAATGCCTCCACTGGCAGAGCACTAGGTAAGGCTAGTCGTGAGCGAATAATTTTGCCCTCCAGCTTCAGAAGCCAGAGTACTACCTTATAAAGAAAAACTTCAAAGGAGTATAAGATGCTAAGAATTATAGACACCTTATACACTATTAGGAGGGCTCAAGGGATTTGATACATTTTTTGTGGATAACTTTCCTTATAGCCAACCACTTACTCCATGATCTGGTCACTATCTGTTCCTCTAGAAGAACAAAGGAGGGGGTGGCCTGAATATGGATGCTGAAATACTTGTAGGTATGGACTACTTGACCATAAGAAAGACCCATCACCATAGACCCTCCTGCCACAGGTCATAACTTTCGTCTTCCTAATATGAATTTCCAGGCCATTGGTTTTTGAGTATTTCTGCAATGCATTCAGTGAGCACTGCAGTCCAATTGCTGTCCAGTCCATAATTACTGTGTCATTGGCATAGGTGAGGCATGCTGTTTTAAAAGTGCCATATCGAGGTGGGTAATTAGATATAGATTTTAATGCCAAATCCAGGTCTGCCACATAAAGATTAAAAAGCTGGTGTGCCAACACACACCCCTGTTTGAGCCCTCCATTCGTATAATAGTACCCTGATAATGCTCCTCCTTGGGTGCCCTTACTCTGACATTCGTATCCCCATATAGGAGCTTTATGAAATAAAGCAGGGAAGAGTCGATGCCCCATGCTTCTAGCTTTTCCCAGAGTCCAGAGCGAATCACAGTGTCGAAAGCTGCACTGCAATCTACGGAACAGAGATACAACGAAGCCCCCGCACAACAATAGGCATCACAAAGGAGAGTCTGGAGTATCCAGATAGAGTGAGTGGTGTTAAATCCCTTTCTGAATCCCTGCTGGTGCTGGCACAATAAGGAGTGGCTCCCAACCCAGGAAGATAACAACTGCAAGTGTAAACTAAAAAAAAGCTTTGAACTGTAATCTAGCATAGCAAGGAGGCAATAGGACACCAGATCCAGTCGTGACCCCTGCTTAAAACTGGCACCAAGATCAAACTGCACCAGGAATGAGGGATAGCAACCTGGTCACATATATATAAGAAATACTGCTTCAGTAGTGCAGCCCAAAATAGCGGATCCATTTTAAGAATTGCACTAGAGAGCCCGCTTGAGCCAACAGTCTAGGAGGATTTAGTTTTACCAATCATTTCCTCCAGGTCAGAGAAAACGTCATGTGATGTAACTAGGAAATTAGTCATAGATGCAACTGACTGACCAGCACAGGCCTCTTTTTGAAGACCAGTAATGGTCAGTAATGAAACTGCCCCAAGTTGCTGCCGAAACACAGCTAACCTCCCGAGCTTCTGGACCAGCACGATAATGCGTTGGTGCATTAGTATGACACTGCTGATATGACTTCTTGCAAACCAATTCATGAAGTCAGATTCTTTATTTTTTTCTTTTATACATTTCATTAGGTTTTCAGTTAAGTAATATAACAGGTCCAGATTATGGACTGTATCACACTAGGAATATGTTGTCAGATATTATTATTAATTTAATGTGTTTTACTTTATACAAAAAGAAAAACTTTACACATAAATAGACACAAATACATTACAATTCATACATATTTAACGTACAATATAACATTTACAAAATTTCAAATTCATATCTCATATTTCCCATACATGTTATGATTTATGACATTTCGTAATTAAAACATTTCATGATTAAAATATTTCAATCGATACATAAAATATCATCAAAGAACTAATAATAATTAATACACCTAACCGACATCCAATTTTCCTAAAACCCTTTTGATTACAATGGTTTGTCATAGATGCACATTAACTTTCTAATCCAGTCGTCTGTTCTTTTAATTTAGTATCCTTTCGACTCTCTGCCACACCCTGTATAGTGCACTGTGCAATAATGTGTTGTCAGTATGCAAGCAATACGTCCAAAATGCTGTTTCTTTTATAGCATCATAAGTATACACATATCTGCCAAACATAGTCATTTATAGATGTATAATCTCACTGTTTCCATCATATTTTCCTTACTGCACATGCAACAGTATCTCTCTTCTACTGGAATCTTGAGTCCAAGGCCAATAACTGTAAGGACAGGTAACCTGTCAATTCATATTAATAATACTGCTCTGAGGACCACCAGTGAAGGACATTGTAACAGATAAGATTGGGTTCTCTTATGTATATGACTCGTCAGCACAGATTCTGTGTAGCTTTTGAGCTTCAACAAGTGCTGATAATTATAATGCCAATCCCATTTTTCCAACCTCGTCGTAAATTCTTTCTCCAATGTATAAAAATCCTTAGAGCATTCAGGATGCCAATTTACCTACGTGAAGTTTCAATTTACATTACAGCTGTAAAAGTCACTACTTTTGTCTCTGGTTTCTGTACTAATTAACGATAGTGGACATAATGGGTTGGACATAGTATTTATTGATATGATTGCCTGCCTTTTAATCACTCTCCCATAAATATAAACCCACTTCAATCCTTAGCATCTCGACAGGTTTAGACATTAGAAGGCCTAGACTCTTCTTCCAAAATGTACCTTCCATAATGTCGAATCACTCCGTTATTCAAATAAAGTGCATCTAAACCATACAGAATCATAAGGGAAGAAGCGTTCTTCATACAACTCAATGACACCCAAAAATCTATAACCTGCTTTGTTTTCAGAGAACCTAGCAATTAGTCCAGGCTTTTGGCAAGCTTTCCTTTCTGTACATCACACACTGATGCATACCCACTTTTATCAGAAAGTTCGAGCCCCAAATATTTATACAGCGATAAATACTCAATCTTACTGGCATCCACTTTTAAAGCCGCTCGAGGAGAATTCTATTTGGAAAATAGAATATTTTTTGTCTTGTCCATATTCATTGCTAATTTATTCTCTTCAACATAACGACACAGTTATTAAAAGTATCTTTTAACTCCTGTAAATCTGCAATTAGGAAGCACAAGAGTGTCTGCATAGGCCAGATATATGCCATGTGCATTACCAAACTTAGGGGGGAAATTTGATATCATTTTCAGTCTACAAGGCAAAATAGGCTTGATGTATGATATGATATGATATATGTCATTTATAACAGAACAGATACAGATTAAAAAGTAGGGGGCTAACACGCAGTCCTGCTTTATACCTTGATTAGTTGAGCTGGGCTTCGTAGTTCCCCACCAACATCAATCTGCACCTGTACAGACAATTCTTTTTGGAATACTTTTTACAAATGGATCAGTACTACCGGGCACCCGTACTGTTGAAGTTTATTCCACAATCTCTCACCATCACCATGTCAAAAGCTGCATAGAAATCCACAAAATTAACGTATACATATGTCTCATGTTGCACGTAGTGGATGAGCCCTTTCTGAATCCTGTCTGGAATGCATCCAGACTAGACAATGCTTCTACACATCTGTTAAGTTCGTCCAACAACAGGGAGGCAAACATTTTGCCAGTCACATTCAGCATGGAAAATAGCTTGTAATTGAAGGGGTTATTACGTGCTACCTTTTTGTATATCAGGACCAAAATAGCCTGTTTCCATGAGCTTGGAATTTCCCTCTCAATAAGGACTTTCCTAAAAAGTATCACCAATATATCCGCCCAAATATCGGGATTTTGTTTTAAAAAATAAATTAGATCATCCATTTTAGCCGGGGGCATGGGATCCCTTTAGGTACTTAATTATATTAATTATGTTATCTCTGTTTATCAGATCCATGCTGCAGGTATCTGCATTATCATGTTGGTAATCACATACTGCATCCCTTACATAGAACAATTTCTCAATGCGATCCCACCACTGGAAGGCACTAATGGGTTTGATAACACGCTTGTCCTAAATCCCCTTATTTCCACCTAAAATACACCAGACTTATCTGATGTTGCCCTTTGCTAGAGCTAAGTAGACATTTTGCCAAACTACATTTCTAGATGACCTTCTCCACCACTTCACTCAATTACAATTGGACGTTCTAATCTTTTAAGTGTATTCTCTAGTGGTTGGAAGGTCAAGGTTACTCCTCCTTAGTGTACGTAGGCGTTTAGTCATGAGATGCTTGGCATTACAAATCTCTATACCAAAAGGTCAGGGGGTTTCATGATACTTTAGAACCCCCTTAGATGTATTTTGGGAGGCATCCTCATCCTCTAAACCATCTATCCAATCCTCATTTTCCACAGGGTCAGAATTCTGCAGGAGAGGGCCTGGTTTCCCCTTCATTTTGCACATATAAGTATTTACCCTGCTCAAGATCTCCATGTTCCAAATAATTCTGTTCCCCCTGACTTCCATTCCACCTCCCCCACTCTATTAGTCCACTCAATCCATTTTTTTGAGTGGCAGGACATAATAAGCAAAGCATGGTCACTATAGGTGTTTGATTGGACAGATAACAAACTTACTACAGGCAACATATTTTCGGTCACAAAGAAGTAATCTAGCGTGGCCTTTTTTACACCAACTTAACCAAGAATAGTTACCATCCAAATCTCCCAGTCATCTTAGCAAGTGAGCCAAATCCTCCCCTGTTTGTTGTTCCCAATCTGAAGCATTTCACAATTGCTTCTGATAGCGTCAATCTCCATACATGTTTTTTTACAAATACATCTCGCATTAAAATCGCCTGCATGACAACTTTATCTCTGTTGTCTTCAGTGTTCCAATCTACTTGCAATTCTGAGAGAGTATGCAATAGTTGTTCTGTCAACACACCACTCAGGGGTTTGTAAACGTTAACAACCAATGTGCTCTCTTTATTATCTTCTGGGAGAATCTCAACGGCCATGACATTATCCTTATTCCAACTAAATCAACTCTAACTGCAGACCATGCGCTTTTCACTCCTATAATCATCCAACTGTTGGGTCTACCAACTGATAAGCTAGTTCTCATCAAGGTTTCCTGAGTAAAAAACACATATTTTTTTAGCAAATCAGAGAACCATACCCATCGATCAAGTGAGAAAACCCATGAGTGTTCCATGTGGCTATAGACCAAATTCATATTTTCACCTCTCTAGGCAGAGGCAATGCATGAAGCATCCATTTTAGGATATAATATGCATCATCCTGCATTACTTTTCTGGCCATCTTCTTACCCCCCCACATTTGAATTGATCATTCGATTCTCTAATGGATCCAATCCCTTGCCAAACACAGATTCTATAGGAATATCTTCTTCAACATCTAACTCAAATCCCACTTGACTAAACACGTTGCCATCAAACAGGCTTTTTCGATTAGTAAACATTGAATCTGTGCAACATTGGGATTTGCACAGCAATGTGGATCAATAAAGTTAAAGTCACATGTGTCCAAGACACGAAATGGGGGAACACAGCATATGATCTTCAAAAAGGCAGGTCTATTGACCCACTGGTTTTTACTGCTGCTTTTAACTATTTGTTATTAAATACTCTACTGATCTTAGCAGCCTCCTTTTTGGTGCCTTACATGCCCCTTTCAGACAAGTTATTCACTTGACCCATGCTATCAGGGGTGGAGCAGTGATCTGATACTACTACCATCCAGATTTATATCAGAGATTTCCTCCACCCTGTGCCCCTCATTGCTGACTACGTTGCAGTAATTCTGGTCATTGTTCGCCTCATTGTTGTTTACATTCCCCATGACGACCCAGTTTGTAATAGTGCCAGTTTGTTTAATTTGTCTCCTATTTTTCCTCTTTTCCTGGCTCTTTTTGTAAGTTTACTGGAGTCGGAGGTAATGTTGGCATTTGCCTCCTCAAAGTGTGCCTCCTTTAAAGTAGCACGCTTAATATTAATACGTTGATGCTTTTTCAGCATGTGACATTGTTTTCTAGTCATATAAACTCCTGCTGACTCTTCCATAGGAAATAGATATTTCATTAACCATGCATAGCACCTCGTTTAATGGGGGTTGATTTATAACTGCTGGGTTAGTTGTTCAGAGCCAGTTTCCTGTAGAGAGTCACAATGCGCTTTTATTACCTCTATCAAAGTGCTAAGATTTCTGTCAGCGGAACTATTATATTTATTATTTTCAGGGCTTACATTTTTTATCTTCTCAAATATATTTATGCTTACTGTTAGTAAAATTGCATGGCGATGTGGAAAGGATTTAAGGAGGAAATTATTTTGTCTTGGACATCAAAACTCTCTGCCTATGTTCCAGTATCTTCTTCAATAAACATCACGGGAGAAGCAGGTAGTCTCTGTGAAGGTGTTATTACTTGAGGCGCTCTTACCCCCTGTTCCATTGCATTGCTTTGTAGGTTGCGGTAGCACCCCCTCTTCATTTTTCACTTCTATGAATCCGTCTATATTGCGTTTGAGCGTGTAGCACAAGTCCAAGAGGGAGTTACTGCTGTCCAAGAAAGCAAAAGCCAAACCGCTTGACACCATGTTTCCTTCGGTAACCTCCCCCCCCTATATTGTTTTTGAGATGTTAGTCCCACAGCCGGCCGTCATGTAATTGTAATTGGTGCTCCAACGTGCACCTCAACTACTGGGGGCTTGATTGGATAGAAGGCGGTTATTTTCCCCTTTGCCGCCCCGTGTGGCTCGGCTCATTTCATCAGTCAACTCGGTAGGGACAATTTTTAGCCGCTACAGATGTAACCACAAGAGTGGCGTTTTTCCTTAAGAAGTCCATATCAGTTTTGGCTGAGACCTTGCTCAGCTTTTTTACCGTAATTAGGCTATGTGAGGTTGTTGGGTGCAAATGAACACTGTATTGTCCAATTTAACAGTTGAACGAAGTTAAAAGCGATACTCACCTCCTCACCCGCTCACTGCCGAGCTGCGTTACTGCCGGACTGCCTCTACAATTCCAGCAGCAGGGGGGCTTTTGAGTTCTTCAGGCCAAACACAATGAGGGTAGATCCTCCAGACCAGGTAAGCAGCTCCCAGAGACACTGCACTGCACAAGCACAGAGTGGGCTGCCGGACTGTCTCCACACTTCCATCACTTCTACTTGTTTGTCAGTTTCTATGAAACAAGAGAGCGGGGGCACTTCACACATAATGAAGTTATTTCACACACACTGCAGGCTGCAATCTGTTGTTGTGGCCTCTTATTTATAGAGACATTCCACAAACTACGGGCATGATTTACCAAAATGGTTTAACGTGGGAATGTCACATTGAAAACATTTTTGTAATTCAGCCATAAATTTCAATATAAACCATCAGTTAAGTGACAGCCAGTCTGGCGTGGCAGGGCATGGGCTGCAGTCAATCCCATTGCATGGTGCCTGCCTTCACCTGGTGCATGCCTTCACCTGGTGCATGCCTTTCTGTGCCACCTCGCCTCTGATGCATGCCTGACTCCCATCTGGCATCACCACTTCCTGCTTATGTTTTTCCTCCCTCTTGACACTTTCACCTCTGGATTGATCATCACCACTTTTTACTTACGCAGTACCTCCTGCTTCTGATATTTCACCGCTCACTCCTATTTTGCACTTATCACATTCTACGGTTAGTCCTCTTTCTCTCTCACAATCTCCTCCTGGTGTATCTCTGCCTCTCTCGGTTGTGTCCCTTGCTGTCAGGGCCAATGGGAAAAAACAGAGCAATAGAGGCCGCCACAGAACTTTAAAAGTGGAATTTCAGAGGTGTGATAGTCTAGGATACCAGGGTGGGGCTACTATTATCACAGAATAACGAAGTGGGCAGGATAGTGGAGCAAAAAAGACCTGGGACCTGGACTGAGACAAGAACTGCGCTGGTATAGATGAATGCAAATGGCTGCAACCTGCAGTGTAAAGAGCACAGGAATTTGAGACGCGCAGAATATTGCAGCATAGGTTAAGGACAATAAAACAATGAATAATGACGGGAACAGAAGACAAACCACAATGAAAGAAACAATATTGTGTTGGCTGTGCAAATCTGGCCAGCTTGAATATGCAGAGAGATCAGCACATTGCAACAATTGCTGTTACACAGTGACCCAGAATCTGTCTGGACAAAGTGAGCTATACTAGTGTTCGCGTGTCCAAACACCTACACAATGGTACCCTTGGTATAAGAGAGATAGCATGAAGAAATAGGTAAAATCGCAAGAGAACACAGACTGAAAATGATTTATAAAGCAGGGAAAGGATGAATCAGAAAATATGACTGGGTTTAAAAGAAAAGATGGGATGGATTTTGGAGACAGTGGCCCTCATTACGATACTGGCGCTAAACCATGGCGTTATTAGCACCATGGTTGGTGCCGGTATCGTAATGAGTCTGCCAATGTTCAATGGGGAATTACCACCCCATTCCAAGGTTGGTGGGGCGGTAATTCCCCATCGAACATTGGCCCTTCCCCATTCCCATTTTTGCCCCATAGGGCTCAATGGGACTGGGGAAGGCGCTAAGTACGGTAGCGCAAATTGCGGTACCGTACTTAGCACCAAGGTCCCTTTGTGGGTCCCTACTTTAACGGCTGGTCTAGACCAGCCGCTCAAGTCGGGTCCCGCAAAGGGACCTCGTAGTAAGGTGCTAATGGGTTAACGGCGCCGTAAAAGGCTGCAGCGCCAGGGTCGTAATGAGGCCCAGTGACTGGGAAAATAAACCCTGGGTCAGTAGCAGTAATATCGGACAAGAGAAGGCAAAGGAGGAAAGAAAAGTACAATCTATTAACAGATTTAGGAAGCATATCTATCTATCCCTCTGAAATTAACACTAATGAAAGGGGAACCTTACGCTATATTTTGAAATTATAAAAACACAACACTAGAAACTGAAATCTAGCGTGCAGAAATGTTTTTTGTAATAGTCAAGAGAAGGCAGAATGCGTTTACAATGCCAGGACCCCAAAGCGTTGGTGTTCGTATTAACAACAGGCAACAGTTAACAATGATATAATACCTACAAACTAGAAACATGAAAAAGGTGCTTCATTGGAGATCCAAGAGCTCACTAGGATCAGCACCATTCAGATAATCTGCAAGCAAAAACAGAAGCTAGGCTTCATGTGAGAAACAGGATCTTGCAGGCATGTTTCTGGCTAGGAACATCATCTTGCAAGCAAGACTGTAAAACAGGGAGTTTGCAAATTAGATTTCAAGCTAGAAAGATGAGCGACATTGTCTCCTAATCAGAAAACTAAGTATCAAACCAACAGGGGCAAGAGCGTGTTCAGAGCAGCAAGGGTCTGGGAGGAATGGCAGTTACAGGACCATTGGACTAAAACATCAGAGTCCTCTTAAAGGCCTGCTGCTCTTATATGAAAGCAACTGGCAGTTGTCAACGCTGCAAGCATTTAAGACTCCATCTCCTGACTGTGGTCTTTGCATAGTTTCAGGAGAGACGTGGAATCAAACACTGAAGCAGATTGCCGGCTTGTGCCTGCTTCTGTCATTCACCGGGAGGCATTGTGAGAAGTAATAGGAGTCCTGTGTAGTTCAGGTGCATGATGGAATGAAAACGGAATCAAGGGAACCACTTGCACATACAGCTGTTTTCAAGATTCCACAAAGGCTAGGACCACAATGCATCATTCTGGCTTTGCATGACCCAGAATTGAGTTTTGGAATAGAGTCTATCCCAGAATTCATAATGGAGGTTTGTGGGTTGGGGCCAGGAAACCTGAACATTTCAGCAGTATAACCAGCTGATAACTGGACTCCAATGAGCCTTTCCATGCACCATCTGCTGGCAAGAGAATACGATACTGACCGTTTCTCTTTCACCACACTTCCTGATTCATCTCTGCCATATTCATGCCAATCTTGATCTCTCAACATTTCCAACTGATGTTATTTCTCTGCCACTGCTCTCTTGGTCTCATCACTCACCTTCTCCTGTTGTTTTACACCCTATCATGTACTTCTCCAAACTACCTTCCCTTCTCTACCCCAAGCCACTTACACTCCTGTCCTCCAACTTCTTCCAAACCAAACTCCTCTCAGTCTCTACGACCTTCAACACACTGCTTCATCACATCTCTGCTCCTTCTGAACCCCCCCGAGACTTCTGATCAGCCCAGCACTTGTTTTGGGTCTCTAGCCCCCTCCTTAAAGACTGTTCTTCTTTCATTACTCTCCAGTGTGTATGATGAAGGTTCTTTCACGCAATTGGTTTGTGTGTGTGTGTGTGTTAGTGCACTGCTCCTATGTTGCTTCAGAGACCACTGCCAGCTGTCCTAGATCCACAGCCCATGACTTTATAAAGGCAGACCGCCAATTTAGATCTGCATAGAACGTGTGTGTGTGTTTGTGGTGACTGCTGATGTGCACTAAAGTACAATTCTGCTCTTCCCTGCTCCCCATTAGCAACCTCTACTCGTAGGTCAATGGATTCTGAAGTTAAAGATTCTCCTTGTTCTTCCTCATTTCGTTCAGAATTCACCTTACTGCAGAGTGGCAGAGTTCTGCGAGATTTGTGGAGTAGAAGCTCTCGAGGTTTTAATTAATTAGTATAATTAGTTTGAGTTTGTGGGGTAATCTTTGGGGGAAGACATTTCCTTAAAGAGATGGTACCCTTGATTTGAACATTAAGACAAATCCTTACAATGCGGTCATTGAAGGATTGGGTATGCCAGGGAATCCTCCCAACATCATTTCCATGTCCTTCATCACTTTGCAGGTGGTTGTACCTGGCTATATGATCCCCATGCTCACCTCGTCCCTTACCCTCAGAGGCAAGCAGTAAACCACATCACACATCTCACATGTTAAGATTTATAGATGCAGTAAGGAGTCATTGGGCCTCATTATGAGCATGGTGGTTGCCGTGTCTGTATGACAGGTACGGCTACCGCCATGCTCGCTACCGGCACCGCCTCCCACGATTGGGCAATAACCAGCCCATTACGAGATGAAGGAGACAGTAATTGCCCATTCGCGGGTGCCGGTATTGCCGAGCTCCCGATACCCATTCTGCCCACAGGGCAGAATGGGCGTGGGGAGCATGGATGCGCCGGCACCGTTAATAACGGTGCCAGCTGCATTACGAGTTATGCTTGCGGGTGCCGCACAGCCCGCCAGGTAAGACCTGGCGGACTGTCAGGAACCCGTGAGCAGAACTCGTAATGCGACAGGTTGGTATGAACGGTGCGGGTGCCTTACCGGCACCGTTCATACTGTCACCGCCACCCTTATAATGAGGCCCATTATCACAATATGACTTGTTCATATATTATTGCCTGAGCCAAAGTAGCAAAGCTATCATTAGCACATGAAGTTATGCAATTGAAAAGTAAAGTGAATGAATTAGGCAGCTGTTCAAGTCAGAATACTGGGATCACGATCTGTACCCGAGACTATAGACTGCATTTGAGCATTCTAATTGGATGAGAGGGTATAAAGTGATAAAATTGCGGCAAAAGGTATCGCCTGTAAAAAGAATTGTTGCACAAATGCTGTGGTTTGACCTGTTAAAGGTGTACCCCATTACACCATTTAAGGGGAGCGGGGGTTGCAGGAGTGTCCCCTGCTCCCCTTAAATGGTTTAATGGGTCCAGGGGTTGCGGGGGTGTCCCCCGCATCCTTTACATGGATTGCAGAATCAAAACCACCGCATTATTGCCGCAATATTTTGTGTTCACGGCCATTTTTGCAGCGATTTTAACACATGGAACCGATGAGAGTAAGTCTATAATGCAATCCATATGCTAAGATAGCTTTATAGACCCTCAGTGAAGGCTGGACCATGAATTAGAGGCCTTGAAGAAATATTTAAAGGTCAAAACACAGCAAGCATCTTCAAATATGTTTGATGATCCAAAAAGCCTGGTACAGCCACAGCTGAGGGTCAATCAAGTTATAAGTAATCATGAACAGGTTGCTTCTACTGATAGGAGTTGGTGGGACAGCAGGGGGGTTGAAGTATGCGTAGAAGCACGGCTGCCGTGTACATCAGTGGGATAACACAAGGAGCTGGTGTTGCTTTCAGAGAAGGCAGCTGATAGGCTAGGTGAGCCTCTGGATTAGTGAGTCAGCTGTCTCCTTGGCAGCCACAGTGGAGCCATGTGGCATGTTGATTGTGGGCACGGGAAGCCTGTTGCATAGCAGAAACACCAAACTGGATCAGGTGGTAATGCTTGTAATTTCTCCAATCAAGAGTTGCCAAGTTATTCCCTGGGTGGCTCATTATGTTCTATAGACCAAAGGAGAAGTCATTATGTTAGGATCATACCTACCTCAACGACACTGCCTCGGGTGAAGCCTAGTTGCAGTAAATATATTACCCTAAGTCATAATGTCCTAGGTCTATACGGCTATTAACACTATGTGGTAAACATAGAATACAATAGGGAATGCAATTTGTGCTCTAACCTTCTTCTGAAAGCAGAATGGTTGGAATGAGGCCAGTACACGGATACTAATGACTGCATTTAAAGAATTCTGATTGATTTCGAGGAGGTCAATAAATACCTACATGCATGCTTTATAGAATAGGCATTCATGCATATCCCATATTATTCACAACATTTCATTATTTTTCTTCATGTCACTAATTGTATCTTGCTGTAAGAAACCCTAAAAAGGGGGACCAGTAAGTTTTCAAAATAACTTCTGGAAAAGATAGGATCAGAAATCTAAGGTGTTATAGAAAATGTGCATGGGTACAAGGGCATTTAAAGTAGATTTTACTGAAGTTTTGCAGTGCAGCACAGCCTTCAACTGCTCTCCACTGGTCTTCCGCTTATTGTTATGGGGAAAGTACCACGTCCTTCACGCTGTTAGTACTGAGAAACTTTGTTTCTCTTAGTCTTTCAACTTTGTTGCTACTTGTTGGTAACATATTACTATTGCAAAAAGTAGCTTACAGTACCGCACAACAGGGCATTTGTGTTTTATGGCACTATACACCCTCTAAGTAGTTTTTGGTGATCGTACAATGTGCCTTGGAACAGAAGGGTGGCAGAAGTAACTTTTTCTTGTATTTGTATAACTTTTTTACTGAGCCTTGTTATGTTTACTGCATCCGGCTCCCGACTGTGGCTAGTGTCTAACCTGGCTGTTCCACAGGGTCTTTTGTTTGTTCCTGTTACCATTTTTTCCTATGCCTTCTCCCTGCCCTTAGAGTACCAGGATTTACTTTTTTGGGCATGCAGTTGCCCTCAAAAGCTGCTTCTTTTGCAGGCCCCTGCGAGTCACTTGTACCTACACTGCCACATTTCTGGGGTTTTTCAGTTTTACTTGTAACCATAAGATCCCTTTAACAAAGTTTTCCCACTGAATTTATTTTCTAATAAAAACCTATCAAATTCAATGAAAAAACTTATAGGGACGGTATGGTTACAAGTAAAACCGAACAACCCCAAAAATTCAGCAGTTATGGAAGGCTAAGGAACCATAACTCGCACCACCACCGTGCTCTGCTAAGCCTAACAACCAGGACATCAAAGATGACATCACAAATATCAATGATGACATCACATATCTGGGCCACTTGTTTTTGTTTGCTGACACAATTAGGCTAGTTTTATGAGGAATTGTTATGAATCCATACAGTCAGAGATTCGAGAAAGTTTTAATATGGATTAACACCTAAGTGTCACTGAAGGTGTAATATACACGAAGACAACATTTTTACAGTAAAATTGTCTGCCTATGTAGCATTTATACCAGTTCTACCTAATAGAGCAATAACAGAATATATATAGCCTCTGTTAGTCATTGTGCTATGTTACAGAAACTTGCGTTTATTAGCACTACAGTAAAAAATTACTCAAGTGCAAACAAACTTTTTATATGTTTAGTCATCACACTGGATCTAAGACAAGGGCAAACATTGCCACAGTGCAAAAATGCATTACCAGACTATGTTGTTTGCATTTGGCTATTTTATGCTAAAGTGCTTTTTGCATTTAAACAGTCCAGGTTTTCTGCAATACGTTGACAAATCACTTCCAGGTGTATTAAAAATGCAGCCATTTGCACAACTCTGTTTTATGTTATATGACTCCACACATCGGTGGGCACCACTTTTAACTGCCGATTGAACAACTATTTGGATTTCTAGTCTGGTAAGGATAAGAAGTCCCATGTTGGATTCCAAATGTTAATTGGGAAGCATCCATACCTAGTGAGTTCTGGACATCAACTATCAAACCTATAATGTGCTCCCTATATTTCATTTCATTAACCCCATTTCTGCCAGACCTATGCTGTTTGTTTCTGCTATTTTGTATACTTATTCTGTGATTTATTATATACACAGACTGTGCAACTAGGCATATTTTTCAAAACCTGTTTTTCATGCTCTCACGGTTCTAGGTTTGATATTTTTCCGAAAAATTGCAAGGTAATTCATGTTATTACACTGAAACACACATTAATGTAAGATGGCAGAAGGTTGAAGTCCATTTACTCCTTGAGTTTTCTGTATTCATTATATTACTGTTCTCGATAAATTAGAGTTTTTGTTTTAATTTTATTTTTGGGTTTCTTGACTGTAAACCTTGCTTCAAGGAGCATTAGAGAGATAGAGAGATGCACATCAGTAGTTTTATTTAATCACACATAAAACGGTTAAATATTCGATAGATGCTTATTTCTTAGACAATTTTCCAAAAAGGCAACACACTTCTGGTGTTTTGGTGTTTTTATGAAGATAATGTTGGCTTTGGAAGAGTGGTTAATATCACCCTTGAAGGAGAAATGGAATGAGAGATGCAGGAGAAATCTGGTCCAGTTGAGCCAAGAACATTAGCAATTTTTAAATGGGATTATAATTCCATTTGATTGATAACATGATTTGTACTCCTAATTGGACAAACAAGAAATAAACTTGTTTATAGGATAGACATGTACATATTGCCCACTTGACAACAAAAAAGCTACCTTATAGATATCTGAATTTCCTACTGAAATATAGTTCCCCCTTCTTTATACTGAATTGTTCCCAGATACATTATTTAGATATTTTGATATGTGATTTTGATTTAACTTGTTCGGAGCCCGGATGTAATGGGTCCAAGCATGGAACTACTGAAGAGGGAAACAAACTATAAAATACAGAACCTTTATGTACTTTAAAACACTGGTTGATAGAATGTGCAGACCTTGGATAACGTTAGGATTGAAAAGTTAAGGAAATATGTACACAATCCACATTTTATTACCTGAGTTTCATTTTGTAGTTATTGTATGAGAGGGAACCACATTTCTGTGGTGTTGACTTTGATAAGGTGTTTATATATATATATGTGTTCAGTAAAAAAACTTTGTTAAAGGGAGATTATGATTAAGTTGCGCTGCTAAAAACCTATGAAATTCAGTGAAAAAACTTTGTTAAAGGGACGTTATGGTTCCAAGTAAAACCGAAAAACCCTTGAAATGTGCAAGTTATGGTAAACTAAGCAACCATAACTCGCGCCACCACCGTGCACTGCTAAGCCTAACACCCAGGACATCAAAGATGACATCACAAATGTCATTGATGACATCACTGATGACATCACATGTCTGACTTTCCCTTTTTTCCTTTCCTGACATATCTAGGCCACATGATTTTCTTCAGTAACAGTCAGGAACTAAAAATTGTAAATGTACTTTATTCGTAGCCTTATCCTTCAAGTAGGTCATATGAAACATATACATAGGGGAAGACACAACCTTGAAAGACAGCAATCCTTTTTGTGCATTAAAATTATCAGTAGATTTCTCAGCACTTTCCGATAGTTTTGATGTTTTTTTTATTACTGTACTTTCCCTGTATATGCTCATATTTTTATATGTTGTTCTCACACTATTTTCCTTAGTGTCCAAACACATCATGTGATATATATAGATAGGGTAAGTAACAGCTTTGAAACAGAGCAATCATTTCTCTGCATAAAGGTAATCAGTTAGGTTATGAATACTTTCTGCTACTATTGCTGTTTTTTGTTTCTTACTTCAATAGCCTTGTATATATTCATATTTGTACATGGTGTTGTCTCTTTGTGATTTGTCTATAATAATGCAATTATGTAGTAAGTGGGTTTTATTACCTACTTATCACAAGTTTCACTGTACGCAAAACTCTAATATGAAAACAGTTATCATTTCACTATTCAACATGGCAAGTTTATGAATATTGCATCTCCATCATGTATGCTGCACACAATGCCTATGTTTCTACATGAGTATCTTAGTATACTGGATTGAAATTAATAATAGAATGCTATTTATATCAATGCATAGTTTGATGCACTGATTAGCACTTGATATTTATTCCAATAATCCTTGACACTGTTTTTATTAACATTACACTAAGAATCCCTTGTAAGACTTTTCATGAAAGGTAAATGCACATGTGATGTCATCAGTGATGTCATCAATGACATTTGTGATGTCATTTTTGATGTCCTGGATGTTAGGCTTAGCAGTGCACGGTGGTGGCACGAGTTATGGTTGCTTAGCTTACCATAACTGGTGAATTTCAAGGGTTTTTTCGGTTTTACTTGGAACCATAATGTCCCTTTAACAAAGTTTTTTCACTGAATTTCATAGGTATTTAGTAGCGCAACTTAACCATAACATCCCTTTAACAAAGTTTTTTTACTGAATTTCATAGGTTTTTAGTAGTGCAACTTAACAATAATGTACCTTTAACAATGTTTGTTTACTGAATTTCATAGGTTTTTAGTAACGCAACTTAACCATAACGTCCCTTTAACAAAGTTTTTTCACTGAATTTCATAGGTTTTTAGTAGCGCAATTTAACAATAATAACTTTGACTTTATGTACATGTAATATGGAACATACTGAACCCCTTCTACTGAACCTGATGTCCGCGAACTCTTTTTATGTCCACGGGCATGTTCGGAGAACAGTACCACTACCCAAAAACTCTGGGGGGGTATGTTTGATTGTTATATCATAACATAGGAACATTTAACAAATTCAAAAAGCAGCACACATACACATTATATGTAGTAATACATAAGAAATGTAACCCATATATGTAACACACTATCCATTCATTTAAATACAATATGTTCTAAAATGGAATATACCAAAAGAAGATAAATTGGCTTCCATTATAATTACCTCACAGACACTACAGAACTAAGAGCAAGAACAGACCTACAGAGTACTTAGAACATATTTTACCTGAAATAGTAAGTGTACTTCCTTTTACTCACATATTTATAAACTTTCTGTATTAGATTTTAAAAAATATATTATTTTTTTTTCTCACAGAAATGTCTAGTACTCTGGAATGGCTAGAGGAGCATTTCCCACATGAGGAAATGTCAGAAGATAGTGAAACTAATGGTAAACACTTTACAATATAAACCATTTAATTATTATTATTTTATATACATTTAACATATATATATTTTTTTGTACAGAGCATACCAAAATAGAAAATACCTCTGAAGAAACTGTTATGGATAACAGTCTTGAAAGCATAAAAGAAAAATTGATTTATTGTTGACCTATTTTAATAATTTGAAAACTTTTGTTGAAGATCATTTTAAAACAAAAACTTCATACCATTGTCCCGCATGTACTTGTCCCCCTCACCATATCCCAGTCAATTATCCCCAAACCCTCTCCATAACCCAAAACGTTTTGATGAGACTTCCATCCCTTCTTCACCTGATACCAATCATGTTGATACCCCTAATTATCCTGTTTTTGTTTCCGTTTCTGCCTCACCTTCTCTATCATAAATTATTAATATATGTTAAATAAAGTTACATTTTTATATTGTGTTGTAATTAGTTTCCGTTTTAAAAAATAATGTAGGTGTCCGCGGACAGCACGGTAGTTCTGAAATGTCCGTAAATAAACAAAAATGGAGGTGTCCTGAAGAACACTATACCTGTCCGTACTGTTCGCTAGCAAGTTGGAACTGTTCTAAGAACACACGCAGTGTCCTGAAATGTTCGTAAAGAAACAAAAATTAAAGTGTCCTGAAGAACACTATACCTGTCCGTAGTGTTCGCTAGCAAGTTGAAACTGTTCTAAGAACACAATTGGTTTCCTGAAATGCAAGTAAATAAACGAAAATGGAGGTGTCCTGAAGAACACTATACCTGTCCATACTGTTCGCTAGCGAGTTGAAACTGTTCTAAGAAAACACGCAGTGTCCTGAAATGTTCGTAAAGAAACGAAAATTAAAGTGTCCTGAAGAACACTATACCTGTCCGTAGTGTTCGCTAGCAAGTTGAAACTGTTCTAAGAACACAATTGGTGACCTGAAATGTTCGTAAATAAATGAAAATGGTGGTGTCCTGAAGAACACGATACCTGTCCGTACTGTTCGCTAGCAAGTTGAAACTGTTCTAAGAAAACACGCGGTGTCCTGAAATGTTCGTAAAGAAACAAAAATTAAAGTGTCCTGAAGAACACTATACCTGTCCGTAGTGTTCGCTAGCAAGTTGAAACTGTTCTAAGAACACAATTGGTGTCCTGAAATGTTCGTAAATAAACGAAAATGGAGGTTTCCTGAAGAACACTATTCCTGTCCGTACTGTTAGCTAGCAAGTTGAAACTGTTCTAAGAACACACGAGGTGTCCTGAAATGTTCGTAAATAAAGGAAAATGGAGTTGTCCTGAAGAACACTCTACCCGTCTGTGCTGTTTGCTACCAACTTCAAACTGTTCTAGAACACAAGCAGTGTCCAGAAATGTTTGTTTGACATGTGACGCACTTTTAATTACTTCAGGACCCGAACAGTGTCCATAGAACATTAACGCGCATGCGCAAATCAATGTCCGTGCATTTGGTGTCCTGCGGACAGCCGCTTCCTTCGCGAACATGTTCGCGAAGCGATCATGTGACCGCACCCATGCTGATCGCGTGTTCTGAATGTGGACACTGTTCGTGTCCCCGAACAATTTAAAAGTACATTTTCAAGTAATCCACAATATTTCTCAATAAAAACTCACCATAGCACAAGTCCCACATACTAAACATGAGTTTCTACATACTTTTTGAAAGTTTTTGAACCCTTTTTTTGTGTTCGATCTGTCCGCGGACAGCGCGCATGTCCGCGAACCGCGTACAAGCACCCCTGTAAAAGACCACGCCCTAGAGTTTATTCTCATTGTGTTTCTGGCTATTCTTCAGAGCACAGCTATTTTTCCTGCAACTTGCAGATTACACCATCATCGAGATGGCATCCATGGCTGCACTACTGCCACCTGGTGCTGCACCTGCTTCAGCACCACCCCAACCCCCTCCACCACCACCACCTTCCCAAGGGCCTGAAGAGTGGAACAGGAGTGAGGATGCAGAGGAGGAAGAAGAGGATGATGAGAATGAGGTAGAGGAAATCCCTACTACCCGCACTTCATGGGAATGGTCTTAAGGCTCGTGCGAACCGTGTCACCTGCAATGAGTGCAAAATGGTACTCCGTCACGGGAGGCATGGTTCGTACAGCTTTGGGACCACTACCATGAAGCAACACCTAAGGTAATTTCACTCTGGGGCCATTCGCAAGGTTGTACCTTGCGAGGAGCGTAGTAGGTAGATTTCCTCTACTTCATCCTCCGTTTCTGATCCTGTCACCACAAGGACCACCTCTGTGGGACAGCGTCTTCCTCAAGCTGCCTCACAGGCCATACAGAATTCTGATGACCCTTACCTTTCGAGGGTCACAGTTGTATGTATGTACTGCGACACAGTACTCTGCAGGGGGGAGCGACTTTGCAGTGCTTTTGAGACTATCGTCTCAGAGCATGAGAAGACCTGCTCACTACCCAAATAAAACCCACTTTACATCTTCCTCTCTCAGCTCGCCCTTTCTTATCCCTGTGGTTGGTGCCCCCCTTTCCCCTCCTTTCCCCTCCTCTCCTATTCTGTCGTGTATAAAAAAACAAAAAAAATACAAAATAACAAAAATCAAAAAAAAATAAGGCTCTTTTCAGAGCTCCCTTTCACAGTTAAAAAATAGAAGTGAAAATAAATGAAGCAGGGCCCTTTGTATTTTTTAGAAGTCAGCGGACGGTCCGCGGACATCTAAAAATTTGGGGTACTACCCTATCATAACCATTGCAATTTTTTCTGGGAGGAAGTGGTGGCTCTGAAAAGAGCCTTTGGGAGGTGTTTGTATATCAAAAATTATAAATACTCAACACCATCTTCAAAATGGATGCTGTAATTCTAAAAAAGGTCGCAATGCATTTTGTACATTTCTCAGAAAAATCTGATTGCCAGCATAAGTAAGATGGACTACATCTCTGTGAAAAATGTATGTACTATGAAACATAATATTTTCATTGTGAAAAGAGGACATGCCAAAATCTCTTAGAAAGGAACAAACAGCCTTATTAACATTGTGCCTTGCTTTTTCCATTTGTGGACCAAATGAAGAAGAACGAAGCAACATTTGCCTCTGCGCAATATGTGAAAATATTACTTGAACATTAGGAAAACTCCATGACCTTCCCAAGTCCTTCTTTCATAGCAAATTGCAAAGAAATTCCAGACACATGTCCTAAACCGTTCCCTCCACAATGAATTACAATTATGTCTGGATGTTGCTCTGTCTCCAAAGTAGCACAGAGAGGTAGCAAGTCCAACCACTTCATTCCACGTACTCCATGCCAGTGTACTTCCACATGTGGAAATCCAAGATCTTCAGCTACTCCACAGCTTTCTGCATGCACCTTCAACCAATGTATCCACGAATCTCCCAAAATCTAAACAATCTGTTTTCTGAAACACACAGCCATAGCTATCTGTTGTTCTCTCAGCAAAAGAGTATCTGAGAAACTCTCTCCTGGCACAACACACCCACTAAACATTCCTGACCAATCCCTTTCAGTGCTCATTCTCATTTGCATGACTTCTGAACCCAAAAATCCCCGGATGTAACACCCGATGTCCGCGAACTACCACCATGTCAGTGGACATATCGTAACATGAACAGCCCTTCTACCATTTCCACTTCACTCTCTGTGCCATTCCCTCATTGGATGTAGCTAAGAAGTCACATGACCATCCTCCAATCACATTCAAGACCTCTACATCTAACTGCATCATCATAGATCAGCACTGCAAATGTATTGTGAATCTATCTGAGTACAAATGTCATATCATTGGCAAGCACCATCTACAAGAAATACTGTACAAGTCTCCAAGATTGATACTTGCAGCTCCATGCATATCCATATGCATGAACACAAACTACAGGTATGCATATTTTCTGTACAGTACATGAACACATTTTCAAACTGACTTTTAGCTTGTGTAATCTGTAAAATGAATCTACTGTCTTTTTTTCAATCTCCTAAAATCAACTGTCACTTATAAACCTTTATACTATTTACTTTCTTTATACACACACACACTCAAATCATGTTAAACCAACATTTTTGAAATTAAATATATAGACTACATATATTCAAACAAAATTGCATGCATGCACACTCTATGTTCAAATCTCAAAAAATAATACTTATACAATTACATATTTTTTCTTTCTTTCTTTATTTAATTACTTTAATTTAAGCATGACATTGAGGCACTATTACCTGGAAGAGCTTAGTTACAGAAATAGTGGTATTCAGTGGTACATTATGAATTTCACAAGACATAGTAAAGATATTTTGTTTGCTACAGTTAGTCATTGCAATACAATTTGTTCAATAAGAAAATATCATATGTATTGAACTGGTGCGATGTATCTTATGTAAATAAGATAGTTTTAATGGTTTTGAGGAAGGCGCTGAGGATTTCAATTAAAATCAATGTCTAAATTAAAAACAGTGCTATATACAAACAAAATTACTAATTTGTTTCTTTTACAATTGCAGTGAAGGCCATTCTCCTGAAAAGAAGCAGCCAAATTTGAAGAACAAAGAAGAACTAAGAAGTAACCTGTTCATTTTAGAAAAAAAGTAAGTAGAATATCACCATAATATTTGTATTATTACTCAAACACACAGTAAAGTTAATTCTTGCTATTTCTGTGCCTAAAAATAAAGATTGTGCACCATTCTGTCCAAAAATGCCCATGTCTTAAACAGCGATTTACAGCCAGAATGGCCCACAAATTCCTATTTTTGGACACACAAATTACCCAACTCAACCGCTAGAATTTTGATATTATAGAACAAACAACTGTTTTAATTGTACTTCTCCACACCACTAGCTTACTTTTTTCTGTAATCTGAACCCCAGTTTAATAGCACATACATTCAAGAATACCCATCCCTACTAGTTGTAGTTCCCAATGCACAATCACACACCATTACATACATCTTTATAATCTTACTCAAAAACTCATGCACACAGCACACATACATTGCAGAACACCCCAACCCATACCTTCTTTATTTTTTTCAACAGACCCTGAAGAATGCCTACCAAAAGTCAAATCCGTAGAAAGCAACGCAGAAGTAGAGCAAATGAAAATAAAAGTGTCCAACATAAGCATCCATCTCTAGCAGAATTTGTAAAAAAAGTTCAAACAAAACAGCTAACACAGTCATTTAGTGAAACACAAGAAGTTTCAAGTACAAAAACTTTGCCTCCTCTATCAAAATGTAAATCAAACCAAAAAACAATTAGTAGAAAATCAGCTATCACTACATATAAAACTGCTTCTTTAAATCTTGATATAGTTCAAACTAAGCATACCAAGAAAAGTAATTTAGCCAAAATGTTCCGTCACAAAGTCCTTCAAAATCTTATAAACACAGGAGAGAAACTAGGTTCAACGCTTGAAACCTATCGTAGCAAGTTAATCTTAGAAGCGTTGATAGTGCAATTCTTCTCAAAAGAAAGTTATTTATTTTAGTGTTAAACAAAATGAAACCACCAACAAAACTAATAACTAAATTACAAAAAAGACTTTTCAATAAACGAAATGTCAACAGAAAGAACTTCTTAAGTATCTGCGGAGGTGAATGGAATCACACTACGAGCACAGAACCATACTTTAATGAAGAAGCATACAAACAAAAGCAAACAAATACAATTGCCATACATAGCAATGGTCGAGGTTATGAAAAAGTGAATAATACCATAATGGAACAAGAAGTACTCTTTAGCAAAATATGCCCTGGAAACTTAAGAATTAAGTTAATTCAACTGAATCAGAACATCTAGTGTACAAATGGCCATGCACGTCAATGTGTAACATTTCCAAACAATGTTTCAAGTCTTTACGCCAATTCCTCAATCAATATGTAAAAAGCAAAGACAAAATCAAAATGAAACTACTGCAAAATATGGTACCTATCCAGTGCGCAAATACACAGGACTACAAGGACATTCATTGGCCTGCATTACAGGACCTAATTGTAAAACCACCTTCCATGATAGCAAAAGGATATCACCACATCATTCAACTATAATAAATCTAGTCTATAAACTGTACTATGCTAAAAGTCCTACTTTAGCACTAGCACATTTAAATAAGATTCTTCTACTTAGTACAGCAAAAGACCTACTTGAAGAAATTGAATATATCCAGAAAAATATTTTGGAAGTGAAAGCCACTTACAGAATGAAATCGCTTTAAACCAAATTAGCAACAATTCTACACATGGCAACCTTTTACTAAACACATACAAAAAAGAAATAATAAAATGTAAAAGTACATCAGCTGATTGTACCAGACAATGAAGATTCTAAATGGTTTGAATTAGCTCTCTACCTTGTAGCAGAAAACAAATACGAAATAACGGACCCCTTAATACTTGCAGTTACTGCACTACCAAACCTGACAACAACCAAACTCCTTCACATGCTATCACACATAATTTGGAATTATACCCACTACCAAAACCCCTACAACAACTTAATGTATATGAGAACATCATAATTCAAAAAGTGCACCCATTTCAAGCAATAATACGCCTTCAACCAAAAACAGCAAAATCACCTCCCTCTAAATTGGTAAAAGGCATTCGTGGAAAAGTAGTTTATTTACCATTAGATCTAAAAGAAAATGTGCATACTCTAGGAGTGTAACGTCCAATGCAGCAATCTTTAATTATCTTAGTAAATAGAGTACCTACAAAAGACAAAAAAATATGGCAACAGCTGGTAAATTTACATAAAGTTAGACAAGCCTTGCAAAATGTTAAAGAGAATAATGAAAATTACAAAGAAATTAATATTGAAGAAAACTTGAAGGATACAACTGAAATAATTCAAGAAACACAAGGAACTGGTCAATTTGAGCTCCTAGATCCTGCTACAATATCAAATACTTTAGCCCATTATACAATTCATACAAGGAGGAAGGTATGATGATAGACCTATTCAAATATCAGCATCAGAATACCGCTCATTACGGATGTATTCTGAAGATCCCAGATTTAGACAAAATGTGGAATAGATATTCCACCTACTCTTTGAAAGTGAACTAGCAACTTTATGTTACGGAGTTGCACACATATTAAAATCAGGATCACACTTTCAAAATATGACAGCTGCACAATTATTACAAAAAGTCCAACAAAAGGATGAGGTTTTACAATCAAATATTACAAATCTATTAGCAAATATGCATGGTACTAAAGAGTACTGGTTTCGACGTCATGGAGATGTACGTTGTATGATCAGAAACCTTGGCACACCCACTTGGTTTGTTACATTAAGTTGTGGAGAATATGCATGGGAAGATGTACATGGTTTCCTACGCATATCAAACAAAAACAAAGCAAACATATATATACTAATACCTGGAAAACTTTGTTCTTTGGATCCTGTTAATGTTTCAAAATATTTTCACCATTGCTTCATTGCTATGCTACATTTTATTTGTAATAAAACTGTTCCTCCCCTTGGAGAAGTGCAAGAGAAAAGAATACCAAGCCAGAGGAGCACCACATATCCACATGCTTTTATGGATTAAAGATGCTCCTAAATTTGGTCAAGACAGTGATGCCACTGTTTTACAGTTTATTGAAAACATTGTCACTTGTGAAATTCCATTGGAAGCAACAAATAGTGATCTTCATGCACACATTTTACAATTTCAAAGACACAAATGTGGAAAATATTGTCGCCGCAAATACAAAAACAAAGGGAAATACTACACAAGTCATGTCTT
This sequence comes from Ambystoma mexicanum, assembly GCF_040938575.1. Classification (NCBI taxonomy): domain Eukaryota; kingdom Metazoa; phylum Chordata; class Amphibia; order Caudata; family Ambystomatidae; genus Ambystoma; species Ambystoma mexicanum. Next base: position 1,283,702,827 of record NC_090930.1, on the reverse strand, counting down.
CAGTTAGACATAGTGTTAAAGGTAAGTCACCTAAAAATACATATTACATACAAAGAAAAGAAGAAGAAAAATATATCAATGATTATAATGCAATCTTTGCCCACTTATGGAATGCAAACATAGATGTGCAGTACATTGCAGACAATTCTACTGCAGTTGCACGATATGTCACAGCATACTTAACCAAAGCAGAAAAGACAGAGCTCCAAGACCTCTGGAATGACCTGTCATCAGATAAAACAGTGTCTCAGAAATTATACAGCTTGGGCATGAAAATGCTCTCCCATAAAGAATGTGGATCATATGAAGCAGCTGAATGTTTAACTGATACTGCATTGCATGGTAAATCTGAAAATATAGTATGGCTAAGTCTTGCTCCAGCTAAATCTAGAAAAGGAGTTCAAAAATCATACGAAGATATAGAAACAATAGCCAAAGATGATCCCAACAGCCAAGACATTTAAAAAAACCATTTATTGGACACATACTACCGAAACAGAAGTAATACTTTGGAAACCATGTGTCTATACCACATAGCCCAAAACTACACATACAAAAATAATATAAAACCTGATGAAAAAAAAGGTAAATACAGAGTGACAAACTGTGAAGGCAGCTTAGTTAAACTCACCAAACCAAATGTAATTAATCATATCAAATTGTCATTAAAGACTCCTCAACATAAAGAAGTATATTACATGTCCTGCTACAACTCTTTAAACCATGGAGAAAAGAAGAAGAAATACTAGATAACTATGACTCATATGAAGATGCTTTCAAAGCAAATGAAAGCACTATAACTGATGTAAACTTTACACAGTAGAAAGCAATGTTGCACAATGAACAGCAACACGAAGAAGAACTCCAGGCCCAACTAGATAAAGAAACTCCTGACAGTAGTCAACCTTGGGTAACAGGAAGCCAAGAACCACTGGGCGAACCACTAATAATAAATGAGGCAGAATTAGCTATGATAGAAGTAGAAAACACCATTTGTCAGTATGAAGATAAAGAAGACTTAGCTATACTACAATCAAAACTAAACCATGAGCAACGTAGCATTTTTCAAGAAGTAACAAAACAAATTGCATTTGGTGTACAACATGAAAATAAAGAATGTTCCTGCCATAATTATCAACCTATACTACTGTACGTCAGTGGTGAAGCTGGTTCTGGCAAAACATTCCTAATCAAAATCATCAGTAAGTTCCTTCAACAATTGACAAACAACAAACTGTCAGCTGTTGTCACTGCCCCCACTGGTTTAGCTGCCAACAACATAGGTGGTGTCACGTTTCACCGATTACTACTATTGCCAGTAGAATACCAAAACAAATTAGACTATTACAAACTTTCTGCAGAAGCTGCAATGGAACTACGCAGAGTATTGAAACAAATGAAAATGCTACTAATAGATGAAGTGAGCATGGTCTCCAACCTAATGTTGGCTTTGATTCACCTCAGATTACAAGAAGTATTCAAAACAAACTATGAAGAGTTATTTGCAGGAAAACACATTATTGTTTTCGGAGATCTTCTTCAATTGACACCAGTAAAAGGTGAGTAAAAGGTGAGACTAGTTTTAAAACATTAGGACACAAACTCTGCCGTAAAACTGTTGACACATTGGAAATGTCAACCTTTGGCAACATTTCCAATACAAAGAATAAACAGAAAACATGCGCCAATCTGCAGATCTCACTTATGCCAACCTCTTAAAAAGTATCAGAGTTGGTATACTTTCTAAAGAAGCAGAAGCAATATTGAAATCCCGGCACATTCATGCACTTTATGGCAATAATGCATGTGCTACAGATGTTATGGAACAATTAGCCCACAAAAATGTCAATTGTATGGCCTTAATGCCAACTCTTGCAAGCTGTTTCAAATTCAATGAAATAATGTTAAGTAAAGAAATGCAGCCAATAATGGAAATTAGCGCCACAGACAAACTAGATGTACATGGTATGACACTACCCATGTGTGACCAAGCCACAACAAGACTAAATAGTTTAGAAAAATCAATCTCAAACACAGCAGGCTTAGAAAATTGCAGAATAATGCTTAAACGTAACCTTGATGTGGACCAAGGACTAGTTAATGGAGCACTGGATACAGTTGTTGGCTTTCAAACATACCCACGTGCCAACAAAATTTGGTTTGTGAATATTCTCTTTGACAAACTTTCAGAAGTAAAAAGGATAGGATGCTCAACAGCTCGATTCCTTCTCTTCAAAGACATGTATGTATGCAGAGAACAATTTTCTCTAACTCTTGCATATGCAGTCACGTTTCATAAATCACAAGGTCTTACCCAAGACAAAGCAATGATAGATATTGGCAACACAGTCTTTAAAGAAGGAATGAGCTACGTAGCACTATCACGCTTACGTACACTTGACGGTCTATTTCTAATCAACTTTGATGCAAGTAAAGTAAACACTGATATTCCTTGCATTTTAGAATACAATAGACTTCACTCACTATACACCCCCATCTAAACACATATTCTATTCCACAAAAAGTAAAACGTTATAAAAGAAAAATAAATCAAACAGAAATGCAACAGGATGTCACTGCAAATCCTCCAAAGAGTGTAAAAGAAACTAATACTTCATCAAATACCACAAGCAAAAAAGAATCAATTAGGGAAAGTAAACCAGGTACTTCTTCAAAGAAGGAAGACAAACTCCAAAAAAAACAGTCAGATACAGAACTACCTGGTCCATTTAAACTCTCAAATATAGTTGGTGTAAGTTGCTACGCAAATGTAGCAATGAATATTCTATTTCAATTACCACCAATTGTTGACAACATTTACTTACACAGTAAAGACCCATTGTGTTTGCAAATGTTAGTACTTCATAGAAACGCAACAAACAATCCTGACAACACGTATAATGTTTATGGAATAAGACAACAATTGGACAACTGTGCTGGAATGGTGAAATTCACTATAAACTCACAGGAAGATCCGCAAGAATTTCTAATGTACTTACTACAAGTGCTGGAAAACAAAAACATACCTATAAATGAAATCTTCAAGATTTCAAACATGTGGAAACATACATGCACTCTCTGCAACAATGTGACACAAGAACAAATCCCCAATGAACGCTTCGTATATATATATCAATACCTAATTGTGAATCCATTCCATTTCAGCAACTTGTAAAAAAATGCAAACCATGGTAGATTATGTTCTACCTGCAATTCAGATAATCGCTCCATGTTAGTAATACAAACACATAGTAAATACGTAATACTAATGCTTCTATGTTACAATGCAGATGGTAGCAAAAACAACTGCAAGCTGACTGGATTCACACATGGTCAAATATCACTTGGTAAGAAAACCTTCACAACAATAGGTATAATCTACCACACAGGAGCCACAACCAATGCAGGTCACTACACTGCATATATAAAAAAGAAATGTGGATGGTTTGAATGTAATGATCTTGCCATTACTCTAAAGCAGAGATTACCAGCAAATCTTACAAACACTTATTTAATGTTCTTAAAACCAAAATTTGATAACTAAACTGTACTTAAACCTTAAGAAAACTTGAAGTAAAAAAATATAAACTGTTTGAATATTCCAAAAGCTATCTAACTGCCCAAAGATTTGATAACAACTAATCAGATAAATGCATACCACTAAATTAAAGCAAATAATAGACAGTTAGAATATGTCAATTGGTATCTAACTGTCCCAAAATTTAACAATATCCAAACAGATAAATCAATACCACTAAACTATATAAAAAAATAGACAGTTAGGATATGCCTACTGGTATCTAACTGCTCCAAAATCTTACAATATCAAAACAAACAAATAATATGTTACTGCTCCAAAAAAATGCAAAAAGCCAATGTATAAAGCATTAGCCAGAAACACCAAGTGAACACTGAAAACAAACAAACAAATAAACTGTAGCATAACAGAAAAAGTTTTTTTTTAATCCAAAATGGATTTTTTTTTCACCCACGGACCCAATGATTTTAGCAACAAACACAGAAACTGAGCAAATTGCACAGTATTCTGGTTTGTAATATACTAAACACCCATGAGGGTGGGAGAGTATGAGATAGGTTGAAAGTTGTGTTTTCTTGTCGTAGACGTTCTTGTTGTGTTCGATTTGTCTGCGGACATCACGGGTGTTCTGAAATGTTCTAAATAAACTGAATGGGGGGGGTGTTCTTAGGACTCAATATGTGTCCCTTTTATTCGCAAGCAAGCTGAAACTGTTCTAAGAACACTTGCGGTGTCCGGAAATGTTCATAAATAAACAAAATGGGGGTGTCCTGAGGACGCTGTCCGTATTGTTCTCTGGTAAGTTGAAAGTGTTCTAAGAACTCTCGCGGTGTCCTGAAATGTTCGTAAATAAACAAAATGGGGGTGTTCTGAGGACGCTGTCCGTATTATGTTTGTAAATAAACAAAATGGGGGTGTCCTGAAGATGCTGTCCGTATTGTTCGTTGTGAAGTTGAAAGTGTTATAAGAACTCTCGCGGTGTCCTGAAATGTTTGTATATAAACAAAATGAGGGTGTTCTGAGGACGTTGTCCGTATTGTTCTCTGGCAAGTTGAATGTGTTCTAAGAACATTTGCGGTGTCCTGAAATGTTCGTAAATAAACAAAATGGAGGTGTTCTGAGGACGCTGTCCATATTGTTCGTTGTCAAGTTGAATGTGTTCTAAGAACACTCGCGGTGTCCGGAAATGTTCGTAAATAAAGAAAATGGGGGTGTTCTGAGGACGCTGTCCGTATTGTTCGTTGTCAAGTTGAAAGTGTTCTAAGAACTCTCGTGGTGTCCTGAAATGTTTGCAAATAAACAAAATGGGGGTGTTCTGAGGACGCTGTCCGTGTTGGTCGTTGTCAAGTTGAAAGTGTTCTAAGAACTCTTGCGGTGTCCTGAAATGTTAATAAATAAACAAAATGCGGGTGTTCCGAGGACGCTGTCTGTATTGTTTGTTGTCAAGTTGAATGTGTTCTAAGAACACTTGCGATGTCCGGAAATATTCGTAAATAAACAAAATGGGGGTGTTCTGAGGACGCTGTCCGTATTGTTCGTTGTCAAGTTGAATGTGTTCTAAAAACACTTGCAGTGTCCGGAAATGTTCGTAAATAAACAAAATGGGGGTGTTCTGAAGACGATGTCCGTCCGCATTGTTCGTTGTCAAGTTGAAAGTGTTCTAAGAACTCTTGCGGTGTCCTGAAATGTTTGCAAATAAAGAAAATGGGGGTGTTCTGAGGACGCTGTCCGTATTGTTCGCTGGCAAGTTGAAAGTGTTCTTAGAACTCTTGCGTTGTCCTGAAATGTTCATAGGGGGTGTCCTGAAGATGCTGTCCGTATTGTTCGCTGGCAAGTTAAAAGTGTCCGCGGACATTATAAGGTTCAATAGGCCATCGTTGACATATTTGACTCTATCGGTGTGACCATCCACATTTCTTTTTTATATATGCAGTGTAGTGACCTGCATTGGTTGTGGTTCCTGCGTGGTAGATTATACATATGGTTGTGAATGTTTTTTTACCAAGTGATATTTGACCATGTGTGAATCCAGTCAGCTTGCAGTTGTTTTTGGTACCATCTGCATTGTAACGTAGAAGCATTAGTATTAAGTATTTACTATGTGTTTGTATTACTAAGGTGGAGCGATTATCTGAATTGCAGGTAGTTCATAATCTGCCACGGTTTGCATGTTGTACAAGTTGCTTAAATGGAATGGATTCACAATTTGGTATGGATACATACACGAAGCGGTCGTTAGGGATTTCTTCTTGTGTAACATTGTTGCAGAGAGTGCAGGTATGTTTCCACGTGTATGAAATCTGCAAGATTTCATTTATAGGTATGTTTTTGTTTTCCAATGCTTATAGTAAGTACATTAGAAATTCTTGTGGATCTTCCTGTGAATTTATAGTGAATTTCACCATTCCAGCACAGTAGTCCAATTTTTGTCTTATTCCGTAAATACTATACATCTTGTCAGGACTGTTTGTTGCGTTTCTATGAAGGACTAACATTTTCAAACAAAATTGGTCTGTACTGTGTAAGTAAATGTTGTCAACAATTGGTGGCAATTGAAATAGAATATTTATTGCTACATTTGAGTAACAACTTGCATCAGTTACATTTGAAAATTTGAATGGACCAGATAGTTCTGTGTCCAAGTCATTTTTTTGGAGTGTATGTTGCTTCTCTGAAGAAGTACCTGAGTTACTTTGATTAATAGGTTCTTCTTTAATTATGGTAAGCGATGAAGTATTAGCTTATTTTTGGAGGATTTGCAGTCAGATTCTGTTGCATTTGTATTTGAATTAATTTTCTTTTACAACGTTTTCCTTTTTGTGGAACAGGATATGCTTTTAGGGTGGGGGTGTATAGTGTGCGTAGTCTATTGTATTCTAGAATGCAAGGAATATCAGCGTTGACTTTACTTGCATCAAAGTTGATTAGAAATAGACAGTCAAGTGTACGTAAACGTGATAGTGCTACGTAGCTCGTGCCTTCTTTAAAGACTGTTTTACCAATATCTATCAATGCCATGTCTAGGGTAAGACCTTGGGATTTATGAATGGTGACTGCATATGCAAGAGTTAGAGAAAATTGTTCTCTGCGTACATACATGTCTTTGAAGAGAAGGAATCGAGCTGTTGAGCGCGCTATCTTTTTCACTTCTGAAACTTTGTCGAAGAGTATATTGACAAACTGAATGTTGTTGTCACGTGGGTATGTTTGAAAGCCAACAACTGTACCCAGTGCCCCATTAACTAGTGCTTGCTCCACGTCAAGGTTACGTTTAAGCATTACTCTACAATTTAGGGATAATTTTAATATTTTCTCCAAGCCAGCTGTGTTGGAGATAGAATTTTCTAAGGTATGTAGTCTTGTTGTGGCTTGTTGACACATTGGTAGTGTAATACCATGTACGTCCAGTTTGTCTGTGGAGCAAATTTCAATTATTGGTTTTATTTCTTTTTTAACATTGTTTCATTGAATTTGCAACAGCTTGCAAGAGTTGGCATTAAAGCCATACAATTAACATTTTTCTCCGCTAATTGTTCCATATCATCAGTAGCACATGAGTTATCGCCATAAAGTGAATGGATGTGTCGGGTTTTTAATATTGTTTGTGCTTCTTGAGCTAGAATACCAACTCTAATACTTTTTAAAATGTTGGCGTAGGTGAGGTCTGTAGATAGGTGCATGTTTTCTGTTAATTCTTTGTATTGGAAATGTCGCCAAAGGTTGACATTCCCTATGCTGCCAATAGTTTTACGGCAGAGTTTGTGTCCTAAGGTTTTAAAAATAGGTTCACATTTCACTGGTGTCAATTGAAGAAGATCTCCGAAAACAATAATGTGTTTTCCTCCAAAGAGTTCTTCGTAGTTTGTTTTAAGTACTTCTTGCAATCTCAGATGAATCAAAGCCAACATTAGGTTCGAGACCATGCTCACTTCATCTATTAGTAGCATTTTCATTTGTTTCAAAACTCTGCATAGTTCCATTGCAGCTTCTGTAGAAAGTTTGTAATAATCTAATTTGTTTTGGTATTCTACTGGAAGGATTAGTAATCGGTGTAAAGTGACACTGCCTATGTTGTAGGCAGCTAAACCTGTGGGGGCAGTTACAACAGCTGACAGTTTGTTGTTTGTCACTTGTTGAAGGAACTTGCTGATGATTTTGATTAAGAATGTTTTGCCTGAACCAGCTTCACCACTGACGTATAGCAGTATAGGTTTGTAATTTTGGCAGGTACATTCTTTATTTTCATGTTGTACACCGTGTGCAATTTCTTTTGTTACTTCTTCAAAAATGTTGTGCTGCTCTTTGTTTAGTTTTGATTGTAGTGCAGTTAAGTCTTCTGTATCTTCTTCATTGTGACACATGGTGTTTTCTACTTCTGTCATAGCTAATTCTGCCTCATTTGCTATTAGTGGCTGTCCCAGTGGTGCTTGGCTTCCTGTTACAGACGGCTGACTATTGTCGGAGTGTCCTTATCTAATTGGGCCTGGAGTTCTTCTTCATGTTGCTGTTCATTTTGCAACATTGTTTTGTACTGTATAAAGTTCACATCAGAGATAGTGCTTTCATTTGCTTTGAAAGCGTCTTTCTAGCAGTCATAGTTATCTAGTAACTCTTCTTCTTTTCTCCATGGTTTAAAAAGTAGTAGCAGGGACATGTAATATAGTTCTTTCTGTTGAGGAGTTTTTAATGACAATTTGATATGATTAATTAAGCTTTGTTTGGTAAGTTTTACTAAGTTGCCTTCACAATCTGTCACTCTATATCTACCTTTGTTTTCATCGGGTTTTATATTATTTTTGTGTGCAACATTTTGGGCAATGTGGTATATACACATGTTTTCCAAAGTAATAATCCTGTTCGGGTGGTATGTGTCTAGTAAATTGTTTTTCAAAATGTCTTGGCTGTTTGGATCATTTTTGGCTATTGTTTCTATGTCTATGTTTCAGAAGAGTGGTCTTCACTGTAATTGTAAAGGAAAGAAGTTAGTAATTCTGTGTGTATATACTATGCAGTTTCCTTTGACTATATGCAGTCTTCAAATTTTATTTAAAATATGTTAGTTCAACATGCTTTGCAAATGAGTAGAATAGGAAGTGTTTGAAACTAGCTTGGTTTCTTAAGGCTGTGTTATTGGATGTTAGGAGACAGAAGAAATAATGGTATACTTATTTTGCAATTTTTATAAGGTAAATGGCAGAAACTGTATAGAAAAGCATGGAATGTATGCATTTGTGAAGGTGTGGGTAATAAATCAGAAGGATGTGATTTACAGGCAGTGGTGTTATTGCAGTTGGGAGTTGTTCAATGTTAGTGTCTATCTGTGTGAGTGTATGAAGGTGCATGACCTTATCCTGGCTGTGTGCAATTTTATAATACACTACTTAGTGTTTTTCTACAATTATACTGTTATTTTTCCCATCCATCTTCTAATATTATAATTGTTTAGATAGCTGTGTGTGTAACAATTAGTTTAGATAGCAGACAGGTTTGCAAGTGATAGTTGATTATAGCAGATGGGAAAAATAACAGCAAGTTCATTCTATAGGTTATACAGATTAAGTGGCAGTTACTCTGTTTATATGCATTCATAAGAGTTGTACAAGTACTGTGCAGAAAATATGCATACCTGTAGTTTGTATTCATGCATGTGGATATGCATGCAACTGCAAGTAGAAATCTTGTAGACTTGTACAGTAGTTTTTGTAGTAGGTGCTTTCCAAGATATGAGATTTGTACTCAGAGTAATCTACAGTACATTTGAAGTGCTGAACTCTGATGATGCAGTTAGATGTAGAGATCTTGGATGTGATTGGTGGATGGTTGTGTGACTGTTTAGCTGTATCCAATGAGGGAATGGCACAGAGAGTGAAGTGGAAATGGTAGAAGGGCTGTCTAGGTTACGATATGTCCACAGACATAACGGAAGTCTGCGGACACCACGTATTACATACAGGGATTTTGGGGTGGAGAGGCATGCAAATGAGAATGAGCAGAGGAATTGATTGGTCAGTAAAGTTTGGTGGGTGTCAGTAGGTGCTAAGGGATTACCGGCACCGGTAATCCCTTAGCGCCCTACTACGAGGTCCCTCAGCGGGTCCCGTCCTTAACGCCTGGTCTGACCAGGTGTTAAGAATGGGACCCGCTAAGGGACTTCAGAGCTAATAACGGTACTGCAAAATGCAGTACCGTTATTAGCTCTTTTCCCATTCCCATTGAGCCCTATGGGGGCTCAAATAATGGGAATGGGGAATGGTATTTGGCATGGGAACTTACTGGGTCCTTCAGGGTCGGAATGACCTGTTAAGTCCCCATACCGCCTACCCGGACCAGGAATGCGGTAAGGGGGTAGCCATGCCGCTATTAGCGGCATGGTTACCTCCTACCGTGTAATGAGGCCCAGTTTGTCAGAAGGTCTTTTTCCTGAGAGAAGAACAGTTAGCTATGGCTGTGTATTTCAGAAAACAGATTGTGTGGATTTTGGGAGACTCATAGATACAACGCTGTGGAGTAGGTGCAGATCTTGGATTCCCTTATGTGGAAGTGCACTGGCATGGAGTACACGTAATGAAGTGGCTAGACTTGCTACCTCTCTGTGCTAGTTTGCAGCAGAGCATCATCCAGACATAATTATATTTCATTGTGAAGGGAACAGTTTGGGACATGTGTCAGGAATTTCTTTGCAATTTGTGATGAAAGAAGGTCATGGATATGTTTCCAAATTCCCAAGTAATATTTTCTCGTATTGCGCAGAGACAAATGTGTCTGTGTTCTTCTTCATTTGTTCCACAAATGGAGAAAGCGAGGCGCAATGTCAATAAGGCTGTTTGTGCCTTTCTAAGAGATGTTGGCATGTCCTCTTTTCACAATGAAAATATTATGTTTCGTAGCACATACATTTTTTGTAGCGATGGAGTCCATCTTACTTATGCTGGTAATCAGATTTTTCTGAGAAATGTACAAAATGCATTGCGTCCTTTTGTGGAATTACAGCCATCTTTTTTGCACTAGGTGTTGATTTTTTCAAGTTTTTCAAATGCAAAAAAACACCACAAAATGCTCTGTTCAGAGCCACCACTTCCTCCCAGAGAAAAGTGCAATAATTTTGATAGGGCAGCACCCCAAAATGTTTGATGTTCACGAACTGTCCGCGGACTTCTAAAAAAAAAAAAAATACACAGGAGCCTGCTAAATTTATTTCCCACTTCTATTTTTTTGACTGTGAAAGGCGGCTCTGAAAAGAGCCTTTTTTTGGTTGAATTTTTATTGTTTTATATTTTTGGGGGATTTTTACACACAACACACTAGGAGAGGAGGGGAAAGGGGGGGGACACCAACCACGGGGATAAGAAAGGGCAGGTGGAGAGAGGAAGATGTAGGGTGGGCCTTACTTAGGTAGTGAGCAGGTCTTCGTCTCTCCCCCCTGCAGAGTACTGTGTCGCAGTACATACACAAAACTGTGACCCTCGAAAGGTAAGGGTCATCAGCATTGTGAATGGCCTGTGAGGCAGCTGGAGGGATGCGCTCTCCCACAGGAGTGTCTCTTGTGGTGAGAGGAGCGGAAACAGAGGATGAAGTAGAGGAACTCAACCTACTACGCTCTTTGCAATTTACAAACTTGTGAATGGCCCACAGTGGAATGACTTTAGGTGTCGCTTCATAGTAGTCGTACCAAAGCTGTACGAACCAAGCCTCCCACAACTCAGTACCATTTTGCACTTGTTGCAGGTGACTTTGTTCGCACGCGCCTTGGATACGTTACCATGAATGGTAAATAACTGCCACACCCAAGACTCACGGCGAGTGCTGGTAGTAGGGACTTCCACTACCTCATCATCGTCATCCTCTTCATCCTCCTCTGCATCCACACGCCTGTTCCCCTCTTCAGGCCCCTTGGGAGGTGGTGGTGGTGGAGGGGGTGGGGGTGGTGCTGAGGCAGATGTAGCACCAGGTGGCAGTAGAAGAGCCATGGATGCCATCAGGATTCAGAAGTAAATCTGGAAAACTGGCAACAAAATACACCGTGTTCTGTAAGGTAGCCAGAAACACAATGAGGATGAGGTTTGGGGTGGGGCCTTTTATAGGGGTGCTGGTGTGCGGTTTGCGGACACCCGCGGTGTCCGCGGACAGGACAAACACCCCAAAAGTGCTCAAAAAGTTCTAAAGAATATGTAGAAAGTCAGGGTTATTGTCTGGGAAATGTGCTATGGTGCATTTTTAGTATAAAATACTGTGGATTGCCTGAAAAGGTACTTTTAAAATGTTCAGGGACCCGGACAATGTCCGCAATTCAGGACACACGCTCAGCGCGGGTGCGGTCACATGATGGCATCGCGAACATGTCCGCGAACGGAAGAGGTGTTCGCAGGACATCAAATGCACGGGAACGGTTGTGCGCATGCGCGCGGGTGTTCTACGGACAGTGTTCTGGTCCTGAAATTAATTAAAATTGTGACACAAGCGACACCAACACTAACGGACAGGCGGATGTTCGGAGAATTTACGGGTGTGGTGCGCATGTGTGTAGATGTTCTTTAGGCAGTACAGACAGGTATAGTGTCCTTAGAACACCTACATTTTGGTTAATTGGACATCCCGGACACTGAGTGTGTTCTTAGAATAATTTCAACTTGCATGCAAACAATACGGACAGGTATAGTGTCCTTAGGACAACTCCATTTTGGTTAATTGCGGACATCCCGGACAACAAGTGTGTTCTTAGAACAAAAATTGTGGATGCAATTAACATATTCAATCAACAATCTTTGTTGGCAGAGAGAGTCTTTGGTGCAGAGTCTCAGCCCGACGGCGCAAGAAGAGTGTACTCCAGCCGAATACGGCATGAATATATAATGGGAAACCATGTTGGACATTTGTAATGACTTGCAACAAAATTTGACCATTCAGGAAATGGATTTACGGTCTACAACTAATCCTGGATTGGCAATATGAATCACATTTTGATGCAAAAAAGCAAACATATGATCTATAGACGTTAGGCATAACTGCACCAAAGACTCTCTCTGCCAACAAAGATTGTTGATTGAATATGTTAATTGCATCCACTATTATTAACTTTACGCCCTGATGATGACCTAGATAGGTTGAAACACGTGTTGGCGAAAACAAGTTTCTTCTTTTTTGAATGCTATTTAGCACAGATGTAAAGTGTGATCAAGTTCTTCTTATGTATGATTTATTGACTACCAAAACGTGGTTCTTCACCTCTTTCCTTGGTTAAAATTGAAATGCAATGCAAATAATACCTTTTGTTTTATTGTTAAATTTGAAATACAGAAACCTTACTTTTTAAACACTTACCAGGTGTCTCGCTTACTTTCTTCCTTATTCTCTAAAAAACTCTACCTCCACCAAACCTATACCACATAGATGTGGCATATGTATGATTGAGCACAGTCTGTGAGGTTAGCACCGTCTCAAGCTTTACTTCTATATAGGTGATAGTGGAAAATCACCAGTCCAACCACACGGCTGCAGCTGGTTCCACCACTTTAAAATTGGGAGTTTCTGTCACTTTAGTGGTGCGCACCCACAAATCCTTCCTTTGGGGCCACGTTTTCCACAAAAAAATATATATGTGTTCTTAGAACAGTTTCAAGTTGCCTGAGAACAGTATGGACAGGTATAGTGTCCTTAGGACACCTCCATTTTGATTAATTACAGACATCGCGGACACTGAGTGTGTTCTTAGAACAGTTTCAACTTGTTTGCGAACATTACGGACAGGTATAGTGTTTTTAGGACAACTCCATTTTGGCTCATTACGGACATCCCGGACACCGAGTGTGTTCTTAGAACAGTTTCAACTTGCTTGCGAACATTACAGACAGCAATAATGTTCTTAGAACACCTCAATTTTGGTTAATTGCGGACATCCCGGACACCTTGTGTGTTCTTAGAACAGTTTCAACTTGCCTGCGAACAGTACGGTCAGGTATAGTGTTCTTAGGACAACTCCATTTTGGTTAATTACAGACATCCCATACACCGAGTGTGTTCTTAGAACAGTTTCGACTTGCTTGCGAACATTACAGACAGGCATAATGTTCTTAGAACACCTCAATTTTGGTTAATTGCGGACATCCCGGACAACAAGCATGTTCTTAGAACAGTTTCAAGTTGCCTGAGAACAGTATGGACAGGTATAGTATCAATAGGACACCTCCATTTTGATTAATTACGTACATCGTGGACACTGAGTGTGTTCTTAGAACAGTTTCAACTTGCTTGCAAACATTACGGACAGGTATAGTGTTCTTAGGACACCTCCATTTTGGTTAATTATGGACAACCCGGACACCGAGTGTGTTCTTAGAACAGTTTCAACTTGCTTGCGGACATTACGGACAGGCATAATGTTCTTAGAACACCTCAATTTTGGTTAATTACAGACATCCCGGACACCTCGTGTGTTCATAGAACAGTTTCAACTTGCCTGCGAACCTTACGGACAGGTATAGTGTCCTTAGGACGCCCCCATTTTTGTTTAATTACGGACATCCCGGACACCCACGCTGTCTGTGGACACCTCAACTGCTTTAAAAAAAAATAATCAAAAACAAGAACTGAATTAGGACACATATAATCATTTTGCTTTATTATATATAGATGTAAAATTTATGAAAGAGAAGGGGAAGCAGAAACTGAGACAAGCAAAGGAGAACTGGGGGTTACAAGAGGATTGATAGGAGGAGATGAAGGGATGGAAGTCTCATTAAAACGTGTTTGTTCATGGAGAGGGTTTGGGGATAATTGACTGGGATATGGAGAGGGGGGACAGGTACATGTGGGACAATGGTATCTCATTTTTTCTTTCAAGTGATCCTCCACAAAGTTTTTCAAATTGTTGAAATTTGCCATGAGCATGTCCATTTTTTCTTCCATTCCCTGGAGAATCTTATCCAATATATCTTTTGGTGTACTATTTTCAATGTTTGTATGGTCTGTACAAGAAAATATATATATATATATATTCAGAGAAAAAAACTTTGTTAAAGGGACGTTATGGTTAAGTTGCGCTACTAAAAACCTATGAAATTCAGTGAAAAAACTTTGTTAAAGGGACGTTATGGTTCCAAGTAAAACCGAAAAACCCTTGAAATTCGCCAGTTATGGTAAGCTAAGCAACCATAACTCACGCCACCACCGTGCACTTCTAAGACTAACACCCAGGACATCAAAGATGACATCACAAATGTCATTGATGACATCACTGATGACGTCACATGTCTGGCTCACTATTTTTTCTTTTGCTGACATATCTAGGCCACATGGTTTTCTTCAGTAACAGTCAGAAAGTAAGAATTTTATTTTATTTGTAGACATATCCTTCTAGTAGGTTCTTACAGTAATTCCCTTAGAGTACAGTCACATCATATGAAACATATACATATGGGAAAACACAAGCTTGAAAGACAGCAATCCTTTGTGTGCATAAAGATAATCACTAGACTTATGAGCACTTTCTGATAGTTCTGTTGTTTTTTATGGCTGTACTTTCCCTGTATATGGTCATATTTGTATACATTGTACTCACACTACTTTCCTTAGGGTCCAATCACATCAAGTGATACATATACATAGGGTAATTAGCAGCTTTGAAACAGAGCAATCATTTATTTGCATGAAACTAATCAGTTAAGTTGTGAATTGTTTCTGCTACTACTTGTGCTTTTTTGCTAATTTCTCTTTCCCTGTATATACCCATATTGGTATGTGTTCTTGTGTCTTTGTGTTTTGTCCATAGTAATGCAATTATGTAATACATGGGTTTTATTAGCTACTTATTACATATTTCACAGTACACAAAAATCTATTAAGAAAACAATTATCATTTCATTATTCAACATATTAACATTACGAATATCATACCTTCATCTTGTACGCTGCACACAATGTTATGTTTCTGTATGAGTAGCTTAGTATACTAGATAGAACCCCATAATAGGATGCTATTTATAACAATGCATCGTTCAATGCACTTATTAGGGTATATTTCTTGCAATGATTCTTGACACTTTTTCGCAACATAATAAGAATCCCTTCTACACATATTTCATGAGAAGTACATACACATGTGATGTCATCAGTGATTTCATCAATGACATTTGTGATGTCATCTTTAATGTCCTGGGTGTTAGTCTTAACAGTGCACGGTGGTGGCGCGAGTTATGGTTGCTTAGCTTACCATAACTGGCGAATTTCAAGGGTTTTTCGGTTTTACTTGGAACCATAACCTCCCTTTAACAAAGTTTTTTCACTGAATTTCATAGGTTTTTAGTAGCGCAACTGAACCATAACGTCCCTTTAACAAAGTTTTTTGCACTGAATTTCATAGGTTTTTAGTAGCGCAACTTAACCATAACGTCCCTTTAACAAAGTTTTTTCACTGAATTTCATAGTTTTTTAGTAGCACAACTTAACAATAATGACTTTGACTTTATATACTTGCCATATGGAACTGACTAGATCTCTTCTTATGAACTTGATATCCGCGAACTTATTTAATGTTCGCGGACATGTTCGGAGAACAGTACCACTACCTAAAAACTGTGGGGGGGGGGGGTATGTTTGATTGTTATATCATAATATAGGAACATTTAACAAATTCAAAAAGCAGCACACAAACACATTATATATAGTAATACATAAGAAATGTAACCCATATATGTAACACACTAACCATTCATTTAAATACAATATGTTCTGAAATGGAATATACCACAAGAAGATAAATTGGCTTCCAACCTAATTACCTCACAGACACAACAGAACTGAGAACAAGACCAGACCCACTGAATACATAGGACTTATCTTACCAGAAATAGTAAGTGTACTTCATTTTACTCATATATTTATAAACTTTCTGTATTAGATTAAAAAATATATTATCTTTTTTTTTTCTCACAGAAATGTCTAGTACTCTGGAATGGCTAGAGGACAATTTCCCACATGAAGAAATGTCAGAAGATAGTGAAACTAATGGTAAACACTTTATAATATAAACCATTTAAATATTATTATTTTAGATACATTTAACATATATATTATTTTTTTGTACAGAGCATACCAGAATAGAAAAAACTTCAGAAAACCATGTTATGGATAACAGTTTTCTCAATTTAGAAGAAAAA
The DNA here is from genome assembly GCF_040938575.1 of Ambystoma mexicanum. NCBI lineage: Eukaryota > Metazoa > Chordata > Amphibia > Caudata > Ambystomatidae > Ambystoma > Ambystoma mexicanum. The sequence goes on along the minus strand of NC_090930.1, from coordinate 1,283,686,138 downwards.
ATGGATGTATTGTTGGCTAATTTTAATAATTTAAAAACTTTTGTAGAAAATCATTTCAAACCAAAAACCTCGTACCATTGCCTCACATGTACTTGTCCCTCCTCACCATATCCCAGTCAATTATCCCCAAACCCTCTCCATAATCCAAAACGTTTTGATGAGATTTCCATCCCTTCTTCACCTAATACCAATCATGTTGAAACCCCAAATTCTCCTGTTTTTGTTTCTGTTTCTGCCTCACCTTCTCTGTCATGAATTATTAATATATGTTAAATAAAGTTTAATTTTTATATTGTATTGTGAATAGTTTCCGTTTATTTTTTTTAAAAACAATAAAAGTGTCAGCGGACAGTGCGAGTGTTCTGAAATGTTCGTACATAAACGAAAATGGAGGTGTCCTGAAGAACACCACACCTGTCCGTACTGTTCGCTAGCAAGTTGAAACTGTTCTAAGAACACACGTGGTGTCCTGAAATGTTCGTAAAGAAACAAAAATTAAAGTGTTCTAAAGAACACTATATCTGTCTGTAATGTTCGCTATCAACTTAAAACTGTCCTAAGAACACAATTGGTGTCCTGAAATGTTCGTAAATAAACGAAAATGATGTGTCCTGAACAACAGTACAACTGTTCGTAGTGTTCGCTAGCAACATGAAACTGTACTAAGAACACACGCGGTGTCCTGAATTGTTCGTAAACAAACAAAAATTAAAGTGTCCTAAAGAACACTATACCTGTCCGGTACTGTTCGCTAGCAAGTTCAAACTGTTCTAAGAACGCTATTGGTGTCCTGAAATGTTCGTACGTAAACGAAAATGGAGGTGTCCTGAAGAACACTATACCTGTTCGTAGAGTTTGCTACCCAATTGAAACTGTTCTAAGAACACAATTGGTGTCCTGAAATGTTCGTACATAAACTAAATTACACGTGTCCTGAAGAACACTATATCTGTCCTGACTGTTCGCTACCAAGTTTAAACTGTTCTAAGAACACACGCGGTGTCCTGAAATGTTCGTTTCATGTGTGACGCACTTTTAATTACTTCAGAACCCGAACAGTGTCCGTAGGACATCAATGCGCATGCGCTAAGCAATCTCTGTGCACTTGGTGTCCTGCGGACAGGCGCTTCCTTCGCTGACTAGTTCGCAAACGGATCATATGACCGCGCCCACGCTCATCGTGTGTCCTGAAATGCGGACACTGTTCGTGTCCTCGAACAATTTAAAAGTACATTTTCAGTTAATCCATAATATTTTTCAATAAAATCTCACCATGGCACAAGTCCCACATAGCAATCTTGAGTTTCTATATACCTTTTGAAACTTTCCGATCCTTTTTTTGTGTTTGATCTGTCCGTGGACAGTGCGCATGTCTGTGGACCGCGCACAAGCACCCCTATAAAAGACCACGCCCAAGAGCTTATTCCCATTGTGTTTCTGGCTATTCTTCAGAACACAGTGATTTTTGTTGCCTCCTGCAGACTACGCCATCATCGAGATGGCATCCTTGGCTGCTGAACTGCCACTTGGTGCTGCACCTGCTTCAGCACCACCCCCACCCCCTCCACCACCACCACCTCCCCAAGGGCCTGAAGAGGGGAACAGGAGTGAGGATGCGGAGGAGGAAGAAGAGGATGATGAGAATGAGGTAGGGGAAATCCCGCCTACCCGCACTAGGCATGAGTCTTGGGTGTGGCGGTTATTTACCATTCATGGGAATGGTCCTAAGGCTCGTGCGAACCGTGTTACCTGCAATGAGTGCAAAATGATACTCAGTCGCGGGAAGCACGGTAAGTACAGCTTTGGGACCACTACTATAAAGCGACACCTGAGGTCATTTCACTCTGGGGCTATTCGCAGGGTTGTACCTTGCGAAGAAGGTAGCAGGTTGATTTCCTCTACTTCATCCTCTGTTTCTGATACTGTCACCACAAGGACCACCTCTGTGGGACAGCGTCTTTCTCAAGCTGCCTCACAGGCCATACAGAATGCTGATGACCCTTACCTTTCGAGGGTCACAGTTGTATGTATGTACTGTGACACAGTACTCTGCAGGGGGGAGCGACTTTGGAGTGCTTTTGAGACTATCGTCTCAGAGCACGAGAAGACCTGCTCACTACCCAAATAAAACCCACTCTACATCTTCCTCTCTCAGCTCACCCTTTCTTATCCCTGTGGTTGGTGTCCCCCCTTTACCCTCCTTTACCCTCCTCTCCTAGTGTGTCGTGTCTGAAAAACCAAAAAAAATACAAAATTACAAAAATTAAAAAAAAATAAGGCTCTTTTCAGAGCCGCCTTTCCCAGTTAAAAAATAGAAGTGAAAATAAATGAAGCAGGGATCTTTGTATTTTTTAGAAGTCTGCGGACAGTTCGCGAACATTAAAAAAATTGGGTTGCTACTCCATCACAAACATTGTAATTTTCTCTGGAAAGAAGTGGTGGCTGTGAAAAGAGTCTTTGGGTGGTGTTTGTAAGTCAAAAATTGTAAATGCTTAACATCTACTTCAAAATCGTTGTTATAATTCCAAAAAAGGTCGCAATGCATTTTGTACATTTCTCAGAAAAATCTGATTGCCAGCATAAGTAAGATGGACTCCATCTCTGCGAAAAATGTATGTACTACAAAACATAATATTTTCATTGTAAAAAGAAGACATGCCAAAATCTCTTAGAAAGCAACAAACAGCCTTATTAACATTGCACCTTGCTTTTTCCATTTGTGGACCAAATGAAGAAGAACGAAGCCACATTTGTCTCTGCGCAATCCGTGAAAATATCATTTGAGAATTAGGAAACATGTCCATAACCTTCCTAAGTCCTTCTTTCATAGCAAATTGCAAAAAAAAATCCAGTCACATGTCCTAAACTGTTCCCTCCACAATGAACTACAATTATGTCTGGATGTTGCTCTGTCTCCAAAGTAGCACAGAGAGGTAGCAAGTCCAACCACTTCATTCCACGTACTCCATGCCAGTGTACTTCCACATGTGGGAATCCAAGATCTACAGCTACTCCACAGCTTTCTGCATGCACCTTCAACCAATGTATCCACGAATCTCCTAAAATCCAAACAATCTGTTTTCTGAAACACACAGCCATAGCTATCTTTTGTTCTCTCAGCAAAAAGAGTATCTGAGAAAATCTCTCCTGGCACAACACACCCACCAAACTTTCCTGACCAATCCCTTTCAGTGCTTATTCTCATTTGCATGACTTCTGAACCCAAAAATCCCCGGATGTAACTCCCGATGTCCGTGAACTACAGCCATGTCCGCAGACATATCGTAACATAAACAGCCCTTCTACCATTTCCACTACACTCTCTCTGCTATTCCCTCATTGGATGTACCTCAAAAATCACATGACCATGCACCAATCACATTCAAGACCTCTACATCTAACTGCATCATCATAGATCAGCACTGCAAATGTACTCTGAATCTCTTTGAGTACAAGTGTCCTATCATTGGCAAGCAGCATCTACCAGAAATACTGTACAAGTCTTCAAGATTTCTACTTGTAGCTCCATGCATATCCATATGCATGAACACAAACTTCAGGTATGCATATTTTCTGTATAGTAGACGAACACATTTTCAAACAGACTTTTACCTTGTAAAATCTGTAAAATGAATTTACTGTACTTTTTTCAATTTCCTAAAGTCAACTATCACTTATAAACCTTTATACTTTTTACTTTCTTTATACACACACACTCAAATCATGTTAAACTAACATTTTTTAAATGAAATTTATAGACTACATATATTCAAACAAAATTGCATGCAAACACAATCTATGTTTAAACCTTTATAAAAATACTTATACAATTTCATATTTTTTGTTTTTATTTATTTATTTACTTAATTACTTTAAATTAGACATGACATTGAGGTGTCATTACCTAGAACAGTTTACTTACAGAAATAGTGGTATTCACTAATATATTATAAATTTCACAAGACATAGTAAAGATATTGTTTTTTTGCTACAGTTAGTCATTCAATACAATTTGTTCATTAAGAACATATCATATGTACTGAACTGATGCAATGTATCTTATGTAAATAAATTAGTTTAATGGTTTTACAGAAGGCACTGAGGATTTCAATTAAAAAAATCAATATCTAAATTAAAAACAGTGCTATATACAAACAAAGTTACTAATTTGAAGCTTTTACAATTGCAGTGAAGACCAGTTTCCTGAAAAGAAGCAGCCGAATTCGAAGAAGAAAGAAAAACTAAGAAGTTACCTGTTAATTTAAAAAAAAAGTAATTAAAATATCACCATAATATTTGTATTATTAATCAAATATACTATAACATTAATACAAGCTATTTCGGTTTCTAAAAATAGAGATTTTGTAACATTTTGTCCAAAAATTTCCATGTCTTAAACAGCGATTTACAGCCAGAATGGCCCACAAATTTCTATTTTTGGACACACAAAAATTACCCAACTGAACCACTACAATTTTCATATTATAGAACAAACAACTGTTTTAAATGTATACATTAGATTTACTATTTGTACTTTTCCACACCACTAGCTTACTTTTTTTTGTCATCTGAACCCCAGTTTAGTAACACATAAATTCAAGAATATCTACCCCTACTAGTTTTAGTTCCCAATGCACAATCACACACCATTACATACATCTTTATCATATTACTCAAACACTCTTGCACACAGCACACATACATTCCAGAACACCCCAACCCATATCTTCTTTATTTTTTCAACAGACCCTAAAGAATGCCTACCAAAAGTCAAGTCCGTAGAAAGCAATGCAAAAGTAGAGCAAATGAAAATAAAGGTGTCCAACATAAGCATCCATCTCTAGCAGAATTTGTAAAAAAAGTTGAAACAAAACAGCAAATACAATCATTTAGTGAAACACAAGAAGTTTCAAGTACAACAACTTCGCTTCCTCTATCAAAATGTAAAACAAACCAAAAAACAATTAACAGAAAATTAGCTATCAGTACAGATAAAACTACTTCTTCAAATTTTAATATAGTGCAAAGTAAGCATACCAAGAAAAGTATTTTAGCCAAAATATACCGACACAAAGTCCTTCAAAATCTTATAAATACAGGAGAGAAATCAGGTTCAAAGCTTAAAACCTATCGTAGGAAATTAATCTTAGAAGCATTGATGGACAGTGCAATTCTTCTCAAAAGAAATGTATTTATTTTACTGTTAAACAAAATGAAACCACTAACAAAACTACTAACTAAATTATAAAAAAGACTTCTCAATAAGCGAAATATCAACAGAAAGAACTTCTTAAGTATCAGCGGAGGTGAATGGAATCACACTACAAGCACAGAACCATATTTTAATGAAGAAGCGTACAAACAAAAGCAAACTAATACAATTGCCATACATAGCAGTGGTCGAGGTTATGAAAAAGTGAATAATACCATAATGGAACAAGAGGTACTCCTTCCAAAACTATGCCCTGAAAACCTAGAATTACCCCTCCATTCAACTAAATCAGAACGTCTAGTGTACAAATGGCCATGCACGTCAATGTGTAACATTCCCAAACAATGTTTCAAATCTTTACGCCAATTCCTCAATAAATATGTAAAAAGCAAAGACAAAATCAAAATTAAATTACTGCAAAATATGGATACCTGTCCAGTGCGCAAGTACACAGGACTACAAGGACAGTCATTGGCCTGCATTACAAGACCTACTTGTAAAACCACTTTCCATGATATCAAAAGGATATCAACACATCATTCAACTATAAGAAATCTAGTCTATAAACTGTACTATGCTAAAAGTCCTGCTTTAGCACTACAAAGTTAAATAACATCCTTCTACATGGTACAGCAAAAGACCTACTTGAAGAAAGTCACTATATCCAGAAAAAATATTTTGGAAGTGAAAGCCATTTACAGAATGAAATAGCTTTAAACCAATTAAGCAACAATTCTACACATGGCAACCTTTTGCTAAACACATACAAAAAAGAAATACTAAAATTTAAAAGTACATCAGCTGAAGTACCAAACCATTTATGTGTATGTTGCTGTAGAATTTTTTATAAAAGTAACACAAAAACTGTGGACCTATCATACAAAATAGAAGACAATGAAGATTCTAAATGGTTTGAATTAGCTCTCTACCTTGTAGCAGAAAACAAATATGAAATAACTGTGCCCTTAATACTTTGCAGTTATTGCACTACAAAACTTAACAACAACCAAACTCCTTCACATTCTATCACAAATAATTTGGAATTATACCCAGTACCAAAACCTCTACAACAACTTAATGTATATGAGAGCATCATAATTCAAACAGTACACCCATTTCAAGCAATAATACGCCTTCAACCAAAAACAGCAAAATTACCTCCCTCTGAATTGGTAAAAGGCATTCGTGGAAAAGTAGTTTATTTACCATGAAATCTAAAAGAAAATGTGCATACTCTAAGAGTGCAACGTCCAATGCAGCAATCTTTAATTATATTAGTAAATGGAGTACCTACAAAAGACAAAAAAATATGGCAACAGCTGGTAGATTTATATAAAGTTAGACAAGCCTTCCAATATCTTAAAGAGAATAATGAATATTACAAAGAAATTAATATTGAAGAAAACTTGAAAGATACAACTGAAATAATTCAAGAAACACAAGAAGCTGGTCAATTTGAGCTACTAGATCCTGCTACAATATCAAATACTTTAGACCATTATACAATTCATCCTTTGCACTGTAATGACACCGTACAAGATATACTGGAAACTTACCAAATGCGTCAAACAAAAGGATCGCCAATCAGTATATGGGAAAAAAGTATAGAAGCACGTGCTTTTCCTCTACTCTTTCCTGCTGGCAAAGGAGGAAGGTATGATGATAGACCTATTCAAATATCAGCTTCAGAATACCGCTCATTACGGATGTATTCTGAAGATCCCAGATTTAGACAAAATGTGGAATATATATTCCACCTACTCTTTGAAAGTGAACTAGCAACTTTATGTTACGGAGTTGCACACATATTAAAATCAGGATCACACTTTCAAAATATGACAGCTACACAATTATTAGAGAAAGTGAAACAAAAGGATGAGGTTTTACAATCAAATATTACAAATCTATTAGCAAATATGCGTGGTACTAAAGAGTACTGGTTTCGACGTCATGGAGATGTACGTTGTATGATCAGAAACCTTGGCCCACCCACTTGGTTTGTTACATTAAGTTGTGCAGAATATGCATGGGAAGATTTACATGATTTCCTACGCATATCAAATAAAAACAAAACAAACATAGATATTCTAACACCTGGAGAACTTTGTTCTTTGGATCCTGTTAATGTTTCAAGATATTTTCACCATTGCTTCATTGCTATGCTACATTTTATTTGTAATAAAACTGTTCCTCCCCTTGGAGAAGTGCAACACTTCTTTTGGAGAAAAGAATACCAAGCCAGAGGAGCACCACATATCCACATGCTTTTATGGATTAAAGATGCTCCTAAATTTGGTCAAGACAGTGATGCCACTGTTTTACAGTTTATTGAAAAATATGTCACTTGTGAAATTCCATCAGAAGCCACAAATAGTGATCTTCGTGCACAAATTTTACAATTTCAAAGACACAAATGTGGAAAATATTGTCGTCGCAAATACAAAAACAAAGGCAAATACTACACCAAATGCCGATTTGGTTTCCCTAGACCAGTTACAAATACAGGTCAAGTAAACAACCTCATGTCTTCAGTTAGACATAGTGTTAAAGGTAAGTCACCTAAAAATACATATTACATAAAAAGAAAAGAAGAAGAAAAATATATCAATGATTATAATGCAATCATTGCCCACTTATGGAATGCAAACATAGATGTGCAGTACATTGCAGACAATTCTACTGCAGTTGCACGATATGTCACAGCATACATAACTAAAGCAGAAAAGACAGAGCTCCACGACCTCTGGAATGACCTGTCATCAGATAAAACAGTATCTCAGAAATTATACAGCTTGGGCATAAAAATGCTCACCCATAGAGAATGTGGATCTTATGAAGCAGCTGATCGTTTAACTGGTACTTCATTGTATGGTAAATCTGAAAATATAGTATGGCTAAGTCTTGGTCCAGCTAAATCTAGAAAAAGAGTTCTAAAAGCATATGAAGATATAGAAACAATAGCCAAACATGATCCCAACAGCCAAGACATTTTAAAAAACAATTTATTGGACACATACTACCCAAACAGAAGTAATACTTTGGAAAACATGTGTCTATACCAAATAGCCCAAAACTACACATACAAAAATAATATGAAACCTGATGAAAAAAAGGTAAATATAGAGTGACAGACTGTGAAGGCAGCTTAGTTAAACTCACTAAACCAAATTTAATTAATCATATCAAATTGTCATTGAAGACTCCTCAACATAAAGAAGTATATTACATGTCCCTGCTACAACTCTTCAAACCATGGAGAAAAGAAGAACAATTACTAGATAACTATGACTCATATGAGGATGCTTTCAAAGCAAATGAAAGCACTATAACTGATGTAAACTTTACACAGTACAAAACAATTTTGCACAATGAACAGCAACATGAAGAAGAACTCCAAGCCCAACTAGATAAGGATACTCCTGACAGTAGTCAACCTTCTGTAACAGGAATCCAAGAACCACTGGGAGAACCACTAATAACAAATGAGGCAGAATTAGCTATGATAGAAGTAGAAAACACCATGTGTCAGTATGAAGATAAGGAAGACTTAACTATACTACAATCAAAACTAAACAATGAGCAAAGTAGCATTTTTCAAAAAGTAACAAAACAAATTGCACATGGTGTAAAACATGAAAATAAAGAATGTTCCTGCCATAATTATAAACCTATACTACTGTACGTCAGTGGTGAAGCTGGTTCTTGCAAAACATTCCTAATCAAAATCATTAGTAAGTTCCTTCAACAATTGACAAACAACAAACTGTCAGCTGTTATCACTGCCCCCACAGGTTTAGCTGCCTACAACATAGGTGGTGTTACATCACACCGATTACTACTATTACCAGTAGAACACCAGAACAAATTAGACTATTACAAACTTTCTGCAGAAGCTGCAATGGAATTACGCAGAGAATTGAAACAAATGAAAATGCTACTAATAGATGAAGTGAGCATGGTCTCCAACCTGATGTTAGCTTTGATTCACCTCAGATTACAAGAAGTACTCAAAACAGACTATGAAGAGCTCTTTGCAGGAAAACACATTATTGTGTTTGGAGATCTGCTTCAATTAACACCAGTAAAAGGTGAACCTATTTTTAAAACATTAGGGCACAAACTCTGCCGTAAAACTGTTGGCAGCATTGGAAATGTCAACCTTTGGCAAAATTTCAAATACAGAGAATTAACAGAAAACATGTGCCAATCTGCAGATCTCACTTATGCCAACATTTTAAAAAGTTTGAGAGTTGGTATACTTTCTAAAGAAGCAGAAGCAACATTGAAAACCCGGCACATTAATGCACTTTATGGCGATAATGCATGTACTACAGATGTTATGGAACAATTAGCCCACAAAAATGTCAATTGTATGGCCTTAATGCCAACTCTTGCAAGCTGTCTCAAATTCAATGAAATAATGTTAAGTAAAGAAATGCAACCAATAATGGAAATTAGCACCACATACAAACTAGATGTACATGGTATGACACTACCCATGTGTGACCAAGCCACAACAAGACTAAATAATTTAGAAAAATCAATCTCAAACACAGCAGGCTTAGAAAAGATGTTAAAATTATCCTTAAATTGCAGAGTAATGCTTAAACGTAACCTTGACGTGGACCAAGGACTAGTTAATGGAGCACTGGGTACAGTTGTTGGCTTTCAAACATACCCACGTGACAACAAAATTCAGTTTGTCAATATACTCTTTGACAAACTTTCAGAAGTAAAACGGATAGGACGCTCAACTGCTATATTCCTTCTCTTCAAAGATATGTATGTACTCAGAGAACAATTTTCTCTAACTCTTCCATACGCAGTCACGATTCATAAATCACAAGGTCTTACCCTAGACAAAGCAATGATAGATATTGGTAACACAGTCTTTAAAGAAGACATGCGGTACGTAGCACTATCACGCTTACGTACACTTGACGGTCTATTTCTAATCAACTTTGATGCAAGTAAAGTAAACGCTCATATTCCTTGCATTTTAGAATATAATAGACTTCGCTCACTATACACTCCCCATCTAAACACATATTCTGCTCCACAAAAACTAAAATGTTGTAAAATAAAACTAAATCAAACAGAAATGCAACAGGACGTCACTGCAAATCCTCCAAAGAGAGTAACAGAAACTAATACTTCATCAAGTACCACAAACAAAAAAGAATCAATTAGAGAAAGTAAACCAGGTACTTCTTTAAAGAAGGAAGACAAACTCCAAAAAAAGCAGTTAGATACAGAACTACCTGGACCATTTAAATTCTCAAATATAGTTGGTGTAAGTTGCTATGCAAATGTAGCAATGAATATTCTATTTCAATTACCACCAATTGTTGACAACATGTACTTACACAGTACAGACCCATTGTGTTTGCAAATGTTAGTACTTCACAGAAATGCAGCAAACAATCCTGACAACACATATAGTGTTTTTGGAATAAGACGACAATTGGACTACTGTGCTGGAATGGTGAAATTCACTATAAACTCACAGGAAGATCCACAAGAATTTCTAATGTACTTACTACAAGTACTGGAAAACAAAAACATACCTATAAATGAAATCTTTCAGATTTCATACATGTGGAAACATACATGCACTCTCTGCAACAATGTGACACAAGAAGAAATCCCCAATGAACGCTTCAAATATATATCAATACCAAATTGTGAATCCATTCCATTTCAGCAACTTGTACAAAATGCAAACCATGGTACATTATGCTCTACCTGCAATTCAGATAATCGCTCCACGTTAGTAATACAAACACATAGTAAATACGTAATACTAATGCTTCTATGTTACAATGCAGATGGTACCAAAAACAACTGCAAGCTGACTGGATTCACACATGGTCAAATATCACTTGGTAAGAAAACCTTCACAACAATAGGTATAATCTACCACGCAGGAGCCACAACCAATTCAGGGCACTACACTGCATATATAAAAAAGAAATGTGGATGATTTGAATGTAATGATAGTACCATTACTCTAAAGCAGAGATTACCAGCAAATCTTACAAACGCTTATTTGATGTTCTTAAAACCAAAATTTGATAAATAAACTGTATTTAAACCTTTAAATAAATTTGTGTTAAAAAAATAGAAACTGTTAGAATACTCCAAAAGCTATCTAACTGCTCAAAGATTCTACAACAACTAATCAGATAAATGAATACCACTAAATTAGACCAAAAAATAGACAGAATACTCCAATTGGTATCTAACTGTCCCAAAATTATAAATTTGTGTTAAAATAATATAAACTGTTAGAATACTCCAAAAGCTATCTAACAGCTCAAATATTCTACAACAACTAGTCAGATAAATGAATACCACTAAATTAGGCCAAAAAATACACTGTTAGAATACACCAATTGGTATCTAACTGTCACAAAATTTAACAATATCCAAATAGATAAATCAAAACCACTAAAATATATTAAAAAAATAGACAGTTAGAATACGCCAATTGGTATCTAACTGCTCCAAAATTTTATAATATCAAAACAAATGAAGAATCTGTTACTGCTCCAAAAAAAATACAACAAAGCAAAGTATAAAGCATTATCCAGAAACAACAAGTGAACACTGAAAACAAACAAACAAATAAACTGTAGCATAAGAGAAAAAGGGTTTTTTTTTAATCCAACATTTATTTTTTTTTCTCCCACAGACCCAATGATTTTAGCAACAAATACAGAAACTGAGCAAATTGCACAGTACTCTGATTTGTACTCTACTAAATATGAGGGTCGAAAAAAAATAAAAGTATATTGCTTATACAATGTAATAAGTCATTACAAAATACTAATACTAACATGCTATTTTCTTTTATCACAGAAATGAAGAAGAAAAACATGGACTCCCGTTCCTAGACCAAACAGTAAGTATACAATAATAAGGACAACCATAGCAGCATATCACATCCATAGTATCTAATACCTTTGTTCCTTATACATTTGTTTTTCACCCAAAGTTATAAGCAAATATGAATGTGATATGCTGCGGTGGTTGTTGCCAGGGCATAGAGTCTTGGGTGCATGGCCAAATGGCCATTTGGCCATGCACCCAAGACTCTATGCCCTGGCAACAACCACCGCAGCATATCACATCCATAGAGTCAAACATTTCAACTATGATCTATGGGAAACTTTTAATGTCCGCGAACAATGTGAGTGTTTTTAGAACACTTTGAACTTGCCAGCGAACAATATGGACACCGTTTTCAGGACACCCCCTACGAACATTTCAGAACAACGCAATAGTTCTTAGAACACTTTCAACTTAACAACGAACAATACAGACAGCGTCCTAAGGACACCCCCTACGAACATTCCAGGAGACCGGGAGTGTTCTTAGAAGCGTCTTCAGAACACCACCATCTTGTTTATTTGCGAACATTTCAGGACACCGCGAGTGTCCTTAGGACATATTCAACTTGACAAAGAACAATACGGACAGCATCCTCAGGACACCCCCTACGAACACTCCCCGGACACCGCGAGTGTTCTTAGAAGCGTCTTCAGAACACCCCCATTTTGTTTATTTGCGAACATTTCAGGACACCGCGAGTGTTCTTAGAACACATTCAACTTGACAGAGAACAATACGGACAGCGTCCTCAGGACACCCCCTACGAACACTCCCCGGACACCGCGAGTGTTCTTAGAACCGTCTTCAGAACACCCCCTTTTTGTTTATTTGCGAACATTTCAGGACACCGCTAGTGTTCTTAGGACACATTCAACTTGACAGAGAACAATACGGACAGCGTCCTCAGGACACCCCCTATGAACACTCCCCGGACACCGCGAGTGTTCTTAGAAGCATCTTCAGAACACCACCATCTTGTTTATTTGCAAACATTTCAGTACACCGCGAGTGTTCTTAGGACACATTCAACTTGACAGAGAACAATACGGACAGCGTCCTCAGGACACCCCCTACGAACACTCCCCCGACACCGCGAGTGTTCTTAGAACAGTTTCACTTTGCTTGCGAACAAAACAGACACATATTGACTCCTTAGAACACCCCCTAGTGAGTTTATTTAGAACATTTCAGAACACCCGTGATGGCCGCAAACAAATCGAACACAAAAAGAACGTCTAACACATAAAAAACACAACTTTCATCCTATCTCATACACTCCCACCCTCCCCAAACACTCCTACACACCAACACACTCTACAAAATACACATTTTGAACAAAGTTTCACCGCGCTGTCCGGGGATGTCCGCGAATCCAAGATGGCGGGCGCTACCTAAAAATCTGACGCGCTTCACAATCCACGCCATCCAATCAGCGAACACGTTGCATGTCCGCGAACATCACGCAAGACGATTGGCCAATCAGGACACTGTCCCCGGAGCGAACAGGGAAGTGTGTCCGCGAACCGAACACAGATATCACTAATTTTTTTTTACCTACTTTTTGGTCATTTTAAAAAAAAACTACTGGACGGATTTTCACCAAATTTGCAAAAGCACGCTTTTGGGACCAAGACGCTGCTCCTGGTCCAAATTTGGTGGAAATCCATCCAGCGGTTTGGGCTGTAGGCGCAAGCAAACATTTTTTCCCATTCACTCTATGGAGAGTGAGTATAATGTATACAAATATGAGCATATAGAGGGAAGGTAGAGTAATAAAAATAAAACTATGAGAAAGTGCTGATAACCATTGAACAAAGGATTGCTCTCTTTCAAGCCTGTATCTTCCGCTATGTATATGTTTCATATGATGTGACTGGACCCCAAGTCTACAAATATAGTACCTTTTCAATTTTTACTTCCTGACTGTTACTGAAGAAAACTATGTGGCTTCGATATGTCAGTAAAGGATAAAAAGGGAGAGCCAGCCATGTGATGTCATCAGTGATGTCATCAATGACATTTGTGATGCCATCTTTGATGTCCTGGGTGTTAGTGTTAGCAGTGCACGGTGGCACGAGTTATGGTTGCTTATCTTACCATAACTGCCGAATTTCAGGGGTTTTTCGGTTTTACTTTGAACCATAACATACCTTTAACAAAGTTTTTTCACTGAATTTCATATGTTTTTAGTAGCGCAACTTAACCATAACGTCCCTTTAACAAAGTTTTTTCACTGAATTTCATAGGTTTTTAGTAGCACAACTTAACCATAATATCCCTGACTTCATATACATGTAACATAGAACATACTAATCCCCTCGTAGTGATTTTCATGTCCGCGGACTACCGCCATGTCCGCGGACACATCGAAAATCTGAGCGTGGTGAATGTAAATTTAAATAGTGTGCCCCATTTCCCCTTTGAAGTTGGCTCTGAAAAGAGCCGTTTCTTTTTTTTTTTATTACAGATGCTTGACAGACACCTGTTATTTTGTATTTTTTTTCTTGTTTTTTTTTCTTACTTTACTCCTAAAATCTTCACATAACCTTCGCCAAAGCAACCCTTACATTCCAAAATAGAAAGGCATTTCCCATAAAAGATAAAGAAATGCCATCTTCTTTAAAATTAACAGCATTACTGGCATCAATATTCTCATTGTTACAGAAGAACATACCAGCTCTAAGCATGAAGGCACACATGCCTCGGTTGATGACACACCTAGCAATATTTTGCTGAGGACAAAAAACTGAACTATTGTCCCATATTGCCCTAGGTAGTAATCCAAAAAAATTACTTTTGCATTTGGAAGGATCTTCATTACTGCTTGAACCAAGCGTTCCAAATCAGCCAACAAATTAGGGGCACTGACGTTGCCCAAATGGAAAGCACCATAGTGTAAAACTACCACATGCGGACTGTTCATCGTGGCCATATCCTCACAAACTTGTACAATTCCCTGTACATTGCAATCAGGCACACTGCTCCACACCACCTCCACTCCTTTCACATCAAAGTTCTTTGCAACATGCCTGCATTCAGCTTACTGCTGTAAACCATGCACAAACATATCTCCGAGCACCAACACCCTGACTTTCTCCACTTCTGCCTTCACCACACACAGTCTCTTTCAACACAAATCCACAACCTCGACATCTGATTGGCTGATCCGTACAGTCTTCTGTCCATGTTGGATTTCCTGGAAAAACCAACATGTAGCACGCCCTGTCCACGAACAGCCGCGGTGTCCGCAGACGGCGTCCACTTTACTCTCTGTGCCATTCCCTCATTGCATACAGCTAAGCATTCACACAATACGAATAACGTCCTCAGAACAACCCCATTTTATGAATTTTCGAACATTTCAGGACAATTATTATTTCATTATTCAACATATTAACATTACAAATATTATACTTTCATCTTGTACTCTGCACACAATGCTATGTTTCTCCATTAGTAGCTCAGTATACTAGATAGAATCCCATAATACAATGCTATTTATATCAATGCATCGTTCAAAGCACTAATAACGGTATGATATTTATTGCAATATCCTTGACACTTTTTTCGCAACATTATAATAAAAATCCCTAGTACACAAATTCCATGAAAAGTACATACACACGTGATGTCATCAGTGATTTCATCAATGACATTTGCGATGTCATCTTTGATGTCCTGGGTGTTAGTCTTAGCAGTGCACGGTGGTGGCGCCAGTTATTTTTCAAAGCTTACCATAACTTGCGGTTTTCAGGGGTCTTTCGGCTGTACTTAGAACCATAACGTCCTTTAAACAAACTTTTTTTAATGTCACGCAAACAATATACAAACATGGCGTGCAAAAACCAACTTCTACAGATGGCTTTACACAGAATGTTGCAAAGTAAGAATTTATGCTCGTTCACAGTGAAGGTCAGCTGCTTCCATTTTTTTTCTCGGGCCCCAGAGAGGCTCACGAAGCGGACTATAAGGTTGTATTGTGTTTTGACCTTGACAGAAGAGATTGTGATGAAAGACTTCTCTTGAAGGAGTGTTGCTAAAACGTAAGAGAAGATAAAGATGAAATTTCTGAAACGAAACCACTTTTATATATTATATCACTATGCGAAAGATCATTGGCACACGCGGAGTCGTATTTTGGGACTGCACCACTCGTAGACAATGAAAATTGCAATTGTACTGTAAGTAACCATTTAGATTACTTTATACCAAATATAATTACAATAGCGTAGCATTAAAGACCGCTCAAGTTGAACTTGTTAGTTGAAAGTGGCATAATGTTTTCTACTGCGCACTATAACCGCCAAATTGATCCCCTGTCGTTTAGAGGGCTCTGAAAAAGGCAGACGACACAGGGTGGGTTAATAGAAATAATTTAACCGGTCTATAGGCGGTCAAGCGCTCTACTCGCTGTGCCACTTCACTGTAGCCTGTCAAGTGGCACAGCGAGTACAGCGCTCGCTTTGACATACGTGCACAGCTTGCTAACGCAAGTTTGAATCCCGGCAAGGCCAAACTCAGCCTTTCATCATTCCGTGGTCGATAAATGAGCACCACACACCGTGATTAATAATAAGCACCGCTTAGATACCTCACGGTTCTTAGCGCTATATGAATGGGAAAATATTATTATTTTATTATTAACATACTCTGTTGCACTATCTTCGATAGCAAATAGTTTCACGCCCTAATAAATAAAATGATGATTTTTAATGAAGATCGGCTGGTGAGACTAATTTATGTTTTTTAAAACAGGTATGTGGCTCCATTTTGCCTATGTCACGATTTACAGACTCCAGCGAATGGGGTCTTCAACTGCCAGATGCAGGTCCAAATATGCAACTTCATGACCCTCACCATTTTATGGGACAATCGCCAAGGACCAATATGCCGTTACGCAGTACTAGCGGCTACAAACAACATACCAACCAATAGGGTGGTCTAATGGCTCGTTGTTGGAGCAACCTTCCGATTATCAGAGCGACCATTTACTGCTTTTATCATAAACCAACAGCCCATCTACCGCAAAGGAACAACGCGTGGCTCCAAATAAACTTTTGCTGATCGACAGCAGAGACAATAGCAAATCGCTGAATATTCACTAAACATTTCATGTGAAATAAATGTACTTTACCAAATGTACAATCCTGCTGTTTACTTTTAAACCACAGTTTCATATTCCGAATTGTGGCGCACTGAGTTGTAAGCTGATCTAACACCCTCTGTACCGCAAAGCAACATCGCGTGCCTCAACATGAACTTTTGCGGATCGACAACAAAGACAAATGCAAATTGCTGAATATTCTCTAAACATTTGATGTCAAATAAATGTACTTTACAACATTTACAATCTTGCTGTTTGCTTTTAAATCACAGTTTCATATTCCGAATTGTGGCGCGCTGTGTTGTGACATAATGTGTGTTGTCTTCCGGGTTCTGTGTAAAGTCGCGTAGTACTGGAGACGACTGGGCGTGTTTGATTACGCACCCTGTAACGTCAAGGAGAGAGGCAGGGAATATGAATGCTTTGATAATATCAGGCTTAGGGGCGTGAGATATGATTTAGTGTCGCAAAAGCAGGTCAGCCAGGTCAATAGCGCCAGTCATAGGATTATCACATAATGTCGGTGCACACCAGCCGGATTTATCGTTTCTTTAGTGGACAAAAAGTCGGTTGACGCCCCTAGGAAATTGTACTATTAGCGGACAAAAGGAGTGGTCTTAAAACACTTTCACCCTGACAACGAACAATACAAACAACGTTCTCAGAACACCCCCATTTTGTGTAATTGCAACCATTGCGGGACACTGCGAGTGTTCTTAGAACACATTCAACTAGACAGATTACAATACGGACAGCGTCCTGAGGACACCCCCAGTTTGTGTATTTACGAACAATTAAGTACACCGCAAGTGTTCATAGCTCATTTTTACCTTCCTTGCGAACAAAAATGACACATACTCTGTCCTCTAAACACCCCACCATTTAGTTTATTTATAAAATGTCAGAACAGCCATGTTCTCCGCGGACAAATCGAACGCAACAAAAACGTCTAGCACATAAAAAAACAAAACATTGAACCTATCTCATACTCCCCCACCCTCCCCAAACACTCTTACACACCAACACACGGCACTAAATACAATTTTTTATCCACGTTTCACTGCGCTGTATGCGGTCGACTGTGAATACAAGATGGCGGGCGCCACAGAAAATCTGACGCGCTCCACGCCCCTCGCCGTCCAATCAGTTAACACGTCGCATGTCCGCGGACATGACGCAAGGCCATGGGCCAATCGAGGTGCTGTTCGCGGAGCGAACAGGGAAGTCCGTCCGCGAAGCGAACACAGATATCACTAATTTTTTTGCCTTACATTTTGGTCATTTTTTAAAAAACTACTGGACAGATTTACACCAAATTTACAAAAGCACGCTTTTGGGACCAGGCCGCCGCTCCTGCTGCAAATTTGATGTAAATCCGTCCAGCGGTTCGGGCTGTAGCCGTGCGCAAAGTTTTTTCCCATTCAGTCTATGGGAAAAAAAAAGTTTTGGGACCCCCCCCTATAACTTTTCCCCCCCTGGACGAATCCTCACCAAACTTTGCAAACAAAATTCAGAGTGACCCAACTACTTTTTTTGCAAAGTTTGGTGAGGATCCGTCCAGGGAGAGCGAAGTTATAAACCGCCCAAAAAGTGCTCTTCCTATGGAAACATCAACTTAACCATAACTAAGTGGCCACTACCGTGGCCATGTAATATATATGTTAAGTGTATATAAAGTAATACTTTTTAATAGGTTTATATAGAGAAGTGTCTACCATTGGGCTCACTATCTTCAGGCATTTCCTCACGTGGGAAATTCTCCTCAAGCCACTCCAAAGTACTGGATATTTCTGTGAGAAAAGAAAATTATATCACTTTTTTTGTATCTTATACAGAAATTTTACAAATATATAATGATATGATATGAGATGATATAGCATTTGTAACGCGCCTATACACAAGCGTTTCAAGGCGCGACGAGGCAGGGGGGGAAACAAGGGGAGACAGACAACGATCCTACTAGGCCAGGTGTCATTCAGATCGCGCAAGTGCAGGGGTAGAGTGGAAGGGAAAAGTGCATGGGGGAAAGGGAGAGGGGAAAGTGCAGTACAGGGTTATTAGCATACAGCATACAGGATAAATAACAAGGGCCAGCTGGTGGCAAGTGCGAGGTAAGTGCAGACAAGTGCTGGGAACGGGGGCTGTAGGGATACAGACACAGTCCCGCAGTGCAGGGGTTGCCGGGGAGGCAGTGCAGGGGAGAGTGGCTGGGCCAAGGACCAAGAACGGTGAGTGGCCCAGTTGCAGATTCAGTGCAGTTACAGTAGTATTAGCAGGGGAGAGAGGGAGAGAAAGCGGAGGCAAAGAGGAAGGTTTTGAGGTGCTTCCGGAACCGGAGATGGTTCTCCTCAAGTTTCAGGGAGGCAGGAAGGCTGTTCCAGAGGGAGGCCCCTGCAGCGGAGAGAGATCTGCCCCCATCTCATTGTTTGGAGAAGCGGCTGCCCCTGAGGGAGTTGGAGGCAGATGAGCAAAGAGCTCGAGAAGGAAGATATTTAGGAAGAGAGAGTTGAAGGTATTTTGGCCCAAGGCCCCAGACGGCCTGTGGACAATGCAGAGGGTTTTGAACTTGATCCTCTCAGTCACTGGGAGCCAGTGTAGTGATATCAGTCCTGGAGAGATACGGTCCCTGGGCTTGAGGCCAAGGACAATTCTCGCAGTCCTGTTCTGGATGAGTTGCAAAGGGCAGAGAATAGAGGCGGGCAGATTTAGATAGAGGCTGTTACGGTAGTCCAGCTTCGAGTGAACCAGGGCTCTAGAGACAGTGAGCTTCTGGGGGAAGGAGAGGAAAGGAAGGATACCTCTGAGGAGGTGTAGCTGGTAGTGTTACTCCTTAGAGATGTCGGATATGTGAGGAGAGAAGGAGAATGTGGAGTCGAAGATGACCCCAAGGTTTTTTGCCTTGCAGGTAGGAGCAGGAAGAGGGCCCAGAGAGGCCGGCCAGAGAGCAACAGGGAAGGAAGGAGTGGGAGTGCCGATGAGTAGAATTTCAGTCTTACTGGCATTAAGGCAGAGGTCGTTGGCGGCACACCATTCCTGGATAGCAGAAAGACAGCCAGAGATGAGGGAAGGAGAAGAGGAGGCCGAGGGTAGCCTGAAAATGATCTGGGTATCATCCGCCTAGCATTGAAAGTAGGGGCAGAGAGCGGCGATGCGTTGGGCAAGAAGTGCCAGATACTGGTTGAACATCCAGGGGGAGAGGATAGATCCCTCGGGGACACCACAGGTAGAGATAATGATGTCAGAGAGGAAAGACCCCAGTTGGACCTGGGAGGGTCGATTTGAGAGGAAAGAGGTCAACCACGCCAGAGCCTGACCAGTGATACCCAGGTTATCACGGAGACAGTTGAGCAGGATGGTATGGTTGACAGTATCAAAGGCAGAAGAGAGATCAAGCAAAATGAGAACATATGGAATGTTAGAGTCAAGGTTCGAGAGCCAGTCCTCACGGATGTTCAGGAGAGCAGTTTCCGTGCTTCTGGCAGCTCTGAAGCCAGACTGATGGTCATGAAGACTACCAAAAGATTCAGCATGGAGATTAAGCTGAGAGATGGCCAGTTTCTCCAGGAGCTTGCCCAGGAAGGGAGTGATAGAGATTGGGTGATAGTTAGCTGGGCAGTAAGGGTCGGAAGAGGGTTTCTTAAGAAGGGGGTGCACAAGGGAGTGCTTGAGAGGGGATGGGAAGACTCCAGAGGCATTCCCAAAAATGAAGTACAATTACTAGCTTCTGGTAAGTTGTGTTCAACTGGTTTGTAGCTCTGCTGTTGCTCCTAGTTGTGCAGTTTCTGTGAGGTAATTATGTTGGAAGCCTATCTTTCTTCTTTTGGTACATTCCATTTTAGTACACATGGTATTTAAATGAATGGTTGATGTCTTACATATATAGGTTAAACTTCTTATTTATTACTACATATAATGTGTATATGTGCCGGTTTGTGAACTTGTGCAGTGTTCATATGGCATGATATACCAATTTAAGATACCCCCTGAGTTTTTGGGTAGTGTTTCTGTTGTCCGCGTCTGTCCGCAGACATACGAAGAGTTCGCGGACATCAAATTCAGTAGCAGGGGGTTCAGTATGTTCTATGTTACATGTATATAAAGTCAGCGATATTATGGTTAAGTTGTGCTACTAAAAACCTATGAAATTCAGTAAAAAGACTTTGTTAAAGGGACGGTATGGTTAAGTTGCGCTAATAAAAACCTATGAAATTCAGTAGAAAAACTTTGTTAAAGGGACGTTACGGTTCCAAGAAAAACCGAAAAACCCCTGAAATTCACCAGTTATGGCAAGTTAAACAACCATAACTCACGCCACCACTGTGAACTGCTAAGACTAACACCCAGGACATCAAATATGACATCACAAATGTCATTGATGACATCACTGATGACATCACATGTGCATTTACTGTACATGAAAAGTCTGTCCAAGGGATTCTTATTATAATGTTGACAAAAAAGTGTCAAAGATTATTGGAATGAATCTCATGAGCTACTTAGTGCATTAAGCAATGCATTGATATAAATAGCATTCTATTATGAAATTCTATCAAGTATACTAAGCTATTCATGTAGAAACATAGGCATTGTGTGCAGCATACACGATGGAGGTGTAATATTCATAATTTTGCCATATTGAATACTGAAATGATAATTACTTTCTAATAGCTAATAAAACCTACTTACTACATAATTGCATTATTACAGACAAAACACAAAGAGACAACAACACATACAAATATGAGAATATACAAGGAAAGTAAGCAAAAAAGCAGCAGTAGTAGCAGAAAGTGTTCATAAACTAACTGATTATCTTTATGCAGAGAAATTATTACTCTGTTTCAAAGGTGCTACTTACCGTATGTATATGTATCACGTGATGTGACTGCACCCTAAGGAAAGTAGTGTGAGTACAATGTATACAAATATGAATATATACCGGGAAAGTACAGTAATAAAAAAAAACGAACTATTAGAAAGTGCTGATAACCCTACTGATTATCTTCATGCACAGAAACCATTGCTGTCTTTCAAGCCTTTGTCTTCCCTTATGTATATGTTTCATATGATGTGACTGTACCCTAAGGGAATTACTGTAAGAACATACTTGAGGGATAACTCTACAAATATAGTACCTTTTCAATTTTTATTTCCTGGCTGTTACTGAAGAAAACCATGTGCCCTACATATGTCAGTAAAGGAAAAAAGGGGGAGCCAGACATGTGATGTCAACATTGATGTCATCAATGACATTTGTGATGTCATCTTTGATGTCCTGGGTGTTAGTCTTAGCAGTGCATGGTGGTGGCGCGAGTTATGGTTGTTTAACTTACCATAACTGGCGAATTTCAGGGGTTTTTCGGTTTTGCTTGGAACCATAACGTCCCTTTTGCAACGTTTTTTTACTGAATTGCATAGGTTTTTAGTAGCGCAACTTAACCATAACATCCCTTTAACAAAGTTTTTTACTGAATATATATATATATTTATATACATATTCAATGAAAAAACGTACTTAGTTACGGGGACGTTATGGTTAAGTTGCACTAATAAAAACCTATGAAATTCAATGGAAAAACGTTGTTACAGGGACGTTATGGTTACAAGTAAAACCGAAAAACCTTATACATTTGCCAGTTATGGTAAACTAAGCAACCATAACTCTCACCACCACCATGCACTGCTAAAACTAACGCCCAGGACATCAAAGATGACATCACAAAAATGATAAGCCATCTAAAAATGTGGAGACCCCCTTTAGCCCACTCTTGAGAAAATGCCACCAAACTTTACAAAAACATTTATATCTAGATTTAAAATTGTTTTGCAAACTTGTGTATAGATTCATCAAATGGTACCACATTTATAAGCCTTTACATTATTTTGGGACCCCCCTCTAATTTTGCCCTCACTTCACAGATTCCAACCAAACTTTGCAAAGCCTTTCAGTTCCAGGTCATAAATAGAATTCCCAAATTTCATGCAGTTTCATTGAGTGGTGCCAAAGCTATAAGCCATCCCAGAACTGCTCCCGAACATCTGAAGTGTCCCCGAACTTCACAGGAATATTCGCTGACTTTTGTGGTGAAAAACACCTATTTTTAAGGCTTCTTATGGCCATATCCCATCCACATCACCCCTCACCTCCCCAGAGATTGTTTGATAAGTTTGACAAGTGTAATGTTGTGTTTTTTAATATGATTTTACTGCGATGTCCGAAGACATCGGCCAAAGTCCGCAAATCCAACATGGCGGGCGTTTCCAAAATCTGACAAACTTTACGCTTTTCACCATCCAATCAGTGGAGGCGCCCTATGTCTGCAGACATCACATTGCCCAATGGGCCAATCAGATCGCTGTCCGTGGACCGAACAGGGAAATGGGTCTGCGGAGCGGAGCCAGATATCACACATTTTTTTGCACCTACATTTTACCTGTTTTTAAAAAACATACTGGATGGATTTTCACCAAATCTACAAAACCACACTTTCGGGAACAAGCTGCCACTCCTGGTGCAAATTTGGTGACAATCCGTCCAGCAGTTTGGGCTGTAGCGTGAACAAAGATTTTTTTTCATTCAGTCTATGGAAAGAAAACTATAACTTTGCCTCCCCTTGACAAAACATCACCAAACGTGCCAGAATAATTCATAGTGGGCCATCTACTTTTTTTTGCAAAGTTTGGTGAGGATTCGTCCAGGGGGAGCGAAGTTATAAGCTGCCCAAAAAGTGATCTTCATATGGGTTTAGCAACTTAACCATAACTGCACGGCTGCTACCGCTGGCCGTGTAATACATATATATTTGTAAAAGTGTGTTGTTATGTTCGGGGTTCGCTCCAGCCCCATAACAGGTGGTGGGCTGAAAGCTTGGCCCATGTTTGCCATACCAGTCTGGGGTGTACTGGCGATAGTGAAATCTGACAAACCACACCCATTCACCCTGCAGAGGGCGGGGTACAGCCCTTTGTTATCAGATTTGTGAAAGTTTGTTTGTATATTCGGGATTGACTCCAGCCCCATAACAGTTGGTTGGGTTGAAATTTGTGCCCAAGATTGGCATACCATTCTGGGGTGTACTGGCGATAGTGTAGTTTGACTAACCCGACCCATTCACCTTCAACAGGGTGGGGTCTGGCCCTGTGCTATCAGTATCAGCGATTTAGGGAGATAGATGATTTTGTGATTGTTGGCTCCAGCCCCACAACAGTTGGTGTGCCGAAGTTATTGGCCAAGGTTGGCATACCAGTCTGGGATGTACTGGCGATAGTGTAGTTTGACTCACCCAACCCATTCACCCTCAACAGGGTGGGGTCCGGGCCTGTGCTATCAGTATCGGCGATTTCGGGAGATAGACGATTTTGCGATTGTTGGCTCCAGCCACAAGCAGTTGGTGTGCTGAAGTTATTGCCTGGGGTCAGCATACCAGTGTGGGGTCTATTGGCGATAGTGAGATCTTACCAACCCCAACCATTCGCCCTAACCAGGGCAGGGTGTAGACCTGTGTTATCATTATAGCTGATTCCGGGAGATTGGCGATTTTGCGACTTATTCAAAAATAGGAAGTTAGGACACAAGGTTGGCATACCAGTTTGGGGTGTACAGGTGATGGTGTAATTTGACCAACCCCACCTATGCACCCTGCACAGGGTTTGAGCGGGGTCCAACTCTTTGCTATCAGAATAGGTGATTTTGGGAGATTTCTGATTTTGTGATTTTTCAAAAGTAACAAGTTAGGACACATATAACATACGCAAGGCTATAGCAGACCCCCACTTGCATGTCAGCTACAGATACAGGCAATGGTGGTTTGGTACTGCTAGTAAAAGATAAAAGTAGAGGAATTTAGAAATGGGGATATTTTATATAGGATGATTTTAACTGATGATTATTGGATTATAGGAACGTTTTATATTGTGTACAGTATAATAAATTAATGAATTTGATATTGTAGTGTGTAGTATATGTTTGATGATGTTTTTGTTGATGTTTCCATGTGAATATATTGGTGTATAAATCTTTATTTAAACTATCTAACACATAATATATATAATAATACATAAATAAATAAGGTTAGTCGTTTCATTGAGAACACTAAACAATGGGGCTCATTACAAATGTGGTGGTCTGGAAACAATGTGCCAGTAATTCTGATTACTGTCACACATTCCAGACCGCAGCA
Source organism: Ambystoma mexicanum (assembly GCF_040938575.1). Classification (NCBI taxonomy): domain Eukaryota; kingdom Metazoa; phylum Chordata; class Amphibia; order Caudata; family Ambystomatidae; genus Ambystoma; species Ambystoma mexicanum. Next base: position 1,283,660,748 of record NC_090930.1, on the reverse strand, counting down.
CTACGAGAGGAAGTGATGGTAACACCAGTGCCGGAAATAGCATACAGTCTGCTAGCGTTGTCTGTAGCACAGGTAACTGGAACAGCAGGACCCACAAGAAGCACTCTCGGAAACACTGGCTCAATGGAAATAAGGTGGCATTACAACAGCAAATTTACCAGGAACACTGCCACTTAACATGCTGGTGCCACTGGGAAAACCTTGCCGGAAACACAAGCACTATGGAGCAGGCAGCAACAAGGTATAGGTGTGGAGGACCAGACCACAAGTGTACCCAATTGAGCCAGCTGCACACAATGACCACTGGGACTGTAGAAAAGGACCACACACACCTTCCAACACAACCATGCTGCCACTCATAGCAGCAGTCATGGACACGGAGGTGCTGCATGAGCAGGAGGTCGACAGGCAGCGGAGGACAAGGATGAGAAGGAGAATGCAGAGGAACAATGGGCATCAATTTGTGTCCCAGAGGCATGCACCCATACCCCACACAAGGGCCACGCCCTGGTCCCTAACCTACAGTCAGATACACACACATTACCCCCTGAACAGAGAGACCGACCATCCTTGCAATAGTGGACCTCACCCAGGACAACATCCAGAGCATCATTGGCATCCGGACTGCCATACCCCTCTTGAAGGTGGTGTCTGTGCTGCATTTTCTTGCCACAGGTACATTTCAGGACACAGTCAGGCAGCTGCATGGCATCTCCCAGCCAGCATTTTCAATTGTGCTTGTGCAGGTCCAGGGTGCCTTCCTGCATCATGTGTCCCAGCACATTGCCCTACCAAAGACACGGGCACAGGTGAACGTCACCAAGGTCCGCTTCCATGCCCTTGAGGGCATGTCTAATGTATTGGGAGCAGTGGACTGCACACTCGTAGAGATAGTGGCAGCCCATGCCACATAGGAGGTGTATTGGAACAGAAAGCTGTACCACTCTATTAATGTGCAGGTTGTCTGTGATGCAGACATGACAATCATGCACTGCTGTGCATGCTGCTCGGGATCAGCACCTGACTCTGTGGTCCTGCCAAATAGCACCCTGCCTGGGACATGGCGTGTTACGGTGGACAGCGGACATGGCTTTTGGGTGAGTCAAAGGATACACACACAAACTACATTGCATGTGCACCTGGGCACGTGGAGGGGGGTTTCACTGTCACAAGTGCATGGCCCACAGGCACAATGTTAAAACATGAACATATAATGCACACAAGAGTGGGTGGCCATGACTGGAATGTACCACATGATTGGTATTGGTGATTTCGCAACACAGGTACCAGAATGCAACACACCCAAGTCACAAATCATAGCATATCCTTACTATGCCCCACCCAGCACCACTAATCCATCATTGGGTGTCTGATCCCAAACATGTCCTGACCAGCATTACCTGTCACAGTGTGCAGCTAGGTGATTTATGGCCCACAAGCACACAGACTGGATGCATCCACATGCCCACACGCATGCACAGCTCAGGCAACACAATAATATGGCCTTCCCTGTGTCCCTTTCCATGCATGTGACCCCAGCTAACCCTTACTACCATGGGTGATAACTCCTGTGAGACATCCACAGAGCTACAGAGCCACCAGGAAACAGTGTACAATCATGCGCACATCAGAACAAGGGAGACGATTGAGCAGGCATTTGGACTGTTGAAGGCATGGTTTTGTTCCCTTCACTGCTCCGGTGGGGCAGTAATGTACAGGCCAGTCAAAGTGGGGAAGATAGTCCTGGCTTGTGCCATGTTGCACAATATGTTAATCCGGTGGAACATTCCCCTGCACCCAGACATGGACATGCCTCCGGTGGATGATGATGTTTATAGTGACATTGATGCAGCTGCATACATGTGAATACACCAACACAGGGTTGACAGGGATGCCGTGCATAAATAAAGCACTCCACTACACAAATTGAATGTCCAGACGTGAATTGATATGCAGAACCATGTGTATTATAGCATGAACAAACAACAAGAAATGGATGGCCCACCACCCCCTGCCCAACTAGCCCTCACACTACCCCTACCCATCTACCTCACACCCCTCTCCTCAACTACACTTCACTCCACCGACTCCCCAATAAGCTCTCCCGCAACAACATGGTCTCCTACCACATCAACCTGGCCTCCTCCAGGTGCATGCCTTTCCTCGATGTGCCATAAGCGTGCATCCATGTCTCTGATGCTGGGGATGGGTGGTAGAGGTGGGCTGTGGCAGCTGGATGGACTGAATGAGGGATGCTGGTAGGGGGTGTGTTCAAGTGTCCCTTCGGTTGCGTCCCTGGCCTCCTGCCCGGCATCGTCATCAGCAGATTCGTCAATGTAAATGGGAGGCTTGTGTGGGGGGGAATGGCCATCCTATTGGGACACACTGCTGTGCGTTGGGGCTGCTGGCTGTGTCTCTGTTGGGCAGCAGGTATAGCTGCAGGGACTGCTGGCTGTGCCTCCATTGGGCCAGTAGGTGTAGCTGCTTAGCTGCAGGGGCTGCTGGCTGTGCCTCTGTTGGGGCAGCAGGTGTTGCTGCGGGGGCAGGCAGCAGGGGCAGGAGAGGCATGCCACGCAAGACCACTGCCCGGCGCAGGAGTTGCATGGCATGCCTCTCATCCTCTCAGTTGGTGCCCATGAGATGCTTGGTCCACGATGGTCGCTGTCAGATGATGAGCCTGTGGGGGTGAGATGGGCATGCGGTTAGTCACTTCTGTGTTGATGGGAGCAACAGAGACAGGTGAAAGGGGTGAACGTGGGAGGGGAGTACAGTGCGAAAGGATAGGGTGGTCCATAATCATGCCAGTCCAGGAACGGGTGGCTGTGTGCCTGTGCTGGTAAGGGATTCTTGAGGTTTTCTAGATGAAGATGAACCTGCACCAGTGAGAGTCCTGGGGAACAGGCCCCAGGCAGCCCAGTTCAGTCACAGGGAGCAAGTGGAGTGAATCCTGCGATCGGGGGAGAGGTCCCAGGGATTGAGTCCTAGGTTGAATCATGCTGCACTACTCTGGATCCATTTCAGCGGGCAAAATAAGGTAAGAGGTGGATTGAGGGAGAGGCTGTTGCTGTTGTCACGCCTAGTGAGAAAATAATCTCTGGTGACATTGGACTTCTTGGGGTGGGTGAGGTAAGGAGGTTTGCCTCTGAGGTGGTGGTCCTGTACGTTTGGACTCTTTCCATGGTCTGAGCTGTGCAGAGGGGAGGTTTGAGATGGGTCAATGGTGACACTAAGATCCGTAGCCTCTCGGGGGGGCATGGAGGGTGGCAAGGGAGTGGGAGGGTAACAGGACACAGGTGTCATGATGGGGGAGTCTCTGTCTCACTGGCATTGAGGCAGGGATCATCAGCAAAGCATGTTGCATGATTAGCAGTCAGCCACTCATGTATGAGAGAGATTAGAGAGGAAGTTGAGGATGGATGTGTGAAGGTGAGCAGTGAGCCATCAGCCAAACAACGGGAGTGGGCTGCAATGGTGGTGTTCAGGTGGGCCAGAGGGGCAAGGTAGGTGTTGGGGCGCCATGGTGATTGAATGGTGCCCTGAGGGCTGACACAGGTGGTAAGTGAGGTGGAGGTGAGGCAAGGGTAATGTTGCACTCAGGGGTGTCGGTCTGGCAAGTAGGCGGTGGACCATGGCAGGGCCAGGTCCGCGAGGGAGGATTTGATGCATGCATGCATCTGAGTGTTTCAAGGAGGCACATTGCTCGTGGTGCATGCATGCCTACTTTGAGGATGTGTGCCTCGTTCATGTGTTGCTACTCATGTTGTCAATGTCTACACATGACCAGTACTCATGCGGGCATTTGTGTGTTTGGAAGTTTGGGGGGCAATGTTTGTGGACCCTAGGCCAAGGTCCATGGCTAGTAGACCACGTATGGGTTGGATGTGGTCTGGTGTCGTGCAGTTGTACATGTGTCCATGTGTTGTGTGCTACATTTGTATGACCACTGTTATTGTTTTGGTGTTGCATGCTGTACTCACTGCCATATCCAGGTGTCCCTGCACCAGTTTCCACCACTCCCACTCCCTCTATCCCTTCAAGGTGCAGCACACTGCTATATTTCTCCTCCCATGGCATTAGTGTGACTGGTGAGGCTGGTGAGGCCGTTCCACTGCCAGTCGCCAGGCATTATTTCCCGTTGGCTGACAGTAGGTTGCAGTCCCTAAGGCGTAGGCCATCCCACCGTTTATGGCAGTTACGTTTGGTGTGGGGCACGAGTCCCACGGCTGACACCTTCTGCGCCAGCTCCTCCCAGATGTCATTTTTTCAGAGCTGCGTACTGTGCTGATGGTCCATGGCAAATAGCACTCTGTACAATGCTGTCTGTTGGGATGATCAGTTCCTGCTCGGAAATGCGTGGCTTTCGCTGCCTTCTTTCTGGGATCCTAAATGCCATGCCTGCTAGTGCAATGCCAGTCTCTACATATCAGGTTCGCGACAGGAACTCAGTGATTTTAAGTGGATTATGTTTTCCAAAATGACAACCAGCGAATTTCCAGTTCCGGCTGTGACATTGTTTCTGGTGCCAGTGTTTCCATTGCCGCTTTTTCCGTGGGTGACATGTCATAAACGGTGCTACCGGCATTGTTGCTGGTGGTGCCACCGATTTCACCCACTACTGATGGTGTTTCCGTCATGCCGGTTGCACCATTACCGGCATCCTGGAATGCACGCTCTTGTGCTGTTGTGATGTGACGATGATTCTGTGGTTACGGGTGCCGGAAACTGTGCCACCGGATCCATAGAATCACCTGTGCAATACCGGCAAACTTGTAATGAGGCCAAAGGTGTCTAGTGATGTGAATGGAGGATCCCTCTGAGAATGTCATGTATTTTGGACATGCTGGCGTCTTTATCAATTACAAGACAATTGTGCCCTTAGAAAGCATAATAAAAGCTGAAAAATAAACTTGAGATAAGAATCCAATCCATGCATGTAACATTACCATTAACAGATTATAATAAAAACACATTCATGTAAGGAGATAATTGTCTGTTCTCTGGGTCGTGTGCAGGCACATATGACATTTTTAAATAGACACGACCCGACTCAGAGCAGAAAACAGCAATGGCACGGCTTCTCATCTATCTGTACATGTTCAGTAGTGGCTGGCAATAATAATTTTCGAACACACACTTCTAGATTTTAACTCCGTATTAACAAAGCAATATTGTTTTGAATTGTGAATGCTGCAGAGAACAAACCAGTACTAAGCTGTGATGATGAAAATAATGTTAATGTTCTGATTAGAGAAAGAGGGGAATGAGCGAAGCAATCTTTGGATATGATAACGTGTGCATTATTTTGTCTTGACAATTATCATGCTTTCTATAATTTTTCAGATCTTTTCAGTGATTCATTTTTACACCATTCTCCATGCACAATACTCTAGGAAAGATGTGTTCTTAGCCCAACAACCATATTACTTTATTGCTCGTATGAAGCAGCACTACATATTGTTAGCAAGTGAATCCAGGAATGTCATCCTCTTCGCTTACCTTGAAGGCATTGAGCAGTTGCTTCCATAGAAGGGTATTTATTCACTGAGAGAAAGGCACTGCAAATAGAAATGGAGGTTGATGCTCATAATCCTGTGTAGAGGTTGAACATGCAATGCTAAGTCTGGGTTTAATGGTTAATAGGTGGTATTTTAATTACTACTTTTGTGAACAGCCCACCTTATTTTTATTCCATAGAATAAAGTATGTAGTAATTACCCCATGATTATGGGGTTAAAGGAATAGTGTGCTCAAAAATTTTATTGTCCCGATCTTTCGGGCATGTGGTTTTAAGAAAACTGGGTTCAATCATAAAACCATTTCCTATGCACCTTACCTTAGTTTCTGCACTTTTACACATGTAAAATCAACGAGCGGGGCGTGGCCATCTTGTGCTAATCTTATCCGTGGATCGATCACCCTAAATTCAAGTGCCTCTGCGGCACTAAATCATATCACCCGCCCCTGA